>NC_082601.1:4040000-4398750 GCF_030936135.1 Gavia stellata | reverse complement strand
CCACACGAAAGACAGAAGTCCAGGCAGGATCGGAGCCAAGGTTTGTAACGTACTGCTCCTTTGCAACATCGGGGTGCTAGGGCTGTTCACATTTTCAAACGCCTTTAAATTGTGCATCACTGAATGCTGGAAAAACATGCAGAGATCTCCATTCCCAGGTTTGAATTGTTTCCATGAAGGTTTATCCTATCTCCATACACCCAACGTTCAAATATCCCTCAGGAAGGGAACCCTGGCCCCTGTCTGAGAACACGGCGGTCTCTGCAGTGGTTTTGCACAAGTTGTTCTGGAAAACGGAGATAGTTTCCCGAGCGAGGATTTGTAGGATGAAGGCCTGCGTAAGAGGAACCGTACTTTCCTTTGCATTACTCTGCCTCGCGGTTTAGCTGGGAGCTTTCGCACATCTCATAGGCTGCTCCGAGCCCGTGCCGTTCGCAAAGTGGAAAAAGGAACTGAAGAAGCAAAAATAAATATTAAAGCACGTAAGAATTAAATATCACCTATTCAAATAGCAATTATGCCGTTGAAAACAAGATCACCACACCTGTACAAGAAAAGACAAGCAAGCCCAAAACATCTGTTTGGATCCACCTGCCAAGCACCTGTTTTGCTGTTTCAATGCCATTTGATTGCTGGAGATGTAGAGGCTCTTGTGAGGTAATGAGTGATTTTACATTATGCATGATTGAAAACAGGTGTTCTAATGCTGTACAATTCTATGCATGAATAATTCAGTTTGTTTAGAGCAAGATCTTTAAAAGAAGTATGGTCTTTATTTTTTTATAAATATTAAGGTTATTCTCTGCAATGTATGGTAGCTGGTCTTTTCAGCAGGCTCACTGATGACCATTTTTGTATAATTTTATGGGTAGGAAATAACACTGTGAAAGGTAAAAAAAAAATAATTATACCTAAAACACATAAGCAATGAAATTGAAAGGTTTCTTTAGCAAGGAGGGGGAAAAAAACCTGTCACTGTTTTAAGGGAGAAAGCCAGATGACTTTTGGCAAAGCCTGCTTCTCAACACTAACAAAACAACCCAAGAGCTTAATTATATAGAGGGGTGAATGTGCCTCAGGGATAAGTAAGAGCTAGTCCATCTCTTGGTCTGAATTCCAGCTGAGTCTGAATATGTTTAAGAATTTGGGTTGGTTTTTTTCTCTCTCTTTTTCCTCATGATTATGAAAAGGTTTCTTGCACAGTTGTATGCTTTGTGCTCATGGAAGATGCTGCAGATTCAGGTCTTTATCTGCAGACCAGTTTCCGTGTTAAGAACTGCAGTATAAATCAGCCCATGCTCCTCACCATGGAGAATTCAATGGCTGTTTAGGATCATCTCCCAAAGATGGGGAAGATGTGGTAGTGCAAACTCGGAGATGTAGCTGAGCTTGTAGCATCCCCTCTGTTTCTTCCCAAAGTAAGCAACACAGCTGGCATGGCCTTGTGGCTTCAGCCAGGAGAGTTTTGAGTCGGGGTGAGAAGAACTCAGCAGCTGAAGGTTTTCCTGCTGCAGTGTATGTCTGCTTTCTCCTTGCATCCTCAGCTAGGGCCGTAATTTAGTTTAGTAACAAGGTTTGTAATTAGTGTCAGTTGCGGTGTTAGGTTTTATTATGGGAATGTTCCTCTGGGAGCAGTGCTGAGATCTCCGGTGCACTTCCCAGGGAGGGTCTGTCACGTTGGCCAGCTCCCCAACTTCCATTGCAGCCGCTCCAGCAGCTTCAGGGGTCCACACCTGATTTGATCCCTGGTTTGAAACAAAGTGCTCAGAGCGGTGCTAGAGGGTATTTTATACCTGACGTGCCAGATCCTGCACCTCCCAGGACAGACAAGGTTTGAAAGCAGACAAAGAGGATGCCAGTCCTGCCGAGATACTGTGGTGGACAAAGGAAAATCTTGGCGAGGGTGAAGAGAGTGGAGAAAGTGAGAGTGAACAGAAGCTTTCAGATCTTCCAAATGGTCATGGCCTGTCTATTGCTGTTGAGACAATGAAGGAAGAAGAGAGTAAAAGAGAAGAAAGGGAATGATATTACTGATTTGAACGGAGGCATGAACAAAGACAAGAGGCTGAAAGCAATTATTAAAGCATGCTGCAGTGCTCTGTGCTGATCAAAAAATGCACCATGGCACTAGAACACCAATATTTAGAGCTGCTGATACATAATCTGAACAGGTTGGGATCCAGTGGCTGCAGAGGTTGGTGGAGTGGACTTCACCACCTTGTGTGGGGTCAGGCAACTGAAGGAGGAAAATTCAAGAATTCAAAATAGCCAGGTGTGACCCAGGACCTCACTGCGTAAACAGGGGTAGCTCAAACTCTGTGGCCCACACTGCTCAGGAGACGTCTGGTCAGGGTTCCTGCAGGACGTAAAAGCAATGAGTCTGTGACCAAACCTGGCTAAGCATGCAGATATTTAGGGGTTTAACTGAAGTGGGTCTGTAATCTTTCAGTATTCTATATACAGGATGTTACTGGAGACTGTAAATTAGAGTTTATAATACCCTATCCATTCAGCTACTGACAAAGTATCTAAGGTAATGTGACCTGCTTCACAGACCATGAGAAAAATCCTCTTGTGAAGTGAAAAAGATGAATTACAGCATTTTACAGAGAGGTAGGGGAATTTATCTCAACTCAGATCTTGAGTTAATTCCCACGACAGGTGAAAGAATGTTTCACCACGCTTTACTCAAATAAAGTTGGGGAGGTTTAATAGATACAGCCCTACAGGCCAAGGGATAAACTCTGCTCCCTTTAAGGCATTGCAGCCAATGCCCATGCCACCAACAACACAGGTAGTAATCAAACTGAAGGAAATAAGGGAAGAGATCTCTGAGGGAAGACAAACAGCAAGGACAAAATACTGTAAAATGTCTGAAGTGTGGCGAAAAGGTGTTCGGTGTTTTTTCTGAGATGATTAGGAAGAGGAATACATCCTGGTAGTCTGAGTCTCTGCAATAAGAAAAGCATTTGCTTTTCACTGGGAGTTGTTGTCATAAGCAGAAAATAAATGAAATCTCATAATTATAGCATGCTGGATAGGGGGAAAAAATGAAAAAGGGTGATGTGGCATCTCTTGGAGATGCTGAGACCTGGCTTCCTGCGGGGTTTTCTGTTCTGCTGATGATGACGAAAACTCAGTTCCCACCGAGCAGCTGGGAGAAAGGCAGCACATCTCTGCTCCTTGCTGACTCCTTCCCACTAGTTTGTAACCCGTAACAGCAACTGAAGGCTTCTTTCAGGTTGGTGGGAGAGTTTCCTATGGATTTACAACTCTCTCTTTTTTTCTCTCTTTTCCTTTCCTCAGTAACAGCTGTTTTATAAATCTCCTTATCTGATCATTTTAAATTAATGTTAGGCGTTACTTTCTGTTTCCCACTTTAAGTCCAGCACATGACTCTCGCAGAGACGTATCCTTCTCTTACCTCTGCTAAGCCTTCTCAGTAGCAGTGAGAGAAGGAGCCAGCAGCTCCTCTGCCACTTTTCTACCTACTTCCATTCCCTTTCTAGGTACCGAGATGGCACGCTGCTTCTCGCAATTGAATCCTGCAAGGCGAAAGTGTGCGCCTTGGTCATGTTATGTTGGGTATTGATCTGTGGGCCAGGTCAGGTGCCTGTGATTTATTAGGTAGCTGTAATTCCTGACATCTTCACCCTCCAACTTCCTTGTCTTTGGTTTCCTTTCAAGAATTAACCAGGATCTGATGGACTTACAGGAAATTTTCCATTGCTGACTGGGAGATCTAATTGCCTGATATCTCTGCTGCTACAGCGGAGGGGACGTAACAAGGTGCTTTCTCCAGGTACCAGTAGTCCCATTCCCTAAACCAGTAGTGCACTGCTTCTTATTCGCAGTTATAATCATGTTGAAACTGTCAAGTATTGTTTCCACCTCTTTAATTTTGTTCTCGAATGAAATCCTTCACTTCTTTGTATGCAGGGGCTGCTGTGGCCTGGATCTCATCTTGTCTTCTAGTAACATCTTCCAGATTTGTTTTAAACTGATTAGACACTGCTGAAGAATCAGCTTCTCTCCCCCGGACAGTACAAAGCCAAGTGTTGACAGAGCTGGCTCCTGGCCATCAGCTACGTGATGACGCAGCATCGCATCTTTTGACAGCCCCGATTTCGTTTGGGGCGCTCTGAAACATTCGCACACCCTGACGAATTAAAATAAAATAAATTACAGGGTGACAGGAGGGTGCAATTAAAAAATAAGTGTCAGCTTGACCAGAGAGTTGCTTTAATTAAAGGACTTATTCTGTACACTGGAACAAAGAATCTGAAAACTATTTCTGCCCTTCTCATGTGGTTGCATTTTCCCTCTGAATTTTGATTTTGAAAAACAGAAAAATGATCCTTTTTATTGGGCTACTGAGAGAAATTATGGGAAATGAGCTGAGTGAATTTAAAATTCTCTCAGCAGGCGTTTGAAAGGGGGGAAATGCTTGTCCTTCCATGACTAGATAGCTTCCAGCGCAGTTTAAACACAAGGACACTAATTTCTGGTAGCCACCCGAGGACTGGGGTTCATTTAGGTCACAAGAATCACATGTATTGCCACCACCTAGATTCTTTGCTGGATGAACATCATCCTCTTTTTAAGCGTGAGGAGGAGATACAGAAGGTCACAATACCAAATACTATTCTGGGGTTCATTTGTCCCTAAAGGTTAATAAAGCTCACCAAGAAATACATTGAAATGAAGCAAAGTTAGCTCTAGTATTTGAGTCTTTCCATCACAGTGTCCTAAGAGATAGCCTGTGGTTTGACACATAATTAATATGTTTATTTACCTTACCTTGCTTTTTTGTTGTTTTTTTTTTTTTTAGCGGCCATTGCCGTAATAGCCAAATATAAACATTTCATCCTGTTTTGTAAAAAGCCTATGGTCCATTTCATTGCAACACTGTTACTTTCCCAGCTCCCACCAGTGACGTGGAGTAGATGCCTGAAAAAAACCCCAAAATCTCCAAAATTTTCTCACCACTTTTGCTTGAAGCTGTGTTTTGTTTACAAACTTGTGGAAAATGTGCTGCTTTTGCCTCCTTCTAGTGTCATGGGAACACAGACTGAGGTCTGATCTGGTAGCACTGCTCGGTGCTGCCTGGTGCTTCTCCGGGGTCCCATAATCCACCCACGAGGTTGTTTCAGTACGGGGTGTAAAGTTGCGTGCTGATTGCCAGCGTCCAAGATCCCAAACACGTGGACAATCAGGCTGGCTCAAGTATTAAAAGCTGACAATTTTTCAGACAAATGTAACTGATTTTTTTGTTATTTATTCACATTAAAAGATTAAAATGTCCTCATTACTCTAAAATATGTCATTTTTAACTTATGGGATACTCAAGAAATGCTTGTAAGAATTACTGGCTTTTGCTTATGCTGTTTCTAACTCACTTTTTATTGACTTGACTGGTCAGGTAATTTCCACAGTATTGGTTTTGGCTCCTTAACTGGATCCCATCCAAGCTTACAAAAGTGCTTCTACAGAGATAATGGAGCACATTCCAGCATCCTATGAAACATCAGCTATATATCTAGTGTTAGATGTGTAGTGATAACCTGGGTAGAGATGCCAGATGCTGTAATTTCTTGCCCGGGAGTACCAAAAGCCCTGAAGATACCAAGACATTTCTGCCAAAAGAGGGAAAGAAAAAGAAAAGGAAAAAAAAAGGAGAGTGAGCAAGAGAGAGAAAGTGTCCAAACACTCCTGTTTGCTGTTCCGGACCCTGATGCTTACAAGGTGGTCTTTACTTCTATTACCTTATAAAAAAAGTAAATGCAACACTAATAATTTGCTCCGAAGAATGGTAAGTTAGGTGATGTTAGTAACAAACTTTCATTGTAAAAAATACTAAATAATTTTTTTGAGGAAATATATAAATGCAGTATCTAAAAAAAAAAAGGAATACAAATGTAACTCTTATCTGAGTCCAATCAGCTGAGAAAAACATGATGATAAAATAAGATTTAGCAGAAGCATAAATTGAAAATGGCGAATAATACTTTTTTAAAAGAGGCCTACTGGAATAAGTAGGTCTCAGAAGTATTTGATTTGGAATATGTAATCTTCTCTTTTGAGGATATTTGTGAAAGTTATTCCTGAATGTTCAGAGGTTTCTCTGCTTTTCATTATCTTTTCTATTTTTTTTAGCAAGGGCCAGAACTGTATGCATGATTTTCTGTGATATATTCACATGGGAGGTATTCTTGAACTGGCCAAGGACACATCGTTTACAAGAAGGTCTTGTCAAGCATCCAAATGTCTTTGCTGAAGCTTCCATGTTAGATGACCCTACAGAATGTGAGAAAGCTTTCTTTTAGAGGAATGGCATCTTCTGGCCAGTCATGTCCAGAAAGTCTGCTGTGCTTAACCCGTCACTGAAATGCCCACTGCAAATGAATTTAAGGGTGGAGGTAGGAATGACGTATTCGTGTTTTCTCAAGAAAGATGCCAGGAGAGGACTCAAGCCCTTGCTCTGATTTTTTCCTACACGCAGAAGTACCTCTCTGGTAAATAGGATTCCTGAGAAGGTCAGTTGTATGTTCGGGCCCCACATCCTGCAGAAATCAGAAGAATTTGGGTCATCTTCCACTCTTGACTTAAAAATAGCTCCAGTTAATGCCATTGGTAAAGCGTATCTCTTTGAATACAGTCTTCCACTTGTGAAGGGGGTAAAGTTTATAATTTTGGGTGGAAACCATGTGAAAGTAAGTTAGCTGTTTCATCGGGGTTTTGTTTTGACTTTTTTGGATTTGTTCAAACTTAGAAGTCAAAGTGAAACTCGGGGGATGTGAACCCGCTTGAATCAAAACCAAGAAAGCGATGTGCCAGATCTCCCATGAACCAAAAACCACTGGGTTCTCACAGTTCTCATCCAAACAAAAATGCATAAATATAAATCAAACGCTGAACCAAATATCCTCTTTTGCTCCTTGTAGCTTTCATGGAAACAACGCAGAATATTAAAAAGATCTGCTCCGTTTTGCAGCAGCAACTACCAAAATATCCTGTGATCATTTGATAGCTGGCAGTTAATATCCTGATCTATTCTCTTTAGTCAGTAATCCAATCCTTTCCAACTAACGCTCTACGTTGGCATGCGCAGCATAACCCCTAACATCGTCCTCGGTTGTACAATTTCACAGGGAAGACTCTGCATACAATTCACAGTCCTTTACATGCTTGCTCGAAGAACGAAGGAGGGAGATGGAGTTGCAATTATATGAAAACTGCAAGCAGTGTGATCAGTACAAAGACAGGACGCTTAGCCAGTATATGACAAGCTGGAGTACTGAGAAAATATTTAATGATATTTTCCCCTGTGGTTTACCTTGTTTGAGAACATACCATGGCTCAGAACTGAGAGAAAAAAAAAAAAATCAATGTTTTGCAGTACCATCACTCATCATGTACCAAACAGTTTCTAAAGCCATAAAAAAGTGCTAGTCATGGAAGAACAGCAAAGGTTCCATTTGTAACTAAGACACACTTGTTTGTAATAACATGTGTGCTTTTAAACGTTGCCAAGTTGCTGAGGCTATCTCTCTTATATACAATCTTTAAATATGTAAGTGTTAAAAAAAACAAGGTAATGTTAAAGAAATGTTAAAAAAAAAGTTTGATCAGATGGTTAAAATCCAGTCAAACCAAAGACAACCTGTTTATGACCTTTCTATGCTAAAAGCTAAAAATGTCATTTTTTTTCCGCAAGATTAATTACCATCACTTTGGGAGTAGTGAGCTGGACATTATTATATGATGTCAATTAATGATTAAAAAAAAGGTGGTTTGCAAATGTAGCACCATAGTCCCTGGTGCATTACATCATTTCTGAAAGATCTTAACACGTGATAAGCAAAGAACATTTTAACCTAAAAGTCTGAGTGTTACAACCTCCTTTTTGTTGTAACACCCTATGCACAACCTTTTGGCCTTGAAGTCACTCGCAATAAAATTAAGAAGTCAAAAAGAAAAGGAAAAATAACCTCTTAGAATGAGAAGACACCCTCCTGTTCTGCTGTCTAACTGTTAATGCAACAAAATGAGTCACTATATACGTTGGAAAACTTGGTGTTGATCTTAGTACGTGCGCTGGTCTCAGCAAGATCCATCATAAAAATCTCCTGCTCGGAGTCGGAAGGTTGCTGTGATTCAGGTATTATAAACTCTATAATGCAGTTATCTCTGCGAGAGTGCCTTGAAAATTTCATATGCTGAACAAAATTACTACTGCACTCGCCCAGGTTCTGCTTTCCCAGATGGGGTGACAGTGATCATTTATGTGCCTTATCGAATTCACTGAAATATTTAGAAGGGGCTTTACCTATATTTTGCATCCCCTTCTGTTATAACCTTTTTTGCAGCAAGTTCAATTTCTTTGACAAGAGCATACATAACCTGAGCCATTTTCCTAGGAGCTCTTCTCCACTTTTAGTATCAAAACACTGTAGAGGTTCCTTTGTAAATGAACGATATGCATTTAAAATACCTTTGTAATAATAAATACCACATGAACATATGTATCAAGCAAAGGATTTCAATTTTGATGACACTTGCTTCTCAAGAACAGACATTCTGGAAGAAAAAAGCATTGCCAGCCCCAAATTGATTGACATTTGTTTACTTAACTCTCTCTTCTTGAAAGTCTGCACACCTATTTCAACCTTGAACAGTTTCCAACTGTGGTATACTGGAACATTTTTTCATTTATTAAGTTCAGTGTTGCCAACCCAAACAAAGAGTAATCAGTGATGATCCAAGCAGACCAAGCTGTCTAGCACCATACAATGTATCTGCATGCTAATTTTCAAATTCCCTCACATTTCCAGAGAACTAATGGGATCATTTTCATTCTGTTACAGCAACTCAACAGTTACTGAATCACCATCTGTGTTTTCGTTAACCTGAATCAGATATGAATTCTGTTATTGCAAGGTAGAGCAGCTTGTTTAATGATTCTTAATCTTTTCTTTAATTAAATCATGCAGCCAACCTGAAAAATCTATCTTAATGCAAATTAGGAGCTTTTTTGGCATTCGCTTACAGTAATGCACTAATAAGGTTAATTTATGAAGGTTCTCTTCCAGTCTGTACAGATGATATTTGTTCGCTGCATATTTTTAGCATATTGTCCCTTTTTGTAATATTTAAAAAAATAATAATTAAAAAAATGGTTATTTTCACTTGCACAAAAGAGGGAGGCTGTGAGCTGCTTATTGTTTATTAGAAAGTTAGAGCACAGAAAATGAAAATCAGTCTCTCCCTCCTGGAAGTATCAGGCTATGCGGATGCAAAGGCACTATTCGAGGGCCTATTGAATTAAAGGGCCTCAGACGAGCATTCTCCTGCCTTTGGCTGCTGGAGAAAATCAGGCCTCTGTTCAGATAATCATCTTGAAGATATCAGGGGAGATAGAGGGTTTCTCTGAAACCCTTTTCTTTTTTTTTTTTTCTTCCTTGTAGGTGTGAATTAATAGTTTAAAGAGTAAATAATTCTTGTGAAATAAGCCTGAATACATTTCTCAGTTGCACAATTGCTTCAGCTCTGGGCTCTGATGATCTCAGTCAAGAAAATCTCTGTCTTTGTGAGCATTCCTCCCAACTACAAAATGAGTTGAAATCTGTTCAAGTTGCTGAGTAAAGAGTAAACTTTTTTTTTTTTAGGTTATTTTTCAACACCCACAAGTAAATGGGGATGGAGACTGTGAATTTCGACACACGGTCTTTGCTATTTAATTAAAATCACAGAGACTGGCTGGAAAGTTTTCAGCAAAGTGATTTTTGCATCTGGAGACTGCGGATTCCTGAAATCAGGAGTTCTTTTCATTGAAATTCGCCTGTTTGGACCTGGAATGATTTTTTTTTTTTTCAGTTCTAGGACAGCACTCCTCATCTTAGCTAGAAACTGCAAAAGATCATTTCTCTTTTGCAAGAGGATTGCCCAACCGCAGCAGCAGCGAGGGCTGGCTCGTGGGAAGGGGGAGACCCAGCTCTGCCCCTTCCTTACCCCGCTCTCAGCGGTGGCTGTGCCTTGCCCTACCTCTTTCTTTTCCCTTTCTGTCTTTCCAGTTGGACTCACTCCATGGCTGACTCTATTAACTATTTGCACGGCCCAAGACTGAAGCTTTTGCCCAAGGACGAGAGAACTTACCGGAGCTGTGAATCTCTGTGTTTAATTAAAGCGCATAGTGGGATGGAACGGCTTGGGGATGGATGATCGAGAGAAACCTTCGTTCGAGTTCCCTGTAGCCGGGGACTGGAAACAATATCTCACCCTATTCGTGCAATGATTCCTGGCTTGTTAAGTATTCTGGAGTGGCTGTTTTTCTCTGGCTTTAGGAATTTTGCTTTTCCCACTTTCACATGGGTTTTTGCATCCATGGAAATGGGAATGTGGGAGATTTTCATCTTCCTTTTTCCCCCTTCAGTTTGGAAAACTGTTTTCCAGCCATTGATAGTCCTTCCTGTGTAATATTAACACAGCAAGAATGAAAAGTAATTGGTTTCCTTCCCGTTTAGTTGTACCTATGTGTTCTTAAGTATATTACATGTTTCACTTCATGCTTCACCCACTTTTGAAATATGCAGCTAAGTGAGTCTCAGCATAAGACTACTTTAATACAAACATGTGGTCTTGTTCACTGTCTTCTCTAAAAGCTACCTATATTAAAAAGTAGAAATAAAAAACCCAAACCAATACAAAAAAAAGCCTAAAGAACCTAAAAGAAAATTAATTATTCCAAATTTTGGACTCTTTCCTGGGAAAAAAATATAGACAGATCACTTTTTCTCCCCCCTTCGACAACACTTAAAATATCTGACACACCCCCTTGGTTCCTTTTAGCAGTGAGAGAAAATGAGTATTTGAGAGTTTCATCGTAAAAAGCAATATTGGGGCAACCTTCAGCATTTTTTTCTTGTCTGTTTTCTCTTCATTTTCATTGTTTTGCCTGTATTTCACAGAAGGGTGACCAGTCTCTAGGGGACAGGACAATACTTGACAGTGACAGTGTTTTCCTTACATTATAGCATTTTCTCAGGTATTAGAGCAGCACTGTGCTCAAGTTACAGGAGTCATCAAACTACCTCCTAATGAGGGTACTCCATAAGGAACCGCAAGAACTGGAAACTGAGCTTCTGAATCATGAAGACTTTGCTGTAAGGCCACCATGAGAAAAATAGGGTCGAAGACTGTACTGTCCAATGGAGACTTGTCCATCACACAGGAGCAAAAGGAAAAATGTGATCAGATTTGAGACTAAAAATCTTGCTGGGTTAAATACCACTAAAAATCTTGCTGGGTTAATTAACATCTCACTAAGCAGATAAATTAAGGCAGAGAGGGCATTCTCATGATGACAACCTTTACCCAGTAGCAAGCTTTGCATTTTCCCAAGGCTGAACACAATTTAGCCCTGACAAATCCAATCAGTGATATGTAGGCATAACCACCAGAGATAAGCTCAATTTTTTTCGGATACACAGGGCAAAAGATGGACTGTAGTAGGTCACTATTAAAATATTTACAAGATAGCTTGGCCAGCGCTGAAATGGAACAGTTGGCCTGAAGTCGCATCAAGGTCTCCTGGCATTTGTGTGTTTCCCCAATCGCTTTGTGCAGTAAAGTGTTAAGTTCTCCTGAGCATTTTATGTATTTAAGGCACTAACTTCAAAATAAAGAATTGCAACCTTAGAGCAAAGCTACTATTTTGAGAATTTTAAACCGTTTATTGACTCCTGTCAGATCAGTTTCTAGACTTATTGACTCAAGAAGTAAATATAGACTGAGAGAAAGCGAGGTCAAGTCAATATTTATCTTGCAGATCAATACATTTTGATACTAACCAAAAATTAAGCTCAATAAATGCATATATTATATGCAGCAAGGTTAGGAGAGATCCATTCAGAAAATTTGTCAATTTGAAATTTCCCCATGGAATCCAACCTTTTTGGATTCAATTTCCATTAGGAAGTCTGTCCCTTTAAGGATGCTTAAGTGACAGCGATCACAATCCCCCGTCACTCAATCGGGTTATCAAACGATAGCTGAGTAGCAGCAAAAGAAGTAGGGGAGGAAAATGAAGTGAGAAGGTGGTGGTCAAGGGAGTTCAGTATGCTATTGGGAGGAGGCAGGTCAGTTATGGAGGTTGTATGGGGGCTAAAGCAAATATGTAATGTGATATATGTAAGATAATATCCTAATGCAAATATGAAGAAAGGATGGAAGAATGTGGAGGTGGTCTTGCAGGAAGATATGGTACCAGCTTCTAAAAAGAGAGCTCAGAAGTTTTTGAATTGCAGCAAGTGGGATGCAGCGGTGGTGCACGTTAGCGCACACACCCCTTGGTTCAAATGCCGTAACAGGTTTGCAATTGTTCCCGCTACAGGCTGGCGGCATGTGGCATTGGCATTCCTGGAAAATACTCTTTGCCATTTCCATGCATACCATATCGCTTGCTTGGATGCACACCTGTCACATCAAAACTGCCCTTCTGCCCATGGCCTGGCTACCAAGAGCTGCCGGATGGTCTTCGGGTGCTTGGTGGCCCCGTGGCCGGGCTCGCCAGCGCTGAGTGCATCGTCTGCCTCTGTTGGGACATTACAGCTCAGCTTCACGGGCTCAGGCCGGTTTTGAAGGTGTAGTATCAGGGCAGAGCACAAGCTAGGACAGGGAAGGGGATCACCTCTGCCGGAGACCCAGGAAACTGGACACATCCAGTGCAGTGTGTTGCAGGGAGGTGGTACGAGCACCTGTTCCTCCTTTGTCCCCCTTGTCCCCGTACCCACAGGGCCATGGCTGCCGCATGCCGGGGCAGGCAGCGTGGCAGAGGAGAGGGCTCTGCGATACACATCCATCTACTCACCTGCCCGGGGCCAGCCGCAATCTGTCCCTGCTCCATCCTTCCGACGCGCTTCCACTTTGGAGGACATTTTCCTGAACATCTTTTAGGCTATGAATCTACCCTTTGGGGAAGACACATGCTCCAGCGAAATGAATTTCAAACGTGTGTCAGGATATATGCGAAACATTTTTGAAAGACCTTTCTCTTTTTATTTTTTCTTCTTTTTTTTCCTTCTTTTTTCTTCTTTTTTCCTCTTTTTTCTTCTTTTTTCTTCTTTTTTCTTCTTTTTCCTTCTTATTTTTCTTCTTTTTACTTCTTTTTTTTCTTTCTTTTTTTTTTCCTTCTTTTTTTTTTTTTCTCCCTAAGCTTCTGAGCATGGCACTGGATGCATTTGCACCCCAGATAACGGCGGTGACCTTACATTTACATAGCACCTCTCACCCCAAAGGATCTCCGAACGCTTTGCAAATTTAGCACAAGCTGCTCTCCACGCTTGGAAATCACTTCACCTACCACTGGAGCCCAGCCAGCTCCTGCCAAGAGGAGCACAGCACCTGATTAACAGCGCACACTACCCTACGCAACGACTCAGGGCAGGGAGCGGAGAATACCTTCTCCAAATGAAACTCCAGGAAGAGTTTAGGCAGGCTGAATGTAATTACCCGAATTGGAATTTGGCCAGAGCACTGCAGGTATGGTGGATACTTTCCCTGGAAAAACTGGGAGCACATGGTCAGAAGGAAAGGGTATAAAAATGAGTGAATGATTCTTGACTTTTCAGAAAACACTGTCTTGTCTTGTGGCTCATCTAGAAAAAAATACGCTGGTAAAAATAAAACCTATGATGTGACTATGCAAAAGCCTTCCTTACAGATAATTTTAAAGTGAACGACGATGATAAAATGATATACTAATTGGTAAAATATGATTTCATTTGAAATAAAGTGGAGAATCTCACCAAATTTAGCTTTGCAAATGTAGCAAAGTATATTTCTCATCCAGCATAAAAAGGTGCCATTTGTTTGATATCAGTTTGATGAATTATTAATTTTATCACAGCTAAGATGATAGCTAATATTAGAACATTGAATTATTAATTTTCAAATGTGGCAATAAAAAAGCAGAACAAACACAAATTGAGACACATTTTAGGTGTGAGTTGATTTGCTTACATAGTCTGTTTGAGAAAACAAAACGGCAGAGACAGAGATTGAAATCTTGCCAAGCAACTGCTTTTACCTTCAAACCTCAGGTATGATGTTTAGCCTTACTTTAGAAGCAGTAGTCCCTGACTGCTGAACTCATTGGATATCATATACCTCCTGTGACTGTCAGCCAAAACAGGGTCTCTCTGCAATTTTCTTGGCTGTGGATATAGTTTTTGGGGTACTCAGGCCAAGGAATAATAAGGAAGGATGTGTAACCTAGGTAGAGCAGTCATCTTTTTTTTTAGGATCAGCAGGTTGAAAAATGCAAGTTATTTGTAGGGAATAGTATTTGATTTAGTCTTTTGCTCTTCTTCTTTCCTGCTGTTTTTTTCACCACTGCTTGTCATGTGGCACAGGGTAAATAAGCACTTCAGGGCTTGTTTCCTTAAAACCATTTCTGTGAGGTTTCAGCCTTAAGAGCCAGCACAGGATTTATCTGGCTCCACTACTGCCCTATAGGCTAATACTGATTTTCCTGTCAAATGTCTCCTTTGCAAATATTCTTCCTTCTCAACTCTCCAAATGAAGATGGGAGCTTCGAAGTCTTTCTTATTCCATAGCAAAATTGTCAACAAAAGCTTTCCAAATGTCACAGCTTTTTTTTTCCTTTTTTTTTGAGAAGCAGACACTAGTGCAACTCTGCCCCTGAATGTGAACAAGGGTTCAAAAATGAGCACAAGTTGCGTACATCAGGGGTGCTGACTGGTATAGGTGGATTTTTGAGAGCAATAGTCCCAGGCAAAAGAAGAGAAACAGCTGTCTGTACCCAAGCCTCATTGGGAATTAATCCAGCTCAAAGCTGGATTAACTTCTGTTTAAAAAAAAAAAGGCCACAAACTTGTATTCCACTGCCACATATGGCGATTATTTAGACTACAAATCACAGGCAGGGCTAGCTGGTTGGGTACTAGGGAGAGACTCATTTAAATCACTTATTTTTATCCTGCTGACAAAATGGGGTGGGGGAGAAAAAGCATCTGTCACCCATCTGAGTTCGGAGAGAGACCATGTTACACTGAGAAGTGCAGGAGGGTGCAAGAACGTTGCTAATGAGTTACGACGTTGTGCTGAGCTGCTGTCGAAGCATGGTGAACGAAAAAGCGCTGCAAGGTAGTAGGGCAGCGCCTGGGGCACAGCAGCCCAGCAGTAGTCGGGGGGTGTCTGCTCAAGACCCTACGGTGAGGCACGGGCACACCTGGCTGCCTGGAAAAGGGATGAAAGATGAGCCGAGATGGGAAAAGAAGGGGTGCCACACACTGAAGGAAACTTATTTGTCCTCTGATCTCTTGGCTGATGTCAGTTTGATTATTGCTGTGCTTAAAGTTAAGCAACTGGCTGAAGTGGGAGGTGAGGACTCCTGGCTAGAATACAGGTAGCCTTTAAATATAGCTTGCATGGAAGGGCCAAAATGCATAAAATAAAACTCCCTCCCACCGAGTGAACTTGTTTTGTGCTTGGATGAATGTTGACTTACTGTGAGTTCGTCTGATAGCTATGGCAGGGACGAGTACATTATAAATATTCAGATGCTTTTGCAGGTACAGTTATTACCTACAGTAGAGGTGCAATGTGAGTTAAAGATAGCATCTGCTACGGATGTGTGAATACTCATGGCAAAATCCAAAACGATGACTGAAGTTTTTGGTGTAAATACAGACTCAGATCAAGAGGAGAAAGAAGTTCTTATTGATGCTTTCCCAAGGAACAGGGTGTATTTGCTGACGTCCCTCCCTCAGGGAGGTAGTAGAGATGCAGCTCCTTTCTGAGGGTTTCCATCCACCTCTGCTTCATTCTGTTAACTGTGAAAATCCCCCACATTTGCTTTCCTTTTTTTTTTTCCCCCCATTTCAGTGGGGCATTCAGTGGTCATGTGTCTGCCCTGGGAAGAGAAGTGAGCCACGGTTTTGTTTCATTCATTCTTGGTTTACATGTTCATGTACAAGAAACCCTTTTTGTTTTTCCCTAGGCAAAATCAGTAGATTTTGTAATAAATAAAAGAACCCTAAACACAGCTGGTCATATCAGACTGAGTTTTAAGATCTGCCTGCCTGTGCTCAGCCCAAACCCCAGGCAGCTCTGCTCTGGGTTTATACACTCCTGTGGGCATTACATTACCCAAAATGCAAATACCTGCCATAGACCAACCGTTTCCCTAGTGGACCCCAAAATCTTTTTGAGGGTTCTCCTCTCCCTGCCCTATCCTAATAGGAAGAGCCAGAAAGAATTAAAAGATAACCCACTCTCACCACCTTTTAAAGGTGATTCTTAGTATGTGGGTTTGAATTTCTCTGGTTTCACACATTGCTGGTTATGTTGCCTGTTCTAAAGGATTCAGTAAGACACGCTTTCTCCCAGTGGTATTTTATTTTGACACATCTCAAATGAAAATACAGCTCATTATTTTATACAGAATTCGAATATATTGGTACCTGGTTTTCATGCATTAAGATACTATGCATTTTTGCTGTAGGTATATGAAAAAATAGAATGAGTCTGTAATAAGCCTATTTAGTAATTTATTTATGTATTTTTGGTCATCCAAAAATGGGGCAAATGTCAGGCTTTGCCTTCTTCTAAAATGTTTTTGTGTTCAGAATGCAAGTGCTCTCCTGTCTGGTCCTATTGTATTCTTTATCTTCATGGTTTGGCTCTCAAGAGGCATATTTAAATTGTCATAAATGTAGTAAAACTTTTCGGGAAAAAGCACTCAGAGACCTTGTTTATTTGAGTTTTAAAATTATTATTTATCATACCCTGTAAAATATATATCAACCCTTTAGGGACATGGTAGCCATTTCAAATCAGTCATAAGCTGAAACTTTGTACAGGATGCAAATTAGGAGCTTGATTAAAAGAAAACTAGTGTTCGAACTGTTTCTGGTGAAGTTTCTGTAGGCAGAGCAGCAATTAATGTGGGGCCAGCTAAGCAAATCTGTTATGAACATTTTTGCTGTTTCACTTTATGCAACATATATCCATAAAGCATGAAATTTTGGCCCAGGTGGGTGCGCCAGTCTGTTGAGATTACCTGATCCAGAAGGTGTTTTAAATTATGGAAACCACAAGAGATCAATACTTCTCAAAACATCTCTGGCACAGTGAAAAGATTTTTTCAAAAGAGTATCTTTTTTGCAAGGTTTCAACAGTATCCAACCCACATCTAAAAAATGAGTCCATTTAAGCTTTTGATTAACGAGAACCAACATTGGAGAGGTGGCCTCTGATCTGCACGCTTAAATTTCAGTCTTGGAACAGGCTGCAGAGGCTGGATTTAAAGTTTGAATTTTGTTTAATTTGCAGTGGAACGGAAGAGCTGGCAAGCTTAGACACTACCAGTGCTTTGTGGAAGCCGACATATGAATTTGTTCTACAAATGTGCCAGGGACACACTGATCCAACAGTTAGATCACTTCCAGAAGACACAGAGTTAGATCTCTGAGCTTACTTCCAATTCTTTCTTATTACTACCCATTAAAAAAAAATATTCTGCCTAAAGCAAACCTGGTAATTAATTACAGCACTGAGTGATATCCCAAGAAGAGCTCCCATCTTCAAATACATAAAACTAAATACACAAATAAGCTAAAATATCTCAATCCTTCAAATAAAGGAGTTAACACGCTTCTCATCGGCTTTGGGGACTTGAGGTTGCAGATGGATTTTGGGTTCGTGTGCTTGACTAAGGTGGGACAGAAGTAACTGAGACGAGCTTCATGACATGTTGAACAAATTTTCCTTCCCTTCATGTAAATTTGTTCTCTCTCTTTTTTTTCCCCTTTCCCTTTCTTTTGCAGTTGCAAAAGTTTTGAGAATTCATCTTCCCAAGTTGATGGCAAGACCCTCGTGACCCAGCTGTGAGTCACTGTTCCCAGCTTGGTGCTTCTGAAGAGAGACAAGAAGCTCGGATGTGCCACTGATCTCCCAACAGCACAGGCCAGGAACATCTGTCTGCTCCCTCCCCTTCTTCAGATGGTCCCAAGGAGGAGGGAGGCAGGCAAGTAGGAATATGAAAGGCAAAGGATCAACTGGCCGTGTTATATTAGCCAACTTAAATAATTCTTCTTGGCTGTGGAAACAGGTTTCCCATCCAAAGCGGCTTTTTTTTTTTTTTTTTTGCCTTTTTTTTTTTTTTCTTTTTCTCAAGCAGGAACAGTTTATTTCCACTTTTGGGCAGGTTTCTTGGCCATGGACCAGCTCTCCCCATTGCCTCTCACACGCCACTTTCCGGTGCTCCCCAACTGAACTTACAAAGTGCCTCAGGGACCCAACTTTACTGAATAGCAAAATCAAAATATGCAAATCCAGCTCAGATTATTACATATATAATCATGAAAACATTATTCCTGCACTGTTGCCTGTGCCCAGCTTCCTGCCCTACTGCTCTGAGTGTTTCAGCGCTGTCTATGGCTGTTGAGCTGAAGCACCCGAGGATGGCTCTGAAGCAGGAAGAGAGTTCAATCTGCAGGCTGGTTTTCCAGACACTTTCTTTCTCATCCTCCACAAGATAGTTGATACTCCTCCGGATTTCACTGTTATTATTTGGGTGTCTCTACTTCACAGCAAAGGGTAGATGAATGCCTTGTTCAGCCTCTTCAGTCCACTCTAGTTCTATTTTAGTTTGAGAAGCCTGTGCTGCTTCGATAGATGGGTGTAATTCATGCCAATAGCTCGATCTTTCTGTAAAGTTAGGCATCTCAGGCTGAAAAATAAATAAAAGGTAAAGCTGCACGATGCAGTGCAGGGAGACGAGTCCTGCAGTCAGATTTAGGTGATAAAAATTATACAACCTGATGGGCGCTTGCCTTCAAAGGAGAAGTGGTGAAGTTTGCTTCGGCATTTTAATGAACGAAAGGATGCAGAATGAGCCAGGAAATCCTACCCACCTTAGCAGCTAAATAGATATTTGAAGTCTGAAGCCTGAACTCTCTGCGTAGCCAGTGAGGGAAAGTATGGGATCCTGACGACGGATGTGGAGGAACACTTATCTGAAGACACGTACTTTTTTATTCTGATGTAAAACTCATTTTTATTTATTTATTTTCAATGTTCTCTACAGTATTTTGAGGCATATATAATTAGCAAAAACCTGAACGCTATCATTAAAAACAAAACAATATTTTCCATTAAAAAATTCCATTTTGATTCTGTAAGGAAAAAAACTTAACTTTTGCAACGAATGCAGTTTTGCACAATTCTTTGTATAGTTTCACACCATTTTTTGTATAGTCTTGAAGAGTTTTTTTTATATAGTCTTGACGAATGTTCTATTTGCACTGCAAGTCTTCTGCCTAAGCCCATACAAAAGCACTCCCTGCGCCATTCCCGCGTGGCGAAAGGCAGAAGCGTGCTGTGGGCTGTAGAGCAAGTCGAGAGAAAGTGTCATCTACAATATCTGAACAATGAACAGAGCACCTCACCACAAAGTCAATTACCCTTTCAAAGCAGCCATGGTACATGCTCAGGAGCCAGATGTTGGCATTGTGATATTGTGATACTAATCTAAAGGGAAGGTTGAATTTATGTTTTTTTTTTTCCCAAATGTTGGCTTTGGAAATGTTGGCTGAGGATTAAGTAGGATATATTCAATGTAGTTGAAAGAAGAGAGCTACAGCCCCAAAACCCAAATGTTCTTGTTTCCTGTTTGGTTCAAACTCAATCATTTCTCCCAGGACGAAGCGTGAAATGGAAAGCCCACTGTGAACCTCTGTATATTTGGTTTCAGGTAAAGTGCCACTTCAGCTGATCTTTCAAAAAATATACGCGCATCTTTTCCGCTGTTTCAGCCATGAAGCCTATGTCTATTTTTTTCTTGATAAAGTTGTGCAAGTGATTAAATAACCAAGTTTGATTAAGTAAAATTCAGGTGACTATGGTTTAGAAAATGCAGCATAGATTCCTTTTTTATCTCTTATATCACATGTTTAAATCTGGTTCTCAACTCTAATGACCAAAACTCCTGCTGACTCCTCTCTGGTCTACGCAGATTGAACTGCGACTCTCGACTTCGCTCCTAGCTGGTATCTGTCCTCATCCCCAGTGCCAAAACAAACCCTTCCCCTCTGTGTTTTCCTGTTAGCAATAGTGGTGCAGAGGCCAGGGACTGACAACCTTTCTCTTAACCCTAAAACCCTCTGCTCCAGTAGGGAAGAAGGAAAATGATTGAGAAAACTTTTGCTGTTGTTCAGTTGTTGAGTCATATGGGAAAACGGACTGCCAAGCCGGCATCCCAGCAGCCCTAATTCTCTGTGTAAATATGGGCAGAAAGGGAAGACAGAAAGAACTTTTAAAAATTAGTATTATTACTATTGAATACCTTTATAACATATGTGTTTCACTTAAACTAATGTTTTACAACAATATCAGCCACTGCACTCACCCAGCAACATTTCTTATTTATCTGGTTGGACATACTAATGTGCTTTTATCAAATACTTGAGAAATAATTGTCTTAACTCTCTTAGGACATGCTACAGCGTTTATTCTCCCCTTGCTATCTAAGTAGTTATACTCATAAATCCTCATGCATTGAGAGCAGAATAGACTTTATACGCCTAGCTATTTCTTATGATTTCTAAGCTATTATCCCCAAATCCTAATTAACCATTATTAAAAATAATGTGGCCTTTCTAGAGTATGAGATATAGCAACATGATAAGATATGATGTGAAAGTCCCAAGTATCATATAATGTAATTTTGCTGCTTTCCTTTTCCTCTTTTATTAGAGATTTCTAACATAATACTGCATTTTCATTCAAAGTGACAGGATTCAGAAGTGTATATTTTGCAAACTGCCAAAACAGAGTCATTGGATTTAGTTTTCTAATAATCAAGCAACCATATAACATGCCTGTACATGTCAGAAACTGAAGAAAGCAAATTTATACACGACGACATCTATTTTGTGGATAGCGATAACCCACCCAAATCTAATTTAATCAAATATTTAAAGAGGTAATAATTAATTTTTAAAGAATTGAAGTGAACCGTAACTAGGAAGAAACGTTATTGTTTATTTTTAATGCCAGAACAGTATTCCTGATGCATTTTTAATATTTCATTATGGCAGTAACTTTCATACTGTATTTTTTCAAGTTTTTATATCTCACTGATACTTTTTTCCTGAACAGGTGAAATATTGTAGGAAAACTTAAAGCTTGAACTGATACATTCTTTGAGGATCTTTTACCATAACTAATTAAACACAGCCAGCAGTATTTTTAAACAAGCTAAGGCACAGCACCTGGTTGGGAGCTAGGTAAGTGCTTCTTCCTTTAGCCTGTGAATGTGTCCTTCCCAACAGATATTACTTTCTATCCCCTCTTCTGAGCTGCTATTCATCTTTCTTACTTTCTAGGAGAGGTATTTGCAAGAAAGGTTTTAAAGCCGCCCACTCCCTGGGCCCTTCAAACCCATGAACTGCTCTGTCTTGGTCTTTTGTTTTTTTGATGAAGTGTCTCTCACATTTTGAGCCTTTTATACTCAAAACTGTGGAAGCCTGTTTATTGCACTCTGGCTCCAGCCCTAGTTAAAGGTGTGAACTACCAAAGTGGAAGGGGGCACATGCACATTAACACTGCTGTGGAAAACATCGCTTGACAGATGGATGCATGTTAAATGGATGTTTGAAGAAAGGTGTTTGCAATAAAAATCTTCAGTATGGCATCAGAGGAAGACCACACACAATTTTCCAGCTTTATTTCTGTAATATATAAGGGTCAAGCTTGTTATAGTCCCTATGCTTTTTACTCTCACGTACTTTTCTCTGTTACTCTCAACAGCTTTGCTAGGAACATGAAGTACCAGGGTTCAGATGCCATATATAAGTAGGTATATATGAATGTATACATACACACTCTCTTATTTGGTATTTCATACTAATATTTCACATATTAATGTTTTTTTTGTATTTATTTTGAAGACTGACTTTTGCCAAGGCTCTACTCTGCAGCATGAGGGTCTGAGAAACCATGGTATAAATTGTCAGTTCATTCAGTGAATGGACCATTCATCAAAATGGTCCAAGGATAGGTTGAGTTTCTCCAGTTTCAGTCACCAGTTCTTGATCTTTGGGGGATAAAGGAGACGATCCTAACATCGCCCAGCTAGAGAACTGGGAATTTGATGTGCAGATCTTCCCTTGTTTGTGAAAAATCTGCCTCTGAACAACTCTAAGAGTTGAAGTGTTTAAATCCTGGTTGAGAATATGTATCCAGGATTAGGGACAGCCCAGTCCAATGGAAATAGTCATCTGGGATTTCCTTGACAGTCTGTTGCAAGAATTATTTTTTTCTTTCTTTCTTTTTTTTCTCTTTTTTTTTTCTTTTCCAGTTTGTTGTTGTAAAACACTTGGTACCTGTAGATTTTTCCTTCCCATTTCTATACTTCACCTAGCCCAGTGTGCAAGGAGCCAGACGGGGTGTGTGGCAGGAAAGAGGAGCTTTAGACAAGATCTTTCCTTGTTTGATACTAAATTGATGGAGCCCTTTTATCGTTCCCTGGACATATAATAGGACTTCCCAGGCAGAGCGCTGTGTTGTCTATATTTTTACTCTTTTCCCAAAAGACCAAACTCATCCATCCCCTGCCTCAACAGGGAACTTTTGTACCCTCTGCCTTAGCTGAATTGTTTTTTCTTTATGTATGGATTTTTATTTTTTTCCTGATTTCATAATTGCTATTTCTATTTGTTTGCTTCTTTGCATTTTCAAATATCTCATCCAGGAATCCTTCCACCTGAGATTATAAAGAAAGAAACCTCACATGAATAACAACTACATACAGTTTACAATTTATAGATTCAATTTGTTTACATAAATTTGCAAATATGAAACAATACGTGAGAAGACCTTGCAGGCAGAGAACGCACCAAAAATGTCAGGTAATTTGTATGCTGTAACTAGTTTGCTCAGCTTTACGGAGACCTGCTTCTAAGTGGTTCTTGTGCTATGACAATAGATTGTTTAGAGATTCTTAAAATGTCCTGACTTGATGAGAAAAAGGGCAAATTCTTCCTTCGCAAATAACATTTGACTTCAAAAGGAGCATTTGAAGCCACAAAACTGGAATATGAACATTCACACCCACTGTACAAATGGTTCAAAAATCCTGTCTTCTCCCTCAGGCCCAGCTCCAGCAAGCACTTACACACATGCTTAACTTTATGCACACGAGTAATCCCATTGATTTAATGGGATTATTCCCATATGTGTAGTTACACACACATAAGTGTTTGCAGGATTGGGGTCTATTTCTCTCGCAATGATTTGAAACCTATGGAAGAAAATCCTGTGTGCAAGTTAGATATTATTTAATGGCCACACATTAAGTCTGAATATTTCTGCTGAAATCAATGGGGCTGTGCCAGTTTGTACTGGCTGAGAAACTGGTCTCTTCTGTGTAGTGCACACTCTCTAGACACAACACATTTGTGGCTATCACAGCATAGAAAGGGGAATGGAAAGATAATTAGTAGTAAAAATATCAAGAGAGAAAATTCTTCCCGTGTAGAGGTAGCTGTATTCTAAATCTTGATTTGTAACTTGAATTGCATTTAGAAAATGTTCAAGGTATGCTCCTCACTAATGTAATAATTTGTAGCTATTTCAGCTATGTAGAAAAGGTTTACCTTTTAAGTGTGTAAATACAGAAATCTATATACACACAGACACATAGGAGAAAAGTATTTCCAAGCATCAGAAAACTATATATAAACACGGATGCTTGCATGCATGCAAACTTGCATGCACGGGATGAGCACTGCAAAAAACCCAACCGACTTTGGTAAAAATAACTGAACTTAAAGTTGCCTCTGACTTGGATAGTTTACTTTTAATTTTACATTCTGCAGCCAAGGTATTTTTTAAAAATTTAAGGCAAGTAACCATCTGCCATAAATGATAGAAATGGAATATAAATAAAATAGTACTTGTAGTATTCTGATGGAAATCAGATGCCAAACATATCCACAGTCTAAGCAGCAGGAACACTTTCAGATGTCAGGAACAAAAGCAGAGAAAGGAGTTGGTTTGGCCAGGACACGTTTTGCTGTGTGTGGTGTATCTTGCTGGCTGTCCTGAATAACAACATTATTAAGCAATTTGGGCTGGAGCATCATTATGCCCCATGAAGAATTTAAGGAAGATCTTGACTTGAGCGTGTTGCAAGAGGAGTCATGCTGTGCCATTTGGTATAAAAAAATATCATCAGTCTTATGCCACTGGCACATTAGAACACCTAGTGGGATATGCCGGGCAGCAATGTTCAAGATTTTATATAAGGTAACAGCTGCTTTGGTCAGGCAGTTAATTAAATGTGTTCATTTTCCATACAACCAACAGTAGTGACAACAGATCAGAGTGGGATTTTATGACATTTCAGGGTTCCCTTATGTGAGCACAACGACGGATTGCACCCACATCATCTTTCACATCCCTTCACTGAATGGCACTGCCTTTCCCCTTTGGAAACGGCTTCAGTCTTCGATTCTACAAATAGCGCAGTGGTAATGCTTTGCTAGCACTTACTGAATATTGCCAGTTGTCCCAACTCCAGTCTTGAAAAGCTGTTTGGGTTTATTCCCACACTGATGTTGGTTTAGTCAGAAGATGCAGCAATTCATTTACAAAGCAAAAGTTTCTTTTATTTTCTCCCTCCTATCTTACATTCCTTATTAGAAATGTTTAATGAGCAGATACGTAGAGTGGAAATAAAGCAGTGTGATATTTTTGAATAGATAGCTATTGTTCAGATGTAGAATTACAGAAAATTATTTCCTTGTTCTTGATAGTTTGGCTTGTTGTACAACATTGCAAGATGATGAATTCAACCTTTTCTGTATGTTATTGCTTTCATAACATGATAATAACTCAAATGCATCCAGAAAGAGAAGGTAAATGGGGAGGATTCATGAAAAGGACTAGAAGAACATATTTAGAAGTAATGGACTGACAAATGTGCAGACTGAATAATATAAATGAACTGAACAATTTTCTTCCCCACCAAATGGATAATACAGTGTGAAGAAATGTGGAAGAAATGTAAAACACCAAGTTAGGCACCCAAGGACTGACCAAAAATGAGTCACATTCCCACGCATTTGGCTCACAATTTGAAATGTTTGTTTTTAGTTGATTGGGTAGCCACTAAAAGTATATGGTAAGCTTTGTTTGAATTTGATCTGTCACTTTTTTTGATGGGTGACAATGATTTTATGACATATGTCACATTGTGTCACATCATTCAAAACACATTAAGTCGTGCTCTATCCCATCATTTCTGAAGGCAATAATGCTATTCAACGTGACGTGACAGGACGAGATATAACGCAACTCAACAGCTGAAAAAATAAAGGGAAACTTTTGTAGGTGTGACATGGATCCCAGAAATTACATTGTAATGAATCTTAGGAAGCTCCCAGGAGCTAAGTTTTCAAAATGGGTCAGTTGACTGACTTATGTCTTCATGAAGATGGGCTCTGAGTTACTCGGTGCAGAAAGGCAGTGAGTAAATACTATAATCATGATAGGAGTCTGTCATTAAGCTCTGTGACAGAAGTGAGTTCTTCAAGAAAGACTTGCTGGAAAGATGACTCTTACGCCTGAAACATGACAGGACTGGAACTGTCTCTGACCTGAAAGGCTGTATGTCTGTAGGTGGTTTAGAGCATTTAAAATTTCTGAAACCTCAGGAGATATCCGAAGCCGAAACCTTTACAAGAAGCCAGGCTTTTTCTGGATGTAGTCTTCTAACACATTTAAAATTTCTGAAACCTCAGGAGATGTCCGAAGCAGAAACCTTTACAAGAAGCCAGGCTTTTTCTGGATGTAGTCTTCTAACACATTTAAAATAAAGATGGCTGCAATCTTTATGAGCTCTGCTCTTTTTTCCTGGAGATTTTCTCCTTTTCCGCCTTTTGACTATCAGGAGTTTTTGTCGTATGGGGTGTCATGATGTTATTTATTCTTATTGACTGCAGTGAAGCTTTGCCTATTTGTACACATGAAGGACCTTTGGCTAGATCAACGACAGGATTATCTCCATTTAAACGCAGCACCTAAGCACAAAACCTGAAGTTCCCTGACCAGCTGAAACTTTCACTGGAAGATCCCAAATTCCCTAGCCACCAGGGTTGCACCATAGATGTTTTTGAAGTAGATGATTAAAGTTCTTTAGTCACGTGCATAATCAAATGCCGTATGCTTGCTAATGTTGTGCACTTCCATAGCTACATTTGGCTAATCAGAGTCTCATTAATCATTAGGTTTCTCACACCGTTTTGCCAGTGGAGCCTATGAACACAGCTTATCTGAAAGCTCTGGATACTGCAAAATCAGAGATGGAAGCTGAAGACTACCAATACTCAAATCCTTCCTTACCTGCCTGACTGGCATCACTGACCTGAATTTAAAAGTCTCCCATTTTCTAAGGTAATTCCTGAGAAGGTACTCTATGGCTCACTTCTTTCTTGAAGTGGAGCCTTTTTTAATCCTTTAAAACATTCATTGAAATTATACCCCACTAAATGTGATTGATACAGCTTCAGTAGGAGAAGCTGTGTCAGAATACCCCGAGGTGCAGGTTGGGGAATTAGGGCTCTCGTGCTTGTGGGAAGGAGGTAAGGAGACCCATGGACTTCAGCCACCACCTTTCAGATGTTGTTCTAACCACTGGGCATCGTAAATGAGGCCACCAGGATGACATTCTTACATTAGCGAGTCCAGATACGATGTCCAAAAGACTGCTGTGGCTCTGAAGCCAAACAGAAAGATGGACTTAGTTTTCCGAACTTATGCACCACCCTCTTTTCAGAATTTCCTGTTAATGAGCTTTTTGCATATTCTCTGCTATTCTTTAGGCCTGATTTTCCCTGTTAATTGTCTTGGAAGACATCCTGGAGTTTCTATTATATGCTAGGGCAGCGGAGTAACACCCATCCCCTTTTCTTTGGTGACATTTTCCCACCAAAAAATCCCCCTGCAGATCTCCACCTTTCTTTTCAAAATGTTGTTAGGTAATTTACAGGCTGAATATCTTGAGATTCTTCCACCTTTGCTGCATATACCAAAGAGAAACTTGTGTAAATTCTCGCTTTATTACCACACCTGTTAGAAATCACTGCTACAAGTTAGGTGTGAGAAAATGTGGCTGTACTATGCCTAGTAAGAAATACATACGTACCAGCCTCAATGTAAGTGCATCACCACTGCTATAAAACAGACACAACTACTTTGGTGACATTCACTGTTACTGTACGTTGACAAGTTCCCATTTAATTTACTACATATGGTTCTACGTCTCCATAGCTACTCTCGTGAATTCATTATTCATTAAATAAGTGATGAATTTACTCAAATATTGCAGCCACATGGCCGACACAAATGCATTCTAATATTATTAACACGTTGCCAACTTGCAACTCTTCGAAGTCTGAGTAAATGTTTTGACAAGAAGAGGCAGCAAGAACAAATAAGTAGTAGCAGCCTAGATGAAGTTCAGCCATAGTTCTAACAGCTTTAAAGTCTTAACAGTGTTTTCACTGGGGCAGTACCAGATAAATTGCTCTTATGTGTGCATACAAGAGACTAAAATTCCTTTGAAAGTTTATAATTTCTCATGGGAAAACACAACATAAAAGTTACTTTTACTCATAGAAAAACAACACCATATTTTCCTGTCAACCTTTGCTGTTGGGAATTTCAAACTTTTTGCATTTTTTCCCTGTGATTCTTTGTCGACCCAAGGGACAGGCGTTTACAACATAATTTACTTTCGGCGTGTCTCTGTAAATCATTGTAATACTTTCTATGGCTAGTGAAGGAAAAAAAAAAAAGGCAGCACTCTCAAGTTGGACTGACAAACCGCTTTTCCAAGCCTTCAATAGCAAAGCAAAAATCCCCTGTTTCAGGAGGTCAACACCGACATGGAGAGATACACAAAAGAAATCTATTTTACAAGGGCTTTATATGAATGTTTATATTTAGAGGTTGTAATATTTATTGGGAAATATTTATTGAACTGTATTTACTTGCAGTAAAATATACAGAACATGTGGAGCATAAAACTTGCTTTGGTGGCAGGCTTTGGGCGCGAAGGGAAAACCACTGACATTACATTTTTGGAGAAGGCAGTATTTTTTTTCTTACTGTTCTTAAGGCCTGTTGTTGTCACTGTTGTTGTACAGGCTTAACGGTATTGTCTTGGATTAGGTGCTTTAAGCATAGCCTGCCGTAAAAAATCTGGAAACCTGTAGAGCCTCACTTTTTGAGACTGCTGCTAATATCAAGGCTCATTCAGTTTTACATTAGAACTTGATGACTTGCACATTGGTTGAACCTTCACCTTTTACAACCTTAATGGGGATTTATTAGCTATTTCACAGTGTGTAAATTTGAATCTAGGTCAGATGAGGAAGAAAAATAGGGCAAATCTGGGCCTTAAGTATAACCTGCATATAATATATCAGGATAAAAAAAAAGGTGCAAAATTAAACAGATGATTAAAAGTGTCTAGAGCAGTCAGAGTTTGAAAAAAGGGCTTGATAAATTAGGGGTGTATGTAGGGGTTTTTTTGAGTTCAAACTCAGGTGACTGGTGAAAGTCTGGTTTCCACACAAACTCAGCAGATTAAGGAGTTAAAATAGCTTGTTAACCTGTTTCTGCTAACTGCTCGCAAGAGGAAATGTAACACAGGTGTGTTTGATATTCACAAGATTAAAGCTTTTGTCTACCATCAAATGTTCACCACATTAAAGCCATTTTAATGAGGTATTGGAAGATAATGAATGTAAGCCTCTAATTCACTGCAGAAGAGACAGCCTGACCCTGCTTTGACCCCGCTGCAGCCAGGTACCTAAACCAACATATTAGTCACACTTCGACCAAAAGATGTGTGCGTAATGAAATAGCCGCTACCTGCTGCCGTTCTCATCTGCTAAAAACCTATCATCGGCTTCAGGTGCATAAACTTTTCTGCTCCGTACCCTGGAAGTCTGACATCAGAAATTCCCTGCACGATGATACCCATCCCTTACCAACTCTTTTGGGAAGACTACCCGGAGGGAAAAAATCCACAGCTGCCATGAGAAAGAAGGATTTTTTACAGCGTGTGTCCATGGGGAAAGAGTAGGGGAAAAATGGGTACGAATTAATGTTACTGCTCAGTTATTTTTCATCCTGATACTTAGCGATGTTCAGAAAGTCTATAGCTGGAGCGAATAAAGGTTGCAACGGTCTTTCTGGTTCATCTAGTTTCGTACTTACTGTTCGATGGATCCACCCTCCCGCTAAGATAAGGTACGCTGCCAGTTTAGTTATTCTTAATAGAATAAGCTCCAAATAAAAATAAGATAAAGATCCTGAAAGGTTCTCCAAACCAGATTTATTTTGGCATGCATATGCAGGAAACTATGTACTGTAGCAAGTTTTAAATACTGTATTTGGACACTAATTCTCAGCTGCCGTCATCAGTTTGCTGACAGCCATCTGCTTGGACCCTGCTCCTTCCTCCCGTTCAGCACCGTTAAAGTAAAATATTGACAGAAACAACTTCTGCAGCAAAAGTGGAAAAGTTAATAACATAACTGAAGTCACACAGGATTTTTCTCTAATGTTCTGGAGCTCTCCTACAATTTTGTTTTACTCATGCCTCAATTTAGAAGTGTCCCACCCGGCTTAAAAATAGGAGGTTGTGTAGCCAGCTATCTTTAGATGACACAGGTTACCAAGAAGAAATCTATAGCTGTAAGTGCCTACAGGATAGTTCATGTGACTTAATGGTAATGAGCAATGTACGTGCTCCTGAAGAAGCGGACACACCGGGAGGTATGTTGTTGGTCAGCCCAGGGAAAAGAAGTCATCACAGTACGGTTGTCACTGTGGCTGCCGAAAGCTGCAACGGCACATGCAGCAGATTGATATAATACAGATTTACCTGCAGAAACGTTTTGAACAGTGATGCAGAGAGCCCGTGCAATCCCTTACGTCGTGCTCTCTCCAGACTGCTAGCTCAGTGCTCCCGGGGTGCCTTGGCACTTCCAGAAAGACCCTGAGCCTCCTTGGACTGAGTATTTTATTGTTCAATACATGGCTTGTGATGTTCCCCACCTTAATGAGTCTGAGCTGCTCCAGTTCAGCACAGAGCAAGCTCTACCTTCAGCTTTTTGCATGAAATGTGATTAAAGCTCTTGCACAGGTCATAGGGCGATGCACAATAGAAGACTTTACCACTAATTATTTCAAAAAGAAAAGTGAACATGTGCTCATGCACACACACACACACACATCCAGATATACATTCATATAAATAATTTATTTATCATACCTATTTATAATACATGAATCTTTTATATTTTATGGTGATACCATTGCTGTTTGCAGATTTACATCTCTTATTAAATTCCCTACACAACAAAACACAATACTATGGAAATATATAGCCCTACAAACTGATTCAAGACTTCTAATCCAAGTGGTCTTACTGTCTGCAATATTCCTTTCTAAATTGTGCCATTACATCCCACAAATTGACTTGCAATGAAAGGTAATTTCTTTTTATTCTCTTACAGTTTTGTGGGAGAAAGGAAGAACGACTGTATCCCATAAAGAACAACACAACAGTTTTCAGGCTGAACTCTCGAACATACACATCTGTGTCTGCCGTTCTGCAGATACATACATATCAAACCTGAAGTCAGCCCTGTGAGAAGATGGGTATGTTTACTATGTTGAAGAGATCAGCAGTAGATTTACTGGAGAAAGTAAAGCCTTTGGGCAGATGGAAAAAAAAATCTAAGTCGTCTGTTTTCCAAGCAAAAAATTTGACTAGTGCTGCAGAGAGCAGAGCAAACACTAAAAATTGTTTGTGTGTGAAGACAATGCCTCATTGTGAAACCCAACACTTGAAAACAGGAACATTAAATTTTTTTGAGAAGAGTTTTCAATATTTGACTTGTTTTCCTCTTCCCATAGAACTAAAATAAATAGATCTGTTCCGTCGCCCTGAGAGAGTGCATGGACTCCCACTTCTTGCCTGATGCACAGCCCCACAGGTGAGTGTGCGGGTGAGGGAGGTGAGCTCCGAGCACCCTCCACACTGGGCAGGGTGGTGAGCGGCTTCCTCTGCGCTCCTACTCGCTTCTGCCCTCCCCGTTTGCACTGCTTCCTCCTTTGCTTGAGGCTAATCTCCCCAAACCTTGTTTAAAGTCCTCCGTGACAGTCCTCCAAGTGGTCAGCACCCCCACCTCTCTTCAGAGACCCAAATTGTGTTCCCCAACACAGCAAAGCTGGCTCCTCGCATCTCAGGTGCTGAACCACATAGCTAGAAATCCCCACTCCGTACTACCTTAAGCACCAAAGCAACAGTTTTCTTCCTTAAGTAGTTCTTAGACTGAAAGGTAAGAGTTCACTCAGAAAATATAAGTTATTTTAAAGAGCCTGCTGCTTGTGTGGTGAGGATGGCTTACCAGACTTATCGGTCTACCTTGCAGGTTCTCTTTTATGGTCTGTAGCTGGAGATGCTGAGGCATCCTCAGAAAGCCACAGGCATAAACCACATAAAGAGATTAAAGATGTGACTGGGAGAGGCAGAGGGAAGGGCTCCTGTTCCTTTTCTTGTGCCTGTTCTTCTGAAGGTACAGCCAACAGTAGCTCCTGCACAGGTCCATGAGTTCCCAGAAGGACCTTTAGAAGTTTCTGAGTATTTTCCAAAAACAAAAGCATCAGCAAACCCAAAGCACGGACAAATACTCACTCAAAGAAGCAAAATCAAGCATGACAGAAAAACTATGCAAAGACGTTGTTGCTTCATACTCTGCCATTTTTCCTACTCCTCATCTATAACGGAGAAGTACAAGAGACCCAACACAGCTTTGCTGTCTCTTTGCACATTGGTGGAAGGCTATAATCTTTTCTCAAGGCTTTTTCAATTAAAATCCCTGTAAAACGTTGTAGCATTTAGCTCCACATGTTAAAGAGGGTACTTTCTTCTCTAGCTGCTGTTCTCACGAGCTTTGCCTGTTTCAGTGCTGTGCAGCTTCATGTGACTATGGAGCCAGGAGGTGATTTTTTTTTTCAAAGTCCAGCGGCGGAAAACTTTTAGACATTTTAGAAGCCATAGCCATTTCTGAAACACTTCGGAATGAAGACGGCATGTGTTGGTTTGAACTAAACACTGTATTTTAACTTGCAAAAAAAGGTCTAAACAGGACTCTGGTGATCATAGGAGTGGTGAATTCCATATTGCAAATTATTTTGGTTTTGCAGTATCTTTAATGCAAATGATGAACTCTAAGGTTCCCTAAGATTTTAATTCTTGACATAAGAAAATGTATTTATTGAAGTGTTTATGGGACATAAACAAACTTTCAGAATGGGGTTAGAAACCTGATTTAAGTCCTAGAGGTAAATAACACAATAAAGAGATAAAATATCAAACATTTTACATATCGAGGCCAAGTTGGATGAGGCTTTGAGTAACCTGGTCTAGTGGAAGGTATTCTTATCCTAGTTGGAACTAGATGATCTTTAAAGTCCCTTCCAACCCAAACCATTCTATGATTCCATGATTTTATGATTTTGGATAGTATAAGAAAAATCTGTTGAGCATCTTACACACAAGTCCATCTACAGATGACTTTGTTGTCTGTTGTGCCGTGGTGACGTCAGAGACATTTGGACACTTCTCTGTTGTTAAGAGCCGGTCACCAGAGGTGCAGAGCACAAATCTCTGCGTGCTCCCACCAGCACGGCACGCCGCCGGCACAGCGTCTGTCTGAGCCGTTCCCGTGCAACAAAAGGCATTCGTCAACGTCTGATTGCAACCAATGCCTGCTGGGGGAATTCCTTGCTGTAAAGCTCTGGCCACGAGTCCAATCAAAAAGCTGCAAAAGAAGAGGAAAATCAGTAAATGTCTCTTCTATATATACTTCCCACTGAAGTGTAATAGCGTAATACAAACTGCTTCTTGGTTTAGCATCTCCGATGCCAGCATTTCTGTCAGCTGACTCTTCCAAGCTGACGAGTGACGTCACTGGAGAATCTACAAGATTTCTACTAGTAAAAAGTCTCACAAAAGAGAACATCCATTTTCCCAACAAACTGAATTCTTCTCCCTGACTAGCATATGATATAAAAGCGTATGCCACTCTGCATAGCCGTATCTAATTGTAAGGTCACACCTTTCTTTAATGAGTTTCCTAAAAGTTTATAGCAAGTTTCCTTAGCGACACAGGTAGGGTTTCATTGATCTCCAGCCGGGCCTGTCATTATAAGAGGATGAGGTTCCAATTTCTGATTAATGAAAATTATAATTATGTACCGATAACAGCGAGAGAGAAGTTTCCATGTTACTTTAAACAAAGAAGAGTTAAGGCCTTATCTTAACTATGCATTGGCACCGCAATGCGAAATGGTCATGCAAAATTAATTTTTAATGTGTTCAATTTATATTAAAAATTTCTGCAAGTGTGTGAATTTTTTTTCTAAGGCTGGAGTGCTACTTCATTTACAATATTCCCTGAAGGTGTTTTTTTTTTTAAAGAGACTCTTAAACTGAAGCCATTTTAAGGGTTTTATGAGACATTATGTGAGCTTTCATATGCAAGTTAGTCGTTAAGTACCAGATATTATATTCTGTAATATGCTTAAGTGATATTAGAGGCTGTATATAGCCTGCAGTAATGGCTATTGCTGCTTTTTTAATTTATCAAGAAAATGTTGCTTAAATAAGGAGCAAATCAGTGCTTGGGCGTAGAAAATATAAATGTAAAGGAAGTAACAATATTGTTGCGACATACTTTGCACTCTCAGCTTCCCTGGGGAGCAAAACCAGGGTCTGCTTTCTCCTACTGCTATTGACACACATGGCAAGTCCTGTATATGTGGTGCTGGAGATACATAAAAAGAGAAATTTCACTGAGTCTCACTAAACAGTGTACGGCCATTGCTCCTCAAGACTTCATGAGAATTAATATTATGCTCCTGGTAACTGGATTATTTTGTATGATTCCTGGCATTCAAACAAAGTAGCATCTCACATTTGAACTTAAACGAGTGAAGTCTTTGAATGTTCAGCCTACAAAGGGAAATGTTTTTTGTTAAGCTGGATTCACTGGTCAAGCTATAAAAGCTAGGATAAAAAAACCCAAAAAAACAACCCTCACAAGGTGAAAAAATCTGCTTTTTTTCTCCTCCCCCCCGCTTAAGAGTCAGAAGAAGAAAAAAAGAAAGAAACCTTTAAGCTGACAAGCTTGTAGAAATATAAAAGTCACTTGACTTTCCTTTCAGATGTGCTTCCTGCTCCATGTCCTGACACAGAAATAAAGTACTTCGGTAGTTGTGCTGCAGAGAAGTGAGACACAGAAGAGTTTTACACTGACAACCCTGAGCAATGACACCTTATTTTGGCCACAGAGTCCCCGCCTGTCCCGACCTCCGCGTGGAGCCCCAGCTGACTGCAGAGCTCATTCTAGTTAAAACATTCTTTCTCTAACCACAGACCACTCTTCTGTGCCCAGCTGCAAACTCCCACTTTCATGCAGAGTTGTGATTGAAGAAATGTATTTCAAATGAAAAATAATCTTTTCCATTTTCTTTCCCTCTCCCAGCTGCTGATTCCCACCCTGATTCCTGTTCTGGAGCTGTGATTAATACTTTTTTTTTTTTTAAAAAATCACATCATCCTTCTCTCTCTGTTCCTGCCTCTCCTCCCCCTCCTCTTCCCGGTCCTCCTCACAGCTGTGGATCCTCACTCCTCCTTCCAGTCGCCATCGCTGTCATCCCCATTCTCGTCCCTCCCCCGGCTCACTTAAACATTTCAGAGAAATGCAATCCAGCTTCATCCAGGTTTTATGGCACTGCCTCTCCTCTTGTCTGCACTCATCCTCACTTGCTGCCTCTGGGAAGAATGAGGCCCTTGGCACACTGGAGCCCGCCTCTTTAATGAACCAGCTTGCAAACGAGCATCAAGTTAGGCACCAAATCGGCAATATGGACCTCAGCAAGCCCTAACAGAGGGATTTGAGGACACTGCATTGAAGAGCAATTTTGCAGGGAACACACGGGCTCTCCAAAGTGACGCAGCAAAGGCTCAGGATAAACATCTCCAGGCTCCCTCCGCCTGCTCGATGACCTCACGCAGAGCATCTGAAATCTGCTTAATGCAAAAAGTCAGTGGTCCAGAGGGACCTTCCTGGCAAGGAGGAGTTGGCCAGTGAGCAGTGGGTCCATGCTCCAGGGGAGAGGAGGTCAGGACAAGGTTAGCCGCTTCCCCTTGCAAGATAAAGCCTCCCTTGGCCATTTTTTCACAGTTTATGACTACTGTGACTTCTCTTCATGGCGCAGGAAACTTGGCCTCAGCCTCCCAAGTCTACAGTAGCTATCAAGAGAACTATATATTCACCAGATGACAAAATGTTCCTTCATTCATCACGAAATTCTCATTGATGGCTCCCAAGTCTAAGGATGAGTAAAATAGAGTAGGCTCCTTGGGAAACATGGTTGGTTTTGGTGTCTACAGTCCAGGCATGGTGATTTCTTGTGGTTAGAGGACAAGCTGCTGCTGTGAGCTGCCCATCACCCCTTTCTTGAGGTGGCTTTTGCTTTTCTCTGGGGATGTCCCTGCAGCGCATTCCCACCTTGTCTGGCTGAGCAAGTCACAGTGCTGCCAGTTGTATACGGGTTTGACCCTTTCTGTGGCAAATTCACAGGGAGCTTGGACTCAAGAGTAACAGAAGAAAACAAAGCAAACAGTAATAGAAAGCAGTAATAAATCTAATAAATCTATCAGCACCTGAATCACCTCCTGATCCCAGCCTGCACTGGGCTCCTTCTCCATGGTGACCCCCAGCATCAGTCTGCTCTGCTGCAGACCCTCTTCCCCACCCGCTCTGGTGTTCTGATTTCAGGAGCCAACTTTTATCCAGTTTAAAGCTCTTTCATATGGTCCAAACCATTTTAGCCTTTTCCCCAAGGATATCTGTGGAAGTCTCTATGGTGGTTTCCTGTTAGTGCCCATGCAGTCAAAGGGCAGTTAGGCTTTTCTATGCTCACCAGCTTCAGTCCTGCAACATGGAGCTTGAACTGGCTTAATCCTTTACAGGCAACACCAAGCATCTGCTTCTCTTGTCCCTCCCATCCCCTTTGCACACATGCACAAAGCCTCACTGTATTAATAAAATACTTTCCCATTCTTCACCTGCTTAGTCTGCGTGCATGTGCCTTTGAGTCCATTTTGTATGTACTATCTATGTGTGCATATGTATGTACGCATGTGCATACGTGCTCTTCTTGTGTGCCAATGTACCTTCCCCCCATAATATACAAACAGATGTTTATATATAGAATGTATATTATAAATTTAAATTGATACAGGAACATAAATCTGAATAAATCACAGCTAAGCTGCAGCTTAAAATAAACATTCTGGAAAAAATAAGCAAATAAACTTTTTTTTTTTTGGCAGAATGTTTATTTATTTAACAACAGCGATGCAGTTGCTTACACTTTCTACAAATGTTTTATCTCTTCTTCCTCCGCACCTGTCCCTGAGTGAATAGAGCCACATCTGTCTCATCTTGGCATAACAAGTACACATCTACATCTGTGAAAGATGATTCCATTTTTGAAGGAAACACTGTCTACTTTTACACTCCTGCAGTCTGCTAGAAATTATTACACAATGGATTTTGTGTCTTGCAGGAAGGCTGCTAAATAGTGAATAGCGAGTTTGGAAATGATACAACAAAAGTAATGCCCTACTTTAACAACTAGATAGCTAGATATAGATATAAATATATATTTATTCTAAACTTTACGGATAAGATAGACACACTGATTAATGCTACCTTCAATTTACTGTTTCTAGCATAGCGGACTCTCGCTTAAAAAGCTCAGGAAACAGGAACTGTGGAGTACAGGGATAGTAATAGGATATAGATGCTTTCACCCGTCAGCTGCCGAGTCAAAGCCTAGATGAAGTTGGTAGCTACTGAAAAAATAGCTGACGTTGGTTTAGTAGTATATATGAAATAACGGGCTCTCTGGACAACAGAAGGTGGGATTCGGCTCATTTTCCAGAATTCTCCTACTGCAGTACCCTTGGTTTGCCCCTTCCAAGCAAAGATCATGTGTGGTGAGGAAACATACCCAGAGCCTGAGCCAGGGCATGGGAGGGTGTGCTGGGAGAGACTGTGGCCAGGCAACTTGCAGTGGCGGCACAGGGTGTGGGAAAACCCTTGGTCCTCCAGGAAAACCATGCCTGCCCAGCCATGGTGCCAGCATGGCCAGTGAGCTCTTGGCTTAGGGTCCTGCCATGGTGTCGGTATTGACAGTGGGCTCTTGGTTGAGAGCAGCCACATGCTATCAGGGTTATGTTATTAATGAGATTCAGTAGCTCATTAAATAAATGAAGAGGTGAGCTTTGGCTGATGCAGTTAAGGGTTTAATGAGGTAAAATAGCGAAATATCCAAAAGCCTCTTGCTGACTGCATCACCAGTGACACTGAACTGATGAGCAGCCATTGTGTTATGCACTTCTTTTATGGGCTCGGCTATCAAAGCTGAAGTAAAAATAAAGGAAAGGTGAAGTGTACTGAAGCTCTTCTTTCACTATCGTATTTCTCCTCACCCTTGCTACCTTCCCGGCACGCAGCAGCTCTTGGAGTAATGTACTGGAAGCTGTAAAAGCAGTGCAGGAGGGTGATTCATGCAGGCAAGTTTGCTCAGCTTCTCACCTGGAGGGATTAGCCCAGGGAGAGCCTTAATCCAACACATTTGCAGGATCTCTGCTATCTGGTACAGACTGTGTCATGCCTTGTGCCAACATGTCTGTGTCTGCTGACCAACCAGATAACACAGAATTTTCAATCTGTATGGATGGCAGAGAAATGCCACAGAAAAATGAGGCCTGGAGGAAATAGAAACTTTGTCTATGGAAAAATTCCGCCTGTAGTAAAATGTCCATTCACCACTTTCCATCACTTCCCAGCCATTTTTCATCTTTTTCCAACCTGGAGATCTGTGCAATGCATGAGAAGTCTTCCTTGCTCTTTCACCCACTAAGAGCTTTCAAACATTAAAAAAAAAAAAGTAAATACAGAAGTGACAGCATTGCTTTCAAAGATGAATGTTATTTCTCTCTCAGACTTTCTGTTGCTTTTCCTTCGTTATGTTGCAGGACGGAGAGAGAGTAAGAGCAAGACAGATTCACTCCCCTGTGATTTCAAAACAGTCTGAAACATGTTCAAATCAAGAAGAAATCAATAAGTGTTCAGGAATTTGATTTCAGAAGTGAATTATTTTACAGGAGAAAAGAATCCCGATCAGAATACATTATCAATTGTGATTAATTTAATGCATTAAAACATATATGAAGATTTAATGAAAAATCATCCTGGTTGCCACATCATTCCAAGACTTTACATGGTAGAAAGGGTTGGTCCTTAATACTTCAACAAAGGGCACTGGTGATTTTCTTTTAAGGCTAGTATGGAGGGGAGAGGACAATTTGTCCTCGGCTGCACAGTCCTTCTGTGTAGTATATTGAAGTATTGATACACAGGTCTCAGGCGCCATGATGCCAACACTCTTTCCTCTTTTTTTTTGCAGTGTTTCATGCACTATCTTTAGGCTTTCTCAGAATTAACTGCTTGATTTACCCATCCTTCCTGGGAATTTATGATTCATATCTTCCCTTTTTTTTCCCCCTCTCTTCTGCCAGACCTTTCCAACTCCCAACTGCTGTTCTGTCTTCTATATTAAGCACCCCAGGCTCTGATGTACTTGACAATGCCCTGTACTTTAAACACACACACACACGCAAAACCACACTAGTGATCTGAGATACTTTCTGCAATGTGACATACATAAACCAAATGCAGACTCCAGACGTTTCACAATCTTAAATAATACTTTATATTTAAATTTTTATCTTCTTTGCATTTGTTTTTTATGTTATTTTTTAAAAGGAATGAAAAAAATATCATTGACAGTTGTATAATGTGTATTATTTACTTAATAGCTGTTCTGGTCTATTGGGTAAACATATAGTCAGGCAGTTTTTAAAAATACGTACTATGTACCCAGGAGACCAGAGAGACTCCGAAGGAGTTGTTCCAGTCTATTGGGTAAATATGTATTTAGGCAATTTTTCAAATTATGTTAAAACTCTTTCAGTGCCATTCTGGTCAATTGGTTAAATACGTATTCAGGCTTCTTTTTGACATGTCTTTTATGTAGCCGATAGACTGAAGAAACTGTAACTGCTGAATACGTTGTCTTAATTTTTATCTATGGGTATTGCTTATAGCTGCTTCCTATATTTCAGCTCTGTCCCCTGCTTTTGCATCTATCGCATCACCAAGGAAGAGCTGTGTGTCACAGGCATCGTCACCGAGAGCAGCGGCACAAGTGAGAGCTAATACAAATATTTTTATATGTGAGCAATATTGTGAATGACATTAGTCCTTCTGATTGTCATCCGTGCTCACTGAAAGCCATGCTCTACGTACATTTTTCCTGCATTTGGCTCTCTGTCAGTGGACTGACATACTTTGCATTGTGCTGTGCTGGTTAGACTGATGGATATTTTTAAACGAGCCACATTTTTCAATATTCAGAGGCAAAAATGGCATTCTGAAGCCCTGCTGTCAATTCTGGGGTTGTTTATATGAGTGAAGTTTAGCACATGCTTAAGTATGAGCTAGATCAGGGCTCACCACACAGCATTTATATCACTTTAAATTTAAATACATGATTTTTTAAAATATATATATATGCCTGCAAAATCTTTTTAGGTGTTCAAGGTGATAGGAAAATCAAATCTGATGGCTGAGCTGTAACACAAGTTTCTGAAAATCTTAATGTAAAGTAGCTGTGACAGATGTTAGCATGCTGGGGTTTGTACAACTTCTGCTATATTTCAGCCGAAGATATGTATTTACATCTAGTTCTTTCTGGGTGAGCTCTGGTGAGAATTTATACAGTGACAGAAGCAGGGACTGGGCTTAACACAGTGGCTCAAGGAAGGCAGATGAGGAAATTCTTCCAGGCTTGTTCTTATTAAACCACAGCTTTCAAGACAATTATATTTGCTCCATGGTTCCCTTTTTGCCTTGCCTCCCTTTATGGATCAAGCATCTCCATTGAACTGCTGCTGTAAATTAATCCAAATTTTATTGTTGTAAAAACAGGACTAAACAAATACCTCCTCCTTTTATTCCTACTGCATGAACTGACAGTATAAACTCCTTTTCAGTTTAGTCCTTAATGATAAATTATTAACTCTCTGCATAGAATCGATCACGTTCAGCCTGCAATAGTCTGTTCATCCACACAGTATCTTCATTTGCCTGTGCTGATAATTATTTCAGGAAGGCCACGGCTTTGCCTGCTTTCTCCAGGTGGGTCCTCAGCTTTCCTTGCAGTCTAAGCTGCTACTACTAGTAGGTGGATGGTCTTGATCTACGGTAGAGCAAATGCTGGTGTTTGAAACCCACCCCTTGTTCTGTTCCAGGACAGATTTGCATTCTCCCTTCACAGCGAAAGAATGTTCAGAGTATCCAAGTATTAGAGAGCTTGTTCTACCTTGTTTTTTTTCTCTTCCACAGAAATTTTGAGATAGGTTATTACAATTCTTAATAATTTTCATTTCCTTGAATTGCTCATTTTATGTTTTCCTTGAATCATGTTCTTCATTAATAAGAAAGCTATCGTAAATATTTCCTTCCAACATGTTTAGAAAGCTTTAATTACATTAGTTAACTAGTACCTACTTCGGAGATGGCAAAGACAAAGAGGCAGAAATGAGCATGGGAAAATGAGGATTACGCATGTATGCTCACACATGCCCAAGCACAGGTATATGTACATGTGGAGATGGAAATAAAAATTTGGTGGACTATATATATTTTAAACAGGCACACGCTAAGCTAGAAATATTCTTGTTGAAGTCATTGGGGACACTTAAGTTTAAGCAAAGTGTAAACCTTTACAGATTGGAGTAAAATGATGTCACCATTTCAAATAAATCAACTACTTTGTTTTGCATTAATACAAGTTTAATACAAGTTTAATTCAGAGGATTTTTAAAAGAAAAACAAATGTGGAAAAATATTGATAAGAATTCTGACAAGGAATATTAATAAATGAAAATGTTGATAAGAACTCTGGATAAATTTGATGAGTTATCACCAAAATAAGTAATTTTATTATCCAAATTATTAGACCAGCTGTAATGCTCGCATAAAAATAACACTACATATAAAGTGATGCTATGTCACTCACATAATTTCATAAACAATGATCAAATCCCATCAGAATAAGAAACATCTTATCTGTCAAACATTACGAGATGCTTTCCAGATCCATCAGTATATCCAGGCCTTTCCATTAATCAGCACTACATAGGCTTTTTTCTTTTTAAATCATTGAGCTGGATGCCGGGAGATGCTCTCAACAGGAACTGTTGCTGTGTAACATACTCAAGCCTGAAATGTGATTCTATTTTTATAATACAAGGATCCCTGCTGGCTTAGGGCAGTGCTGGTAGGTACTGTGTCCAGATCCGGATGTTGAGCTTATGCTGTAGAAAGGGTAAAATTCCATTTTTATTAATATTCCAGTTTGTTGGGGTTGGCAGGGGCCAAGGGTTTTTTTTCACCAACTTACTTCATAAGTTATTGGTGAGGTTTTCGTTTTCAAAGGATACTCACGCCTTGCCAGGCGAAATGCGGGTAAACTGTAACTGGAGCTTCTGAAACAGCTCTGCCAAACTGCTTCACTTTTGCCTGTTCAACCATGTTCATGGTCCTCTCCCAGATAAAAAAATCAACTTATCCAGTTTTGTACCAAAAACATTGCTGAACGAAGGTGCTTTAGTGGATTAAAATTTATTTAAAAAAAAAAACAACTGATTAAACTCTTGTATGTATATTATCTATCTTTACATACAATACACGAAGTATATAAAGAAGAAACAGTCACTGTTACTCCATAGCCAGGACGTTTCCCTGCTTGTATATGGCAGTGACTATAACAGAGGGCAGGATACTGTGTTAACCTACTATTTGGCAATTTCAGTGATCCTAAGAATATTCTTATTGTATCAAAATCTGTGACAGCCTTGTAATGGGCACAAATGGGGGATGAGATCAGACCCAGTTGCATTAGATTAAATGGAAATGCGATGTTTTCAACAGTCAAAAAACACTGGAGACATCATCAAAGCTATCAGTGCCCATCTCTCCACAATCTCTACTATGATCATTTTGTTCCCTTACCATTGATCTACTACAAAACTGAAAATTAATTTAAAGGAGGAAAGATCTTCAAATATTTATAGCTGAATATATGTGTGGGCAAAACGCAGACTGAGAGCCGACAGCTTATTACAGTAGCCCGGATGAACACTAAATCTAGGGCCTGAGCCAAATCTCATAAAGGTTAAAAAGACAACCTTGCACGGACTGCAGTGGACATTAGATTCAGCTCAGATTTTGAGTCTTCCTTCCAGATCTGTGCCCACACACATTTTCTTCTCGTACTTTTTTCTGTTGCAAAACTTGCTGCTTCTATCACCAGAAAAGATTGCACATGCAGCCATTTGGTTTGCAAAGATGTCCTCTGGTCAAAGCAACGGGAGCCAAGAATGGAAAGAGAAAAATACCTGTTGATGTGGAGGTGCAGGTAAATACCCATGGGCACAGAGGAGATATAGCACATCAGGCAGGACATTCATTAGCTTAGCAGTAACCCAGCCTTTTCTAACAGGCGTTTAGTTTGTTTCCTGTGCTGTTAAGTAAACTCGATATCATAAAGCTGATAAAAGGATGTGATCTACTGAAGCTGTCTGGATCCAGACCGCTTCTGTACTCTGTCACCACTGGCAAGAGAAAATAAAGGTGCTACAAAATACCTGAGTCTCCTAGTCTTGATGTACTGATTTTCCCCTCAAGAGCACACACTAGCATATCCAGGGTCTCCTTTGCCTTTGAAATGTGAATCTTTTTTTCCTTAGTCTGCTCTGGACACCACTGACAAACTGAAATGGATATTATCCATTGCCATTAAATTTCAGAGTTTTACTGTTTTTCTCTGACCTCTGCTATGCAGCAGTGGAAGCAGATTCCTTTTCAGGATTTCTTTCCTGGAGAAAAAAAAATAAATCTTTCTCAGTCACGAATAAGCATGGCTGTGTACACTGTCAGCACCGTCATTGCTTCTGGGAAGACTGAGAGAAGGACACCAGTACTGAATCGTCCCTTGGGTATGGACACACGTTTTAAGTTATGAGGGGACCCCGGTGAGAACGATGCAGATCCACCATAACCAGTGGGAGCAATTCAAAAGAGGATTGGAAGAGAAAAGCCCTCCTAGTGCCAAAACCTACTCTCTCACTCATATCTGTGGCACACATGGATGGACCAAGCTCCAGCACATCTGAGCACAAGGCTTCTGCCTTCAAGAGCTGGCGAGCCGCAGGCTGGGGTAGCAATTCAACACCTCGCTGTCAGGGAGCAGAGAAACCATCCAGCTTTGTGGGATGCTCTTATGAATATCTGAAAGCATAGATGTGGTTCTTGCAGGATTTTTCTTTTTCTAATTTTAGTAAAATATTTAGAAAAGAGAGGTACTTCCTTATAGTACATTGTGCATTATCCACTGACAAGAGGCAAACATAAATTCTGGTTTTTAATCTTATACCATATTATTCTGAAACCAAATCAATCTGCAATGAGAATGATACCTTACAGTATTAACTTAAAAAAACCCCAATTTTTAGAATTGTTAGTGAGCATATGTTTATGGGAAACGGACAATCAGACTCATCAAGTTGATTGGCTTAAAATTGAGTGACATTGTTTTAAAATACCTTCAGAGTCCTTCATGTCATTTTTAGCTACAGTCTAAGCACTTGAAAAACCTATGGTAGGCATATCTGTATGATATATAAGAATTTAAGTATTTATTTCTCTAAAAGGCGAGTTTCCTTGCTTGTAAGAAATTTTCTTCCTGGGAAGGTTTCCAAAACCCCTCTCATGTAGCTTCATGGAATTTTGCTCCTTCTCCACACCTCTTCCCCAGTGCAGAGAGGCACATCTGTCCGTTTTCTGCCTTATCAAGCAGACATCTACATCTGTGAGGAAAACTCCACTTCCTTAGCTAAAAACCTGTATCTGATTGTGGTAATAAAGCACCACTTCCTCAGTTCAAAACATACATCAGACAGGACCAATTACTTCAAATGACTCATAGCAACAGGCAAAGCAATAGTCGTCTTTTCAAAGCCTTTGAACTTATACCGCTTCAAAGGTGTACTAAAACGTGGTTATGAGGCGATTGTCTAAAATTGCCAAATTACCAGTTTCCAAGCTTTGACGTTTGTTATTTTGAGCAACTAGACAAAAGAAAGCAGTTCATTCACCCGCTGAGAAAAGGAGAGCAAAACAAAAGATATTTCCTAGGTGAAGAGAGTTCTTAATGCAATGCGTTCTTGAACAAAAACCAGAAAAATACTTATGCTTTAAATTAATCAAATAATATAATTAGATTATCAAACAATACACAACAATAAAGCAAAATGCAAACAATATGATTCAAAGCTACTGAGTGAATTGAACAGGCTTTTAATCACATCCTGGAGGTCAGAGAGGCTCAAAGTGTTATTAATGGGAATCAAAGCTTTTCAGCTTTAGGTCACCAGTTTGAATGTGGCACAGGTTGGTTCTGACTGAACGTCATTACCATCTCGTAATTACTGGCGAGGCTATCTGACATGGGCTTGTGGTCTCCGCAGCCCCAAAGGAGAGGTATTTGCAGAATCCAGCATGAGCACGTGCCTCAACTGCAGTGGGCAGCGCTGGGCAGAGTGGTGCCATAGACTGAAGATCCAACAGAAGACAGGAATATGTGCAACTCAAAGCTCTTACTTCAGTAAGACTTCATATATGCAAAAGGGTGTAAATGAGACTTTCAGTGCTTTCTACTCCTTATTGAAACATTCGGTTTTCGTTTCGTCATTTTATCGAGTTTTTACCTGCTTTCTTAAGAATGAAGGTGACCAAACATGTATTTGGAGAGCGCTTGATACGACTTATTACACTCCATGTCAAGTGACAAGGAACCTCTGGCTCATCAACATTGTGGTATCACTATGAGAAGATCATGAAAGCTGAATTTATCCATATAGGTGAATACTTTTCACAAGCCTTTAAAGAAACAAGGGAGGGCTTTCACCCACATCTATTTTTGCATTGCATTTATATGGCAGAAAAGGTGTTAATATATCCTCTGAACTTCTTTCGGAGTGCTCTAAATACATACACATTTGCGGTTCACTTCCATCACAGCATGTTCTGGCTCCGACAGCTCACATTTACTTATCCTTGAGCATTGGTCCTCCATGTCAGAGGAATGATAATGATGAGGTTGTGGGCCCCCTCTGACCCCATTAGGAATAAACACTAGAGAAAGGACGCAAACATTCCTACTTTTTTTTCTAGAGGTCTGGATAGGAAGAGTCTGGGTAAATCCAGGTGAATAACTGCTGAACAAAGTATTTATTTTCCTGTTCGTTGGACCGGATATATTTATTCATTAGTTTACTTTCAACAAATTATTGGTCTTTGTTCCCAAGGAAGTTCATTGTCAAAATTCAGAATTCAAGCTACCTCACCCAGACGGGACTGGACAGAGCAAACATAGTATGGTCCCATTCCCTAATTAGTGTAACTCTTCAAATCAGCCTTTTCACACAAATACCCGCCTATATGAAATCAACAAAATTAAGGTTCCATTAATGTTTGGCAACACCTACATTAAAACTATTGATTCTCTACAGATCTTGCCAATAAATAGGTATATGTAACTATTTAAAAGGAGAAATGCAACACAAGATAGGCAGGGGAAATTATTTTAAAAAATCCAATAAATATTCACAGTGGAGATCTGTTCAGGGCTAGAAGTCACTTCTGGCTTTGGTAGGAAGAAAGCCTACAGACGCTTCTTTTTATGATTAAGTTACATCTGTTCAGGCACTGTACTTTGCTAACACCATACTTTTGTTTTTTAGACTGAAGATCCTTCAAGTCTAGCAGCTCAGATGCTTGCATCCGTCTGTACCCTTTTGGGTAAATACCTGCCGCTTTAGGCAGTCTTCTCTGATTATCTCCTCCACAGTGAGATTCGGATTGCTCCACTAACACACTGCTTTCTCTCGCCTGGCACATAGTCAAGTGCCACCAACCCAAGACCTCAGACTTCACTCCAGTTAAAGAAATAACAGTTTGCCTCCAACAGTTTCTGCCCTCTCTTGCTTATAAAACTGAAAGGATCTCCGAGGTCATTTGATGGAGCAAAGGAACATGGACTACCCATTCAGTCTCTCTTCAACTAGTTTCTGTGCCTATCTCTTTTCTGGGCATGTTTGGATGTGTACAATTAGATGAAAGAGCAACTCTTTTGTAGACACCTGGCTTTGTAACCCTCTCTGAGGAACAATATTATGCACACGAGGCATGCATTTTTAGCGTTATGCAGCGTTTGAGTTTGTTACGATTCTTTCTACCGAACAGAAATTCCTTCACTGTATTTAAAGGAGTCACACAGCAGGTACTTTTATACAAAGCTGGAGCTTCAGCTTAGCGCCGTGTCAACAGAAAGACACCGATCTCTCTGGGGAAATAACTTTTTTAAAACATATATTCTTAAGTAACCTTTGGTCACTAATCTGGAAGGACCAAAGAAACCTAGTCAAGGTCTGTGCCAAAGGTTTTAAATTGTCACTGCAATCTAAACCAATATTAACTCATTTCTCCCATGCACCATTCTGACCCACGTCGGGGTCCAGCCTGTATTTTCCCATTCTCCCAGAACATACCCACCCTCGTTACTCCAGAAATATTTTCTAATGTCACTTCCTTAGAAAAAAGGTATTAAAATTATCATTATTCTTAAATACTGGTAGTATTTCTAAAAAAGATCTCCAGTCTGGAAAAGGTCAGAAGCACTGGCAGAGAGCATAAATTGCCCATGAATTTCCTTTCATCGCAGGACAATGAATGCGGAGAACCAGAGTACAAACAGCCATTTGGAGGAACTATGTATGTTCTCTGTACTTTGATACAACTCTGAATGATGTTTTCTGTCATCCACTGAGGATCTGAATTTATGAGCATATCACCACGTACATTTAAAATGAGGATGCCCAGATGGGGAAACCCTCTCACCAGCAGTATGAAATACCCATCTGCTGCATATTAATACTCTTCAAGGGATTATTGTTTCATGCTGCCTGGCTGTTACGGTTGGCGTTTGGAGGCTGGGATGTAGGCGTGCATACCAGTGTGGCTCTGGAGTGAGGATTAGGTTGATCCATTGTGGGACAGTATCATATTAGGGATGTTCTTTGAAAGCTCTGAGATGGCCTGTTCTGAGCAGAAAGAATTTTGACAAGCAGAGAGTCTCCTTACAGTATCAATTTGGTCAAATAATATGTTTATGGCACTATTATTAGATCAAGAGAAACAGTTAACTGAAACATGACATGTAACTGTTAAAAATTATCCACTATCAAACATCAGCTAGGGACACTGAAAGGAAGAGTTGACGCTTATAAATAAAAAATTATGTAGAATTTAAACAAACAACCCATGGAGACTCTTCCAGGTTTTTTCTTTCCCCCTATTTCTTCTGTTAAACCATACAATAAACGTTCTTTGAGTTAGAGAGGTTTAATCTATGTGCAGAAAGGGAATTAGAGGCAGATGCAGGGTTTTTTTCCTTTCCTTTCCTGGAGGCCTCTTTTTTATTTTCGTTCCAGGTATTGATTGTGAAAGTGATATCACACCAGAAGGTGCATTGATATGGTGTTGAGTAACAGAAAACTGCAAAGACTCCTTACAGTATAATCAAAGCTTCTGTCCAAGCCCCACACTCTGATGAAATCTAATCAATAGGGACGATTAAATGACACATACAGAGCCATCAATATTAAATACAGTCCATTTCCTGTACACGAGCATTGCAATGTAAAGTGGACAAGATAAAACTTCAATAGGCAGGTTATTTACGAAGCCTGTACAGTATTTAAGCAGTGACGAAAATTGGAAGCATGCATCATTTGCATGTTAATCAAAAACCAAAAAAAGCTTTTCAATGCACGTAAAATGCAGTTTGTTGGGTTTGCAATGTTTCCAAACAATAACTTTTTTAAAGTTATTTTTTGGAGGAGCAAAGTCAGAGGGGAGTTGACTGCAAACCGAAAAATTGTAGATTCTACAATCTGGGATTTTAACAAGTCATTTGGTTCTTACTGAGCTTATGCGGAAGTCCAAATCATTTCCCTTTTGCCTGTTCAGTAGAAGGTAGGGTTTGCGATAATTCATTGCAACTTTAGTCTGCGTTCTGACTCCAGAGGTGTGGAAGACTTCTCCAGGAAGCGCTTGCAATTTTTCTCCACAAGCAAACATACAATATTTTGATGGTTTTGTTCAGTAACACAAGAACTTAGGCACATCCATGCTAGACAAGAGCCAGATCAACACGTCCGCCTGGCACAGTACAGCTGTCTGCCATACAGGATTGGTGGCACAAGGTGACAGGACAAGAGGTAACGGGCACAAACTTCATCATAGGAAGTTGCATCTAAACATGAGGAGGAACTTCTTTCCTTTGAGGGTGGCAGAGCACTGGAACAGGCTGCCCAGAGAGGCTGTGGAGTCTCCTTCTCTGGAGATGTTCAAAACCCGCCTGGACGCATTCCTGTGCAACCTGCTCTGGGTGACCCTGCTCTGGTGGGGGGGTTGGACTAGGTGATCTCCAGAGGTCCCTTCCAACCCCTGCCATTCTGTGGTTCTGTGATATGGGTCCAAATGTGGGACAGTCACGTTGGCTTGGTGCTGCCCCACAGCTCCAGGCTGGCATAGCCTTGGCTGGACCTGAGCAGGCACTTCCAAAGCTGAGTGATGCAGCGGCAGAGCAAACTCCGCTTGACTTGAGTGCACCAGCTTCACCATCACTGACAACCATCTTTATTTTTATGTTAAGTAGGGTGAAGAAAATGTTCACCTCCTGTGCTGTTCCTGATGTTATCCTTTCTGTTATGAAACTGATCTGAGGAAGATAGGGAAGTAAAGGTGATTCTAGACACGAAACAAAGATCTTAGAGAAAGAAAAACCTGACTTCCAACAAGTCACTCCCATCAAGGGCAGTGGCTGTACCAAGCAGATGCCAAACACATGTGACATTTGCCATTTTCAGATCTCCCAGTGGCTGTTAGGCTTCCCAGAGGGCCCAGCAAAGGAAGGTTTTCTTTTGCTGAATTCCCTCATGAGCATGCCTTCAGAGATGCACTGTGGTGCTCTCCCTGGGCTAGGGAGAGTCCACCACCTGAGCCCATCAGGCGAGAGCAAAGCTTTTTGGTAAACTCCCTCTACCTCTCTGTGGTGCAACCCAAATTGCTTTCACCAGTTCTTACAGAGTCCATGTGCTGCAACCGCTGAAAACCATCTCTAATAAGTCTGATTTCCTTCTGACATTGTTCTTCATACCATGACTTCATGGCATGCAGGTAGGAATCCAAGAGAAAATTAGAGATCTAGTAGCAAAACCAACAAATTAATAAAAGTGTAAAAACAGGTTAAAAATATGGATCACCAGCAAAACAGGCAGTGATACCGCATTGCCTTTTGTTCTTGAAAAGTAAGCAAAAGGATGAATGAATTCACTGCAGAGGGAAGGCAGACAAAAGTAGATTGGTAGAAAGGTGCTGCTGTGCTACCCCTTAGCTCCACATCGTTCATTGCTTTTCACACATGAATCCTCATCATATTGATTGGTAAATATGTCTTCTTTTCTCCCTTTTTTAACATTAATTCATTCTTTTCCAACGTTAAACTTTCACAGTCCCTTTGAAGCTAATAGATAAAAATCTTTATCACCGAAACTTGTGCTGGTTTTAGTAGAAACCTCGTAGGACTATTCACAAGTTTAAAGTTAATCATATATTTATGATGTCCTTTGTTGTACTGGGCCATAAATATTTGGTATCTTCAGGATGAAAACCCTTCATCTTAACACAATTTCCTAGGATTTTTTAAAAACTCCTCAATAAAAGTTTTATAGAGAAAGTGAGCCTGAAAAATGTTCTTGGAGATGACACTACTCTCTGCCAGGACACTTTCACAAATAGTGTGGGGACAGCAGGTTGTTTGCCAATGAAAAGCTACTTTCTCTTGACAAAATTGAAAATTGATGACAAAGTGATTGGGTATTTCTCAAAATGCTGTCAAATGTAATGACATTGGGTGTGTTCCAATTAGTTTTGTAGGCTTTCAAGATACAGCTCTCTCTCCTTGCCTTATGTGTAAAAACTCTGCGTTGTGAGTCTATTCTGCTGAAGGACAGCTATAACTGCTACAGCACGCAAAATTTTCTAGCGAATAAGACTGTGCTGACATATCTAGTCTTGACTAAATAAGCAACTTTCACTTTGCAAAATCTGAGCTTTCTTCTCCAGTTTGATGTGGTGTTATTTACACATAGTACTGGCTTGTAGGGCACTTTGCAGGCAAGAGAGTATGGTACAGGTTGCCGATACGATAATGAAGTTCGTTTTGACTGACCAGTAATTAACTATAACCTTATGAGATGAGGGATGTCACAAGCCCTGGGACATACTGAGCATCCCACCACCAGGAGCGGAGGGGACAGGGAAGACGAAAGGGGAGAGGGAAGGCGAAAGCTACAGCAACTTCAACATCTGTCCTCTTTACGCTGACGGAGCTGGTAACCAAGGTCTCCCTCTCTCCCTTGCTATCTAAAGTACAAACAACGTAAAGCCAGGATTGGATTGATATGGAATGCTACATAAAATGTTTGCTTATAATTATTTCTAGCACCCTTTTGAAGCTTAGGGATAAAACATTTCTAATTATTCATCAGGCCTTTGGAACTCCTAGGCCTCTGTAATAGGGATTTAGCAGAACAACAAATAACATACAGGGATCCAGATGAAAGGAGTGAATTTGAAGGGATTATTACCATAAAAAAGCAAATGACTATTTGATGGAGTTACAACAATACAGAGAGTCAGACAGGGATAGAGAAATAATGCTAATTGATAAATACGTAGCTGCTTAAGCTTTAATTTGAGCTGTGGAATAGTTGTAAAATGAGTGATACCTGTAATTTCCTTTTTAAAAAGATCACTCTGTTTGAAATGCATATATAAGGAAAAACCTTCAAATGGATCTTTTCTGCACCCCTCCTCCATTTTCACCACTTGCCATTGGACGTTACTCTTGCAATAAGTAATTCTTTAAAAGGCAGGACCAGAAATTTTTTACGGTCTTGGCTGGCTTACAGCTGCATGAGGATTTGCACCCCCGTTTAGGATGGGAGCCAGTACGTCTTCTGCGGGATCCTGTGATCTGCTCATATATGAACCCCATGGGCCATAGGAAGCAAGAAACATTCAAGGAATGAAGACTGGATTTTCTGTCTACTACAATGTACCACAAAATCCCTGTGTTATGTTAATCAGATTCAAAGCATTGCAAAGCAAAAAGCAAAACAAAACAACACCCCCCCCCCCCGAAACAAAACCCAAAGTCAGTGAAAGCAAGATTTGTGAACAGTTGGAGGTGCCAGTCCAGCCCTACTGCCCCATTTTTCAATAAGACAGACAACCTTTAGGCAGTTTGTCTTAAATAAGGACCCATAAAAGGTATAAGTGGAACCTAAAATAGAAAATAAGATAAATTTTCCTTCAGTTCTGTTATAAGCAACATCACTACCACCACACTAGTGATTTGCCGTAAAGATAGTTTTTTGAGGGTACAGAAACTGTCTTGCCTAAGGGAGGGAAGGAAATAAATCTGACTTTGTACATACATGCAAAAAAACCCCATGGATAGGACACTTACCAGCTACTCTGCAAGCTGTGTGCTTCATTATATCACAAATATCGTTTTAAAGGGCAAAGATATGCAAAGCAGATGCATTGTAACTATCTCTAAATCTGAATTTCAATGTAAGACGTTCTTCAACAGCTCAATACAGTTGGTTAGAAGCTTTCTTCCCCTCCTTAATGAAGGTAAAACGTTAGCATTATAAATTGCAGCTTAGAGAAATTATATTCAGACTTAAAAAAAAAAAGAAAAAAAAAAGAGAGCAACCGTACGCACTAGATTAGCAGGGGTGGATCGTCTTGTTGAGAGTTGGGCTGCCAAAGCCTATTAAAGTAATTCACATTTTATACATAGACATTACCATTTTCTCTGAACTATAACGTCCTTGGAGTATTACTCCACAGAGACATCCAAAATCCACTTTAGATGGGGCACAAAAGCACAGTTTGAGATTTACCTGTGTGACTTGTCTCGCAGGTGACAAGCATTAAGGAGGAAAATCTACGCTTCTGTCAGATAAGCAGGAATTCTTGGTTTCTTAATTCACTTGGAAAGAAAGGATAATTACCTGAACTAAATTTCTGCGCCCATCTCAAATGGACTCTGGGGACAATCCTGCAGATTAATGCTCTAAGAACATAAGATTCAGAAAGAGAACGTAGGGATGTATGAAATAGGATCTCTTTTAACAACCTGGATCAAAAACTGTATCCTGAACCGGGGGGAGGGAGAATAAGAGGAAGGGGCAAATCCAGTGCAGCATTAATGCATTTTGCTGCCTCAGCAGATTCAGATTTTGGCAATAATAATGATGATTTTTAAAGGTTGACTTTTTTTTCCTGCCTTCTGACGGATTTGAGAGATTTCCATGGCCTGAGTGCTTCAGGCAAGATCCTCAGGTGATGTAAATCAGGATTGCTTCTCTGAAATATGGACAGATTCATCCCTTCCCACCCGCTACAGCTTTTCTGCTCATCTGCAGTACCACAATAATCCAGCGATGTTAATTCATTTTTTCTGTGTTTTATGCAATGCTGCCTCTGCCTCCTCCCTGCCTCAAGTTGTTTGGGTTTTGTTCTTTTTTGTTGTTGTTATTGCTTCATGTCTGCTAAGTAAATCTGTGGCATGTTACTTTAAAAATGAAATAAAGCTTGTGTTCATAGTGACAGTCAATAACACTACAGCATTATAATCAATTGCTATTTGTAGCAGCAGGACTAGCAGTGGGGGCAGATCAGTGCAAATTACTGTCACTGTGTGCTGTCGTGTAGTGCAGCCAGCCTGTATCACGTAAGACAAATGATACCACATTCAACGGGAGCAGACAGTACTTAGTCATACCTGTACAACGGCAGAGCAGCACGCGCCGGCTCCAAATACAATGGGAAAGTGGTTATAAACCCGCAGAATTGATAGGGAAGAGAAATAAATTAATCCGGCAATGAGGTGTGCTGCTAAGATCCGAGGCTAAATGCTCCGGCTTTTGCAATGGGCTGAAGGATGGAGGATTACAGGTATCTGGGGATCTACAAAAAGGTTAGATAGGTTTTTAGTGAACACCAGTGACGTCTCTGTTGTAGTTTAAACTGATGGTTTGTCCAGACGCCTGTAAGCCATGGGGGTCTTCAGTTCAAAACACCTGGTATGATCAATAATAATGCCAAAATGAAATATAACAGTGCTTTTTTTCCCCCTCTTTCTATAGAAACAGGAGTGTTTGTTACTGCTATAGATCACAGCAATGTAATTTTTTGCCTGTGTTTCATTTGAGAAAAGAGATCCAGGCTCTGATCTCAGTGGGGGAGAGAGCTGTTAGCTCAGAGCTCTGCTCTGGAAGCAGCAGGTCAAACAGGTAATTTTAAAGATGGAGCTATGCGATTCTTTGTGTTTCGGCACCTTTGTCTCTATGAATTAGGCAATTTATTTGGAACCCCCGCAACCTCGGAGAAATGCAAATGGTGTTTACTGGGGAAAGAAAGAACTTGCCACGGACCAAGACCGCATCCTTCAGCAAACAAAGCCTTGGCTAGCAGAGCAATGCATGCTTATGAAATTACATCTGATTACCTGGCTAAAGGATTTCTTATTGATTTGGGGAGGTGCTAGACAGACTGCACTGCAACGTGTAGTCCTCCGTTTAGCCTTCAAGTGGAGAGTGCAGGAAGAGGAAAGGGAAAACCACCTCCAGGACCCCCCACCTCCTAACGTGCTCCATTCCGGGAGAAACGCATCTCCTGGCGAAAGAGTGATTCAGCAGCAACGCCAATGCAAACAGTGAGCTCACTTCTGGGACTGCTGCAAAGGATGACAATTTATTGCCCGTTTTAATGATACAGTTTGCGATATGCATACTTGCCAACTGGGAACTGGAGTGAGATCAATGAGTTATTTTACGTAGGTCCCTGTATTCTGGGCCAGAATGAAACTGTTGACCTAGAGGTGAAAGTCTCTAATTTTATTTCTAGTCCCTCTGAGTCATGTAGTCACCAGAAATAACACTGACAGCAATAAAACCGAGCAAACAAACAAAACTAAGCAAACATCAAATATTAAGGAAAAAGATTTTGCCAAAGAGGCTCAGCGCACGTTTTGTGAGAGTGCATAATCTTTGACAGCGAAAGCTGGAACATAAAAACCCCTCTCTCCTGGAGCCTGGTATTCTTCTCTGAAGACAAATGTTTTATAATAAATATTTGTGTGCCTGTGGAGCTTTGTGCAAAGTCGGACATGATATTTTTGGCAATATCTGAATGTCAGTAGGAATCTGAGAAAGTGTCACATACTGTACTCGAGCTGGCCGTTTGGTGAAAGCCATGGGTTTGAATTTACATGTCACGTATGTGATGGGCTGAGCAGAGCAGATCAAGAGGAATGGGAAAATTTCTTGCATTCAGCCTTTTGTGCGAGGAATCTGCCTTTAGTGTCTGCTTTGATCCATGAGCCAAATTACAGAAGTCGTCTAAAGTTGCAGTATCTCACTTCACCTTTCTATTGCCAGTTCTCTCTGCCTTTCAAAAACAGAGAGGCGATGGCCTTGTATATTTTTAGATCCAATATTTTTCCTGTTTAGCAAGATCAGAATTACTGCTTCTTATTATTACTACTATTAATATTATGAATAACAATAATCATCATCATAATGGATTTTTCGCTACCCCTTCAGAGGGTAGTTTCCAAAGGAAATTTCTATGTCTATTCCTGGCTAGCAGGCATACTAGTTTGGGAAAAATAATCTTCCACTCAAAGGTAGTTTAACGTCAAATAAGGACTTTTTGGCTCAGAAATTAGTAAGGAAAACTGCTCCGTTTTGCAACCATAATTCCTATATTTAAATAAATGGGATTTTCCTTCAGAGAGACTTGAACTATGGAATTTTCCTTTGTTGGACAAGAATCAACACAATGTTTGCTGCTAATTAAACCAAATAAGTTAGCTGAAAAGGAAAATGAGTTGATTTAGAAGGACCTTCATACTAAAATTACAGTTCTGAGGGTAAGAAGAGAAGAGGATTTAATTTAATTAGATTTTTTCTTAAATTTCAGGTTTTATGCATCTCTATTATTTTGAAGACTATTAGAGAATCAGTCCATGTTGGTATAAGTCAACTTTATGTGATCTGCATTTAGGATCTGATTCAATTACCACTGAAGGCAATGGGGTTTGGATTAAACCTTTACAGTAAGTGCTTTTTAAGGTCTCAGACAACGAAGATTCAGCTCTACAACACCCTGAGATCAACAACTAATTTCAGAAAACTAGCACACATGCAATGAAATCACCACATTCTGTAGTGACAAAATATTTTGCAGAAACAGGGCTGAGATGCAGTTAGTGGCTTGGCTTGACCTGATTTTACGTTACACAAACATAAAATGTCGATGGGAGACACCGACAGTCGATTTCATAGCTTTGGAATTTGAGATTACTCTGTTTTTTAAAACACAAGAGAAAAATGTGTAACATCAAATGAATGCACTACCTTTTTCTTTACCTTTTCAGTAACTGCATCTTGTTATGATTGTAATGTTGAAAGATTGCAGATCACTGCAGAGTACTAACACCGAATTCCTAGTGTTGCTATGCATTGTATACCCCTAAAACCACATAAATTGATAATTATCTGGAAAAAAAAATCTGAAAAAAAAATACTGTTCTGTTTGAGAAAGACTTTGGGTTTCCTTTTTTGGTTTTCTAGTGTTTGGGGAATACAAAAGAGTACAAACCAAAAATCAATATACACTTTGCTGCAGTGGATAGTATCTTTTTTACCTGTTCTGAGAAGCCTAACCACCTGGATATACAGCACAATATTATTTCTAACATTATAAAAAAAATAAACTATGTATTTTAATTAGCTTAAAAGGGTCAAATGGCAGGAAAAAAAAATCACCTGCAATACAAAAACTCTGGCTATTATAACAATACAGTGTGTAATTCAATATATCTGTTTAGATATTGACCTTCTGCATTATTAATGGCTTTGAAAAGGGTACTGCTGTCTTGCAACTCCTTAACAGGTGGAAGCCACTGGAAACCTAACATTTATTGGTTTCTATATGCCAGATTACTTTCAAACTAAAAGTCAATGCAAATACGTTTGCAGCCTGAATTTAATAGGGAGTCCTGATTTTTGTGGGTTGGTTGTTTGGGCTTTTTTTGCCTAAAGGTTATTCTCTACTCCCTCCCCCTGACGAAAAAATATACTACTGTGAGAGAAGGATTTAATTTCCATTAAATATGTGTCATTTTTTGCTAGTTAAAGAAGTTCATTTGGATAGGAAACATTTGGAAAGCCCCTGTCTATCCTTCTGAATAAGCCTTCAGCTTCAGCAAAATCCTAGTCTGTTCGGCTGAGATCTTTGGTGAACAAAAGTGCCTATAAGATACCTCATATTTTCTAATAGTCATCTGAATCCTGAATTTCAGAGCAGTAATCACAACAAAAATACTATCTTTTCTGCATATTCACTTTTAAACAATACTTTTGTGTTAGATGCTGCGCTTACATGCGATTCCAAAGCAGAGCATAGGGCCTCCCACACTCAAACGCACCAGAAATACTATAAAAGGAAATTTTAGCATTGGTCTTATTTATCTTGTTTTGCCTTCAACTGACAATTAAGTTGTGTTCTGTCGATGAAAGAAAAAATATTCAGACAGCACAAGCTATATCTGGTTGGACATTAAGTTGTGTATTTTTTTTTTATTTCAGGATGCTATTTTGATTAATTTATATATAAAAAAATGAAATGCATTTCATGTCTTCCAGTATTTTTAAACACATTTATCATTTTAGATGAGTTATACTTGAAGATCTCTTTCTTTCCCCTGCATTTATCAGTTATGTAATAGAGAGAACTAAAATGACCATAACAACATAATATTTTTTCTGCTGTGGAAAAATCAGTTAGATATAAACCAATATTTTACCAAATATCTTGTGAATATTTCCCCTAAAGGCCAGATCCCATGTGAATTTCAACATAGCAGAAAGAATTTATGTGCAAATCACCCATCAAGCATAAAACAACAATAGAGACAAGAGGAAAAAAACCCCAACCAAATAAATAAAAAGAACAAATTTTAAATTATTAGCTCTCAAAATGAAAAAAAAACTACAAGAAAGCTCTATAAAGAGCTATCTATATATCTGTTCTTACGGTCCTTTTACTGAAAGTTTTAAAAGGTAAATGTACTACACTTCTATTAGGAGAAATCATGAAAAATAGCCATGCCCTCATTTGTAATATCACCAAATATTAGCATTTCCCTTTATTCTAATTGTCAAGCTATTTACATATATTATGCTATATTCGATGCACAGTGATATTTAACTGATTTGGAAGTGCTGACTGATAATCGGAAGCAAATAAAAGTTTTTAATTTCTTTTTAAATATTTGCCCTAATTTTAAAAGTCTGTTTGTAATTAATTTTGTTTCCTTAGGAAGTGAATTTGTATATTATTGTGGTGTTCTCCTAGTCCAGGGACAGTGAAAGCATACTGTGAAAATTTCAAATTTGAGTCAACTTCCAATAATACCATTATATCATCGTATCATTACTATTTCATTAATTATCATCTACTTCCTACGAATGACACTAGAAGATGCATCAGTGAGAGAAGTCAAATTCGTAACTTGCCAGCTGTGGATCTTTTCTCCATCACAGATTTCATCTGTTAATTGATCTAGGTCCCAGCATGATACGCAGTACAGAGGAGACATTTGCTGGTAGCACAAGCTTTTCATGGATCTGACCGGTTTCTATCCATTGGGCCAAGTGGAAATAGGGGGGTAGGTATTCTGTTACCTGCTATGATGTAGGAAAGAAGATCTTGGGTTGGAGGCAGAGAAGGAAATCTGAGCTTGGATCTTCACAGGGCTTTCCTTTCGTTAGGTTTTCTCACGGGAAGTTGCTCCAGCCTTTCGGCCAAGGAATTCCTGAGTTCATCGCAACCAAATATTCATCTGCGAATATTCTCATCCTTCCCAAATGAGCTAGAATTGTCAACTGAGATGTAAAACACAGGCAACCTCTTGAACTGCAGCTATTTTTAAAGTCCTGCTAGATTGAGGTTCTGACACTTTTGTGGTTTTTTTCCTTTTTTTTCTGACAATTTTGTGTTGCCAACCAAATCCAAGAATTCAACATGATAAAATGCGTTCATCTATTCTCCTACTCTAAACTGTAGTGAAATGCTGACAAAGTCAGAAGAAAGCCTACTCTGATGGGCTTTTGGATTCAAGAGCTCTAGATATCACAGGGATTTCTGACTGTTTCTCCAATACAAATCTGAACTCTGATCTTACTTAGGGTTTCACAGACTTTTTTTTTTTCCCCCAGAGAAGCCAGATCATAGCATCGTAGTTCTAGGTTGATTGAGATATGGGTTATGATTTGCAGATTACACAGCATTGGCACCAACACAGCACTTGCATGCATTTCCAAGAGGCGTGACTGAAAACATGTAACAGAATTTGACTCAGTAAAAATATATTCACTTGTGTTAAAATGATGGCTCTCATTTTCTTGTAGTACCATGTGTTCCAATGCAATGGTTACGGGTGAATTATTGCTGCTGAGAGAAGCACTATCTTTCTGGTGACTCACTGAAGTCTCTGGCCCGGACTTCAACAGAGAAGTTCTGTCATCAGCTTAGGAACAACTTTTTGTTTCACTGGAAACATGTTGACTGGACTGAAACTCTTTGAACAATGCATGTAAATATACCCAAAGATAGATGCTATATTATATCCAAAATGAACAGTTCATTTGTGAAACTGAGCTTTAGCAAGAATCCTGATGTCGCGGGTGAAGGCAGTGGGCTGGGAGTCAGGAGGTCCGGGTTGATCTCCCAGCTTTGCCAGTTTTTGTGTCATGGTAGACAAGAGCTCTCAAAGTTCCCAGAGCGACTTGCCTTCTAAGCTTGGATGAAAATTTGCCTCCAAACCTTATTGGCTCTTTTAATGTCATCTGTAGTATTGCACTGCTTTACAAGTAGGTTGAAACTACTGATGCTTCATTTCTGGCATCACTTGTATGCGTACGTGCATGCGTGTAGTGTTTAAAGCAATTAAATTTCCACCTTTGTCTGCAACCTCAGCAGTAAAGTATAGTCATCGGTGTCAAGAGGTGGGAAAGGAAAGCAGGACCACGCAGTAGACACGGCTGCAGTCCTAATTCAGTGAACCTACATGAATTTAACCAGCTGAGGCTATGGCCTTGATACTAAGGATCAGATAGAGTGGCTTTTATTCAAAACAATAGATGGTGAAAGCAAAATACTCTGTCTCCTGCCTTTATAACTCCATGCAGTCAGGATGTCTTTCCTGCACTCAGGAGCTATAGGAGGTGGCAGAGGGGAAGAGCAGAGACGTTTCACGACTCCCGGGATCATGGCTGGCAAGAGCAGGGGCAGGAGCCTGTTTCGGTGTCTCCTAATGTCCAGAGACAGGAATAGGAGGGGACGGCAGAAGAATAATCTGTACCCTTACAAAAAGGAGTAACAACGACTGACATTTAAATCACTCCCCCTGGCAATAAGCGAATGATGAAATACTTGGGGGTCAAATTCTGCCAGTGGTATCCAGTACCAGTAAGGCGGTGCTCAGCAGGAGTATCTTTTTCAGCATCTCTGTGTTAGAAAGATGCCACTCCTAAGTGCATTTCCCAGTGCCCCCGGAGGATATCTGACTACCTCGGCACTTTGCAGTGCCTTCAGCAACGGCCGCTCGAGCATTGCACCTCTCCTTGCCATCTCCCTCCGTGCCCCGGGAGGCTGTCGCTGCAAAAGCCATAATTTAGCCTTTAATATTTTGATACTTAATGTGACGGATTTCCCTTTTAGTACACATTGATTTGCTCTGATCGAGGCATGAAGCTGTGCAGGTTTCCTGCATTTCAGATGATTTTAGTATAAAAGATGCAAATCCCACTGTGCATCCCCCTGTTTCTTTGGCATTATGTCTGCAGAACAGTGTCACGAACGATGACACCTCTTCACAGAAAAAACAGAGAAATATCTTTTGCAGGATGTGAGATTTCTAACGAAAGCTTCCCTGTGACACGAGCTGTTGAACTGTCTCCATAGAGTTCTGATTTAATTTGAACTATTCTTGCCACTCCATCATAAACAACACCATCCAAAATGCTAGGCAATAATTAAATTTCACTGGGAAATAATAATTAATAAGGGCACAAGTGAGCTGCCTCTTCATTTAAAAAATATTTCTTTGCCATTTGTGTTTGGTTTGTCTGAATAGCCCGTGAGTTGTGAAGATTAACAAATTATATTGAAGTCTCCCACTTTAGAGGTATTATCAGTGAAAGGACTCTCATGCAGTTTTACAACTGTGTACTTTTAAAATGCAGTATAAAAACGTTATCTTCCTATCGAAAATATTCTCTTTGAACCAGATAGCTTTCAAATTTGTTAATATGATGGTGCTATTTTGAGGTATAACTCAAGCCAGCCTCTGTCTCAAATGTATAGATTGAACATATTTAAAAAAATATTAAGCAAATAAGAATCAAAGACAAAATAGGGTGAAGAGGAGGATTTACCTTCAACATGAAGAAACATAATAATGCATTTTCAGAATCTGTGTGGTTTGGATTTATACCTGACCTTCTTATGGTAGGATAAATATATGATCCTATTTTTCAAAACATATTCTTATAGCTAAAATATATTTAAGTTGCCCTCTGTCCTTCTCTCTTGCAGGAGCTGTGTGTTTGCCCAGAGAATATGGGCTATACACATGCATATTTATTCAAATTTCTTTTTCTTTTAGACATTCCTGCAGCTCTTTTGTTGGCCAACTGTAAACTGATCACTTACAATTGTACTTGAGTGTTTAGTGACCAGAAAATGTACAAATGCTGCTGCTGCCAGAGTAACTGAAAGTGCACAAGCAGATTGAGGGAAATACTACAGGCAAAAATTAGCCATCATTAGTTACCCCTGCTAATATTGCAGAAAATTGAAATGCTTGCCTCACTGAGAATTGAAGAGCATTTCTGAAGTTTATCCAGAACAAAATATCTGACTTTTAAATACAAATAAGATATAAAGTGTTGTGATGCATTGTTGTGCTGCACATTAGCAGTTTGTAGGAAAATCTGCTACAGCCCTATCACGGGAATCAATCCCAGATAAATGCAGTCCTGTTAATTATAATTTTAACAGCTTCAGATGCCATTTTAGGATGGGGTGGGGGGAGAGGAGAGGGAACAAACTGGGTCTCTGTTTACAATGACAAACATAAGACCATAAATGTCAGACAAAGGCCAAGAACGTTGCAGAGGACAGATTGCCAGAGACCCAGCCTAAACGTAAGGAATGTTTGTTGGTTTTTGTTTGTGTTTTTTTTTTTTTCCCCGAAACCACTATAGTAAGTGAAAAATGCAATAATAATCATACGAAATACCTTTGCCCTCATAAAAGAGCCTAAGCTCCCCCACTCTTTATTGTTAGGCTATGATCTGTATTTTACCTTTCTAACTCTGTTATCTTGGAAGAAACAAATTTTCATGCAAGAAGATGCAGAGCAGCAGCTAATTCTATGTACATTTTGTTAACTCTAAAGAGATGTCCTTCTGACGGTGTCCTAATCTCTTTTATCACTTCTTAACCTTTCGAGCTCCCCTTTGCATGCCTTCACCGCCTCCATCCTAAACCTTGTTCCCAAAGCATTTCCCCCCTGATTTACCCCAGGAAAAAAATAATGCAGCACTGTTTTGGTGCTGTAGTACCCTGGCCGTGCTAAGGTAACCTTCCGCTGAGATTTTGGGTGTTCGTTTTCACAGATGACCTTACTGCCAATATCTCTGTCGAGCGCGTTTCGGCAGCACCTGTTACAAGCGCTACGGGCTTCCATGCACATGTGGCACCATATTGGAATGATGCAGTTCATTTGACATAATGCAAGTAGGTAGGGTACATGTTGCCCAACATATTTAAACGGCATTATAGTTTGATCAAGGAAAGCTTTCGAAATATTTTGCACAATGTAGAGGTTTAGGCACAATGATATATAAATTGCAAAGGTTCATTTTGGATCCTCATTACCAAAACCAACCAACCAAGGAGATAACATAGAAAAACATGCCATTCCCTTTTCTTTTCCTTTTTTAAAGATAATGCCATTATACACAAGGAAAGATGAATAATTAACCACAGTGAAGACACCTCTTTTACAGTCATATGAAATATAAAATACACAGCAATTCTAATATTTCTGAAGCTGTTATGCTTCTTGTGAAAAATTAAAATGCATAGAACTAAGTACCTCCCCAAATGCCAAGCTTTCAAAATAAGTACAAGAAATTGCTAAAATAATTTCCTGAACAAACAAAAAGCTCAACCCGTATATCAAAGCTCATACATCTTACATGTTCTCTTGTCTCTTCTTATTTATATTAGGATTTCAGCACCTGACTGTACAACCAGTACATTTTTTGTGTATCTCTCACATTACGAAGATTTTTATTATTTTTTGTAACACTAGCAGAGATGTCTGATTATTATTTCTATTAAAATTTGATTTGGAAGTGCAGGAAAAAGAAATATTAAATAAGACAAGCCACTTTAATCTTGCCTCCAAAGGTAATTAGAGTGCCCAATTTGGTAACCTTTTGTAAATACACAATACTCACTGCCACTGAGCCGCATGAACAGATGATGTTGCACGAATCGTATGGAGTTATTTGTGTACAATCCTAAAGCATCAGGTAAATGGATGCAAAGACAAATTAGGGAACCACAAAACAACCAAAATACCAAACAAGACCACCTCATGCTAAAATAAAGCAGCATGTTTTATAGGCAAATATAGTGCTGAGGTACTGTTTACTCCTGTAAACTGTGTCTCTTGTACACTCTTAGACCTACCCAGCTATAACAATACAGTTACTAACAGGAAGGAAACACTGTGCAATTTTGTATTTAATATTTATACCTGGAAATCACCGAGTAACAAATACAAAATTTGCAGAAAATACTTTAGTGTGAAAAATATTTTATAATAATTTCATCCCAGAGTGCGCTTACAAAACCAGCAACACAATGAGCAGAACTAATCCTGTATTGCTATTGCTTCAGACTCACTTCTGCGGCCAGTCGGACTCTGCTTTACATCTTTATACTTAGTTTGACTCTGACCTGAAATAACAAAGCTATGAACTGTTAACCAGAGCAGGAAACCTCAGCCATTCAACTTTTAATCTTCCAGCATGGCAGTTCTTATTCTGTCAATAACACATTTGTTAGCTATGCCTTGTGCAGTCTTGTGTGTGCATCTATCCATTCCTTAAAGATATATTGGCACTGGGTTATTAACGACCATAATTCTACATGAGCCCCGTATTTTTATTAAAGGGGGGGGAAAAAGAAAGGAAAAAACCCACCAGACCTCACATACGTAGTGATGAGAGTCAGAGATGTATTCATCAGTTGAAGAAGGAGAAAGCGAAGAAGTGCAGAGTGGGAGGCACTCTTTCTGGCGTGGTTATATTATTGTGGTTTTAAATCTAGTTATATCATCACTTTCTCACTACCCAGGAGTGGGACAGATGGGAAAATGTGGTGGGAGTGCACCAGGAATAATGTTGGCGTGCATCGCTGGTGCGAGGTGAGGGAAGAGGACTGAGCTCCTCGTAGGTGAGCAGAACAGAGCTAGTCACCAAAGGGATGGAAAGCGGTGACTTAAACCACCTTTTCCCAAGGTTTTCCACGATGGCCGTGTGGTTTCCCCTCCGACACCACCCAGCCGCTGAGCCTCTCCATGGCCCCTCACTGAGGATGTACTCTGCAAAGTTAATTTTTTCATGCTTCCTCTGTATATTTTTTAATCTCCAGTGTGATTTCCCCTGAGGGTAGAGCATAAGAACAGATTTTTTTTTTTTCTGCACGGCTCTCTACAGGATTGGATTCATCTCCCACATCCCAAAAGTGGCTGAAACGAAGTAACCAAGCCTAAAAAGCACTTTCTCAACCCATTTCCTTAGAAAAGATCTTTGCCATGATGACTTGGGAAATTAAGCCCATGTTTTATAGAAACAATATAGGGAGAAAAATGGCCAAAGGCCCTTGCATCCACATCAACAGTCTTATTGAAGGCAACTGGCTGAAGGATGACAAGTCCAATTGTGTCCACAGACTGTCCACAGACCCTACTTTGACCAACCTTTTTTTGAAGATATACTTTCCGCTTTTAAAAACAAGCAACAATTAGAGTAAATCAGCGTAACCTCACAGATTCACGCAATTTTGGTCTAAACTACGGATAAAACCGATCTGATAGGTGTTAGGGATGTATCATAATACTAATATGTGGCACTAGACAGCACAGCTTCACAGGAAAGTTACTGTAATTGGGATTTTTATCCCCTGGAAGTCAGAAAAAATTATTGACAGTTTCTGGGTCCTAAATGCATCACCGTTTCAAGTAAAATAACAAGCTTTGCCTCGGGGTGTAGTTCATGCTATGTGATCACTTGATACTTTGTCTATGTGGCTTCCCATGGTAAGAGGGAAAGGGAGAGAGACAGAGAGGAGCCTCTGTCGAAAGAGGAGGGAGTCAACAGATCACTTCACAAGCAATTATTATTTTTATTATATTATTTCAACATCATGATAATTAATGACTGAACTTCCAAACATGTTTGTGTGAATTCAGTGTACTGATAAGAATGGCTGCATAGTGGGTGATTTATATTTGTTTCTGATTTTTTGCCTGGGTGCTTAGCAGCAGATTGCCGTTCTGTAACTGCATTACTGTGGGGTAACTGGAAATGTTTTACAGGCAAGTTCTGCCATTTAGCATACAACTGTAATATGGTTCTATTATCCATTTTCAATCAATATTTAACCTTTTCAATAAACAACTTAAGTGTACTAAGCCAGAAGGAGAAAAGCTAATTGCCACATGATATATTTGGTTTCCAGGTATACTCAGCTGGCTAAAGTAAAGTTAATTAGGTTATAGGTAGCACAGCAGCATTTAGAAAAATATATCTTCTGCCTCATAAACCTTTTGTTCAGTCAATAGCATCAACAAATACTTGCGGATGATGCCTGTAATATGATGACCACTACTTGAAAACCCGGACTGTGCATTTTGCCCTTGCAAATGGCATATGTTACCAAATGGTATTATGGTAAATGATGGAAGCGGGTGGGTGGACACCACAGTTCTCCACACCCAGCTTTGTGTTTATGCTCAGGATTACATTTGTGAGCCCAGTTGTAGGAAAGGCAACTCCTTGAAAGAGGGTGATGCTATAATGCGTAGCAGAAGCATTTTTTTTTAGGAGAAGATAGAAAACAAGAAATTGAGAGGCTTTATTGTTACACTATAAAAAGCTCATTGTTTATGGTAACTTCACTGAAGCAGTATAAGCTTGAAAATACTGTTATTGGTAATTAAAGGATGCTATTGTCCACTGTTCGGATATGATTTCAGTTCCATTGCACCCTTCAGAAACCTTTCTGCTTTGCTATTGCAATGCACAAACCAACAAATAACTTGCGTGCAGCTTCTCTCCAAAAGTGTTTCTTTCACTGGTAATCATAACTGTCTTTTAGATAGGTGTGAGCAGCTATTTTTAAAGGAGAAAAGTAACATTTAGATTTCACGGTGACAGTCTTAATGAAGAAAAAAATGAAAAAAACCACTTAAAAAAAGGGAAAGTCTGCTTAGAAATTGTTTCCATAGAGCTATATTATTAGCATTTCATCCATTGCAGATATATATTGTATATTTGTTCATCTGATATGGTTCTCACTTACTACGAAATGAATTAAAGATGACTTTCCTCTATTTTTTTAAATGTGCTGCTAATAAACCCAGAAAAAAATATCATTTTCAGGACCAATTATAAAATCTTGATATGGATGCTTATCTTTACTCAGGCAAGCAGTCCTGTTCAGCAAAAAATGAATGATTACTGCCCATTTAACTGACGGGAGTCTTTCTGTGGATCAGGCTTTAGATCCCTTGCTTATTTGCCATAGTGATTGCTGTATAATAGGGATTCCAGTGAAGTCAAATGGCAAGCCACGCAGTGATTTCAATGAGACCAAAACTAGGCCCTAAATGATCAACACTGATCTTTATTATTCGAGGGTAATAATGTACCACTCTAGTTTACCAAAAGTAGTTGCTCTGAATATGCTATAGTTTCAAGAAGACTGAACGAATGCATCTGTCTTCATGAATGGTGATTAAAAAAAAATGCAAATCTTCTTACATCTTTTCTTCCTGACATTAGGTCATTGCTTTATGGCCTTCTTTTCATTTGCACATCCATAGTAATTTCTATTTTGGGACACTATTGAAAATATGAGGTTTGCTGGATCCAAATAGACATTCTTATAATAAGCAGATTGTACTGAGCTACAAAAGCTGCAGTATAATAAAACAAATTGTATGAATGTGAGAAGAATGTGTAAGAAGTTTCATCATAAAAAAATGACCAATAACATTAAGATGTTTTGTATGAGGAAAACACTCCAAGCACTGTTCTTTGTTACCGTATAAAAAGCCTTTTTGCAATGGCTGTTCCTTGACACAGGGTCTTTATATGTGAAATAATTTATTGCCATACCTGTAACTGAAATAATGACTAAATCATTTTTAAAAAAGTCTCATAGCTCCAACAGAGTAAATCTTCTACAACTTGCTGCAGTGCTAATCGTAAGCATGTTATACAGTAAGTTTGCCTGAAGCTAAGTTAAGCAGGCAGATTAGGACTGTAATATAGTATCAGGGCTCATAAATCAAGTGTGCTTGCAGATTTTCTTTCACTTACTGCTCCTTCTTACAGTTCAGACAAGTCATAATTACACATCAGTAGGCATTGTGAACAGAGGAATGAGCTACAACATAACGCACAATAAACCCTGTCATATAAAAGCAAACTGGATAAAATAACAGAAGCAATACTCCATTTTACAACACCACACTAAAGAATTACACCATGCCATTGTGTAATATTCTGATCAATCAAGAGCCCATCCACAATTGACAGTCCCAGTAGGCTAAAATTTACTATTCAAAGATATTTTCCATTTGTATTTATTATTATGATGATTATGATTATTATCATTATAATATACGGCGAATGAGAACTTTAAAAAGCCAGAGGTTCAAAATAAAAAGTGCTCAGTGCAAAATACAATTAAAGACATTTTCCTCAAGCTTTACTATGCATGCAATCTTTTGACAAATAATAATGGGGGAGACGTAAATTATTTTTCATTCATATTTTGTTACCATTATGACACCAAGCACAGGTACTGTATGCCATCTCTTTTAAACTAAAACCATGCTGACTGATGTCTCCTAGTTATTTCAAGGCTTAGAATGAGATCAAAGGTGCTATGGCTTTAGTGTATGACATTAGCGGAACACCGAAAATGGGATTTGATGAAATGAGAAAATATTGGTTATTTTAATTCTAATAAAATAATTTCAAAAGAATCAGTAGACAGCAGGTAAATAGCAAGCACTGTATAGAGGCACAAGGGTTTATGGGGTTCCCGCTTTCTCCCCTAGAAAATTATCCTACATTTCCATTTTTTGTACAAAGAGAGTGGATAGCTGCTCCTAATTTCACTCATGCAACTGTAATGCCCTTTTGTTGCCAGATAACTTGCATTGCAGCCCCGTGGTTTGTTCTTTGCTGTATTCTGCCTTCCGATAATTTTTCCACATGTGTTCATAATCAAGTCCCCATGTTTGTGCCTCGATAGAAGAGCGTCGTATGTTTGTGCACATGAAGGTACATGGAGAGGGAGAGGACAATGCTGCTCCCAGAAAGGCAAGCTCTTGGAAGATTGGTCTTTTGGCCAAAGATTCAACTTGGGTGCTTCAGATAAGAAAAATTCACTCCTGGTAATTATCTTCACTAGCCTTGATAACATAATACCAGCAGAATTTGATTTTGTATTTTTCCAAATCAGGATGATTTTTACTAGCATGTACCCATTAAGCTTTATTGCTATGTGATTTTCTGTTCATGTTGGGCCTTAAGATCCTAAATCATTTAAGGGTTTTTAAAAATGCCCATCCATGTATATGTTTTTAATCTTCTCCTCTGCACCAAATGCTCTAGGCATGGGCAGTATGGCATCTGGAAAAAGGGAGTGCTGTGGTCTTTCTCTGGTTTACTGTAGATTATGTCCCGCCTGCTTCAGAAAAAAAAGATGAAGAAAAAAGAAATATTAAATTGAAACTGGAAGATTCATCAAATCTGGTGTCTCAATCAGACTGAACTTCCCATCACAACTTATCCCGATCTTTGCTGAGACAGGACCTGCTGCAAAAAGCTGCATGTTTTTAAGACCTGCCTTGTAGAGATCAACATCTCAGGCTTTGAGTCAAGCATGGCCAAAGGTAGGGCGGGGGCACCAGAAATTGCAGTGTCACGCAGGATATCATCTCCATATTCACCAGCACTTGTAATATGATAAAAACTATTACTGTTTTACCTCTTTTCTATGCCCCATCTTGGCTTTGTCCTGGCTTTTGCCATTTTTCACAGATGCAGGTGTTTTTCTAATGCTGCCCTTGAGGTCTGCCTCCCTCGACCTGTCCGATGTCTTTTCCCATTACAAGCTTTTCCCATTACCTTTTCCATCTCACCACATTAAAATATATTGGTTTTGTTTTACATTTTGTGGAGTACAGTGCTTTCCAAGGCTCTGCAGCACCAGTTCCTTCTTTGCCCTCTTCACCTGGCAAACCCACCCTGTGTGCACCTAATGGAAACTGCCTGAGACACTCAGTGTATCCAAATGAGTTACGAACAGAAAGCACGTTACCTGCCCTATGGCTATGAGATAATATTTGCGGATAGAAATGGAAAATAATAATAATATTAAAAAAAAGCTTAAATTTGCATCATCTGTGCATGCCCAGTGACCAACAGCCTCCTTGGGGCTGCACAATCCAGCAACTGTGCAGGAAAATTTGTGGCATCTCCCTCTGGCTCCCATTTGCATAGGTTTGGTATCCACCTCACTGGGAAAGCCTTGATTTTTTTGAGAGGAGAAGGGGTAAATGTTTCAATTAAATTTGAAGAGTAAAGTGAGGAAATGCAGGCTTAGTCAAGGAACTTGACATATTCAATTTCCTTTCAAAAATGCAAAAGAGTATTTAGTTAACGTATAGAAAACAAATTTCTGAACACGGTGCCCTTCTGTGTCCTTACCATCCTTCTCAGAGCTGGCCTTGCTCCTCATGTTATCCAAGCAGTGCTTTTATCTTGTAACCTTCTCGGCTGCCTTGTCTCTGGATGTGTAACTAATGCTTTTATTACAGGCCATTTCTCAGCAAGTGGTCTCTGCCGCTGCTCTCTTGCTGCATGTCCACCCGAAGCTTTTGGGCAGAGGGCTCCTGCAGGACAGTGATCATACTGGTGGCAAGTCCACCTTCCACATTAGAGGAGTTTGCTTTTTATAGACTTCAACTGCTCTGTCAAAGCTTCCCACACATCTCCCTCCACCAGGTGTCAAATTCACAACAGACAGCAAATTAATGGTGTCACACAGTGAGAAGGCTGAAGAGCGCTGTGATATTCATAAGCCAAAGGAGAAGTCATGTATTCATAAGCAAATCACCTCAAACCATCAGGCTGTTTTCCCTCTAATATCTTCCTAATTTGTAAGACGTAGGTAGAACATCCTATTCAATCAACTTTATTAAACACTATTCATTATTTTTGCAATTATCTGGGAAACAAAAGGCGGGTTTAAAGCTATATATGCAGCAAATTATTCTAGTGAGGGCAGGAACAGATTTCCCACCATGTTGCAGTAGCACGTGGCACCTCAGTCCACTCTGGAGTGTTTGACCATGTCCTCAGAAATCTACCCTATATTCTTACACACGTGTGATCTTTCCATAAAAGAAATAACTACCACCAAGGGTGGAATTATTGCCTGAATGTGGGGACTCTGATTCACTTCTTCACTTTTTTCACCTATTTTTTCTGAAGCAGTATTAGGATCTGAAAGGTGGTGGCTGAAAAATAAAACCCAACATGGAAGACCTCCATAAAGTTCTGCAAAATTAAATTCAGAGACAAAATTGCCTTACAACTAGCCACTGTAGTAGATGACATTTTGAATCAGTGTTTCATTCCTGGAGAAAGTTAGTGAGTTCTCCGTGCTGACTGAATTGGTATTTCCTAATGAGGGGAGAAGTGTTTGTAAAGTACATAAAGATTTGAAAAGTCTAAAAAGCAGAAACCAAGTAATTTAGTGTTTAATGCTCCTGTTGTACAGTAAGACAAAAAGAGGGCAATTTTGCCATCCACAGTATGGCCATGCGTAGGTATAAATTGTACATGAGGTGCTAACTTGGTCAACCATTATCATCTTTATGAACTTTAGTCTAATTATTAAGGGCAGATGTTACAGTAAGATGAAGTACAATGTGTTTTATCCAGGGTGGGGAGGTCACACGACCAGCCACTTATGTCCATTTGCCAACTGATAGGGTCTGGTAGAGTTTTACGATAAAGACAAATATATTAGCATGCCCATGAATCAATATTGTTTAAATAGTGTACCAGAAGGTTCACTGTCAATCACTAGTTTCTGAAAGTTGTTCATCCCAACTGTTAGGTGAATACTGAATATATTCACAGAAGTTTGGATCTGTTCATGAATAATTCATAAAAAAAAGCAACCGATCAATTTGCAATTAATAATGATTCAGCTTCTCCCACCCATACTCACACAAAATAACACTATTACGGGGCTTACCCCTCTACTGAATAAACTTCTTAAAGGGGACAGAAGCAGACTCTGGTCCTATCTCTGCAATGAATAATTGATTCATCTTCTTTTCTAAGCAATGCTCTGTGGAAATTTCTTAATGCTTTAGCTGAGCTATGCAAAAACAAACCAAAAAAAATCCCAAACCAGTTGAAATTACCTCATGAGGTAATGATAACTCATTTCTCTTACCAAGTACTTTAGGAAACCAGATAGTTCCCCTACATGGAACACAAAACTGTTCAAATCCTATTTTTCCTCTTTTCCTCTGGCCTTCTGCAGCACAAAGAACTTCAACCCTCACAACATTCTGAACAATATTTCTTCTCGAAATTCAAGGAAATTAAATCAGCTAATATCATCAGGTTCTTTTTCTCAGGTTCTAAACTCACACTTTTATGTTCAGCTTTTCTAAAGTAAATTTTATAAAGCCACTTAAAACTTTAAATCAGTCATACCGTATAGTAATCCCATTGGGAAAGAGGAAACAATGAATTGCATGGGTTTGGGTATTCTGCTTGTTTAGTCACCCTTGAAGGAAGAGGACTGGAGAAATTAAATCAAACTAAATGGGAATTTCACAACTTAAAGAACAACCTGCTAAATTGCAGTTTTACTCTCCAGTGTGGATCAGGTTTTGCCAGGGTGAAAGGAGAAGTAACATTTTAAAAATCTTATTCTGTCACCATGTAAGATAATGGCAAGACCTGACTGTTCTGTAAGTCCTATTCAAATAAAATATTAATCATAGAATCATAGACTCATAGAATCATTGAGGTTGGAAAAGACCTTTAAGATCATCAAGTCCAACCGTTAATTTAACACTTCCAAGTCCACCACTAAACCATGTCCCTAAGTGCCTCATCCGCACGTCCTTTAAATACCTCCACCACCTCCCTGGGCAGCCTGTTCCAGCATCTGACAACCCTTTCGGTGAAGAAGTTTTTCCTTATATCCAATCTAAACCTCCCCTGGCACAACTTAAGGCCATTTCGTCTTGTCCTATCGCTAGTCATTTGGGAGAAGAGACCAACACCCACCTCTCTACAACCTCCTTTCAGGTAATGTAAGCTTAAAATCTGCATGTAAAGATTACGATTCCAGTAGCATTTTAAGAATGTTCCAAATTTATTTTGCTTAAGGAAAATGGTAGTTTTATATTTCTTACACATTCCGCTTCACTGAATTTCAAGAAAAAGTAGGGTTTTTTAGGTAAAAATCATAACCAAGAGAAGCCAGGTGATCCCTAACTTCAATGCTCCTAAGGAACACATAATGAGGTCTGTTGTTTTCTTCCAGAAACCTAACTCATTTGGGTTCTTTTTATTTTCTTTTGTTTTTTTTTTTTTTTCCACCTTACACAGAGAGCAGTGCTGGTTGACCAGACCTTTTCTTTCTGTAAGGCAACATAATTCCCTTGTAGTCAGGAGATATAAGCCTACTACCCAAACTGCAAAGAATTCAATCCAAAATGAGGAAAGTTTAAGCTAGTATGTCCAGATACGGTAAAATGGAATTGAGAAATGCTCCACCTCTGTAGGTTTTGATTGCACAAAACAGGTCGCGTGCCAACCCTGTCAGCAACACTACCCATTTCCGTGCCATTTCTGGATTCCCAGGCACAAATACAAGTCTCTTTTCCTCCTCAAAAGATTAATTCAGACCCCACACATTTGACTGGGCTGAGCTGAACACCTAGTTTCTGCTGAGATTAATGGCACGGATATCTTCCCTTATTTCCCCAGATGACGTCTCTATGAAATATTGTCACCTGGAAGGATGTAATACACTGCTTTGCACTGAGAGATGTTCTGGTCTCAGCAGAGATCCGTCATACAGCAGTTCCTACTGAGTGAAATTTGGCATTTTCAATGTTTTCCACCAGGTCTCTTCAAATGAGAGCTGCCAGATCACCCAAACAGAGTTGAATTTCACTACCTAAGGAGGATCCACCTCAATATCTCAATTGCCTTTTTTGCATTGCAATATCCTAAATATTCCATTTATTAGCATAGCAAAAGGGCACGTATTGCCACCACAGGTGGTTCTCCAGGGTGATGTTTACTCAAACTGCAGCAGAAATCATTAGCAAACTGAAACTAAGCTTTCAGAAGTGAGGAACGATGCAAAGTTTCAGTAATGAAGTACGCTAACACACGATCTCCTAATTCATCTGGAGCCAGAAGTCTGTATCATGTTTTTCTGCATGCCTATTTTTCATCAAACAACCTACAATCTTTACTTGACTATACTGTATATCTTCTCTGCCTAGTGGGAACCCTAATTTGCTTTAAATTGCCAAAGTGCTCATTATGGAATGCTTAGTAGCTAGAGTTTGCACATAATATTTGAAAATCAGCCTTAATTTTTCTGTCTGAGATGAACACTTGGATTTCAGAGTAAACATAATCAGAGATTTACACAAACTCAGTGAACCCTGTTTATTATATTTGCCTGGAATAGCTACAAAAGAGGTCAGAGGTCCAATGTCTTCCTGCAGAGACAGATCATGTTCTAGCTGGTACTGAGGTGGAAAAAAACAGTAGGTGATGCTTTAATGAATGGCTTATCATGTGGAACACACCATGTGATAATAGCAGTGCTGGTAAGGAAAGAAGGAAGTAAAAAACATAAAGGCTTTTGCCAGGTTTACATTGCTTGAAAGCTTACATTTCAACAGTAGCAGATGAAGAATGTTTATTAGGAATATATAGAAAAATCTGCAGCAAGTTGAAAGGAGCTTTGAACTTTTTGTTTACACATTATTTTGGAATTGCCTATGAGATGGCATTGCCCTGACTAAATAGAAACACATATAGGAATATTTTGATTTTGTGTGTCAATTTTTGTTATCATTTTTACTGAAGTGACCTTATCTAAGAACTCAGTTCAGAAAAAAAAAAATGAGGGTCACAAACAGATTATTCCAAACACTAAAGGGATAGTCAATAAAATAAGTTACAATTTGATTTTTGTTTACAAAAGGTTGTCAATTAGGAGCTGTGAAAATGCTTGTTCTTTGAGACTAAAAATTATGGGGCTAGAATGGCCCAGCTCTTCCAAATAAAGCATTTCTATTATCTGGCATGGGCCACATCCACATCTTAAAACTAGGCTGTATAACGTACTTATTTCTGAATTACTCTTCTTCTTGCCTTTTGAGAAAGAGGAAACAGGCTCAATAATGAAACAAAAATGTGCCTGTCCCCAGTTGTGGCTCTCCATTTATTATCCTTCAGCAACTGTTCTGATCTCCTTTTTTTTTTTTTTTTTTAAAGCAGGAGTCACAAAATGTTCTTTCCACCATTTATCCAGAAAACTGTGCCTTGAAAAATAGCTTGCCAGCATGAAAAATGCCAAGACATGATGGCACTCATTACTGATACTTTTGAAAAGTCTGGCCCAGGGATCTCACTGTAAAGAAGACATCAAGACACCCAATTCCCTTGAAAGCCACAGCTGCTAGTAGGATATTCAAAAACATGGAGGTAGGATGGACTTCTAACCCCCCTTGAAATCAGGGGAAATTAAGTGTCTAAGTGGATATAGCCTTGTATTTATTAGAGGAAAAAACCAAAGTGCATTGAATTTAGCATTCGTTTTGAGAGGTTAACCTTTGGGAAACCAGAACATTCAAATCTAAATTTCCCATGGCCACCTGCACCCTGGCTGCTTGGGCTCAGGCTGAAGTTTCAGTCCTTACGATCTTGCCTTGCAGGATCATGAGTAATAAGAACTAAATGCCTGAGCTAATAGAGTAATTAATTCTCATTTACGTAGGATAATTCTCATGCAGTTAAAACCTCCGGCTGAAGTCTGAATGATGTGGAAGGAGATTCTCTATGGTGAGCAGGGGGAGACTGGGATGGGTAGCAAATCTCTGCATTGCACGCAGCAAACATACTTTCCCTTGTGTATAGATATCATACACTTGGCCACGTCTTCCTGGGCTCATGTTAACAGGCAACAGCAAATCCTCTCTCTGGGGGTGTAAAGGCTGACAGGGAAGCCTCCTCTTTCTCTAGTCTTTTGCAAAACGCGGGGAAGAGCCATAATCTGCCCCTACATGCTTCTTGTTAAGATGTCCTTTGGGTATGGACAGCACAACAACCATGCTGTCCATCACTTACCCTATCCCTGCTGAGGCTGGGGAGCCTTCAGAAGGGGCTCGTCCTGACTTAGCCTGTGGTTGCTCACAAAAAGGTGTGTTTCTGGTCCTGACCCAACCCTGAGAAAGCAAACCAAACCCTCAGGGAATGCCAAGGAGAAGACAAAACCTGAGCCACAGGCACAGTGCGGTACTGGCTGAGTACACACTTGCAAAGTCGGATAAAACACATAACTGAAAGGTAAACTCACAGCACCGTTTAAGTTGGTGTTTGATCTGAAATACTCTTTGTGGCTTTGATTTCTGAGACTTTCATCTCTTGTTCGGCAATAAGTTCTGCATGAAAGTCTGGTGTCCTATATTGTTTTAAAAACTTACCTGCCAGGATAAATTATGGTAACAGTGACTGCTGATGCCTCTGGAAGCCGTTCTCTGCTGGCTGCTGCTCACGACATGCAGCGTGTTATCACAGGCTAGACAACCTCAGCTCCCTTAGCTGAAAGGCCTCTTCCACCCTGAAACCCAGCAGCCTTTGGGGGTCATTGCTGTAAAAGCAAGGATTTAATACTCCGTGTTTATGCATGGTATAAGTCCAGTGAAAAAAACTGAAGAGGAACGAATGTGGCATTTTCTCTTGGCAGAGCTCGGTTATACAAGTTATGCTAGCATCAAACGTCTCTTACAGGGGTGTGTACAAGAAGTTAACCTCATGAATGAGTGTAGTTAAGACAAATATTTAAAATTCTAGTCTCCTCTCGATATCTATAGGGAAACAGGAATTCACATTTGGGTATCACAGATCAATTAAAAGCTCTCACAACATAGTGTTCAGGTGTGCATGGGCTGCGCGAGGTGTGCATGTGGCTCTGGATGTGGGAAGCAGGCATCCCAGGTCATCATTTGCATCCAGCCCATGCTAGACCTGCACACAATCCACATGGCAGGAGCTTCAGAGGAACCATATTCCTCCTGCGCTAGCCTCCAGGTCTCAGACCATTCAGGAACTTGACTCTGAGATAATTTTTATTTTTTTTTAATGGATGGATTTTTAAAACCCAGCCCTAATTTTTCCTCAAGAACCAAGACATGCTTTCAGTCCAGCAGGACTCCTACAGCTGAGTGCAGTGTGCATGCAGACAAACATTTAAGCTCACAGACTCAGTGCTTGTGGCCACTGCTGCTGCCCATCCATTCACTAGATTGGAAGTGTGAGGACTTACAGAAATGCACTGAGCTTTGAAAATACCTTTTAAGCAAGTTTAACAAAACAGGAAATAATTCCAGCACATGCAGGTTGGAGAGTCCTTAACTTGTAACATACCTCTTGTCAGCTGGAGTGAATATTTGCCTCTCTCCTTGGAGAGATTCTGTGTCTCAGACTGTCACACACAGCCCTGGGAGGTTACATAGGGACATTTACAAAGGCAAAAAAGAAACTATCCTCTTTTCTATTCAATTACTTGTACTACATACACATCCACATTGATGCCAATAATAAAACAACCGAACATCTTACAAAGATGCTAAATATTCCCACAGAATCACAGTATCAATAAGGTCGGAAAAGACCTGTAAGATCATCAAGTCCAACCATCAACACAACCCCACCATGCCCACTAAACTATGCCCCGCAGTGCCACGTCCACACGTTCCTTGAACACCTCCAGGGATGGGGACTCCACCACCTCCCTGGGCAGCCTCTTCCAGTGCTCCACCACTCTCTCCGTAAAGACATTTTTCCTAATATCCAATCTAAACCTCCCCTGGCACAACTTGAGGCCATCTCCTCTTGTCCTGTCACTCATCACTTGAGAGGAGAGACCAACACCCACCTCCCCACAACCCCCTTTCAGGCAGTTGTAGAGAGCGATGAGGTCTCCCCTCAGCCTCCTCTTCTCCAGACTGAACACCCCCAGCTTCCTCAGCCACTCCTCATCACACTTGTGCTCCAGACCCCTCACCAGCTCCGTCGCCCTTCACTGGACATGCTCCAGCACCTCAATGTCCTTCTTGTAGTGAGGGGCCCAAAACTGAACACAGCATTCGAGGTGCGGCCTCACCAGCGCCGAGTACAGGGGCACGATCACTTCCCTACTCCCACTGGCCAAATGCAAACATTCCCAAATTTCTTCCCCACGTTCTCCCGAATGGCAGCACCCACACCATGCTGCTCCCACCCAGCTACAGCTGGTTGGCTTAGCCTACAGCAGTTGGTGCATCTCAGGTGGAAAATCAGTCCCAACCAAACTGGAATCACCAACCCCTACCAGACCTTCTCAAGATCCTATGTACTCTGGCCTTGATGGTGGAATATTGTCATGCTTGTGTCTATCCACAATCCTGCTGCAATATTCTCCGAGACTGCCTTTCTAAGCACAGCACTTTTTTTCTTTGGCCCATCGACACCCAATTCATATTTTCTTGTCTTGTATTTCAGGGTGAGAGTTTTGGGACAGGGACCATCTTTTTATTACTGTGCCCAGGGCACTGACGTCCAGGTTTGCAAATAGGCTTCTGACAGCGTGTTCATATAAAAAATAACTGCAACTACAAGAATATCTCATACAACTGCTCAGACATGGACTTCTGTCACATCTCAGACAAGTTTTTTTCCGAAACTTGAAATGGTATAGAGGAATCGCAGTGCTGAAACCCAGAAAACTTAGTGTTGGTAACACCACCTATAACCCATACAACTTTTCAGTGAGTTTCTTATGATATTGGGTGTGGGGGTTTTTTTCCCAGCAAATAATCAAGGGTCTGGCTGCAATAAATAAATAAAATTCCTCCTGTTATTTACAATGGAAGCTTCTAATTTGCTTATTACTTTGCTTATCTATTCATTGAGATAATTATCTGACACCTGCCAACAGCAGATTGTTCTGACAGATTTTTATTGGCTGAGATCAATTTGTTACTTACCATCTGTCCAGCTAAAGGTGGTTTACAGGTCAACAAGCTGGTGAGCGTTGGAAAATCTTAAAATGATCTTGAACAGTATCCTTCCTGAACTAATTTCATTTTAATCTCCTGTAAAGCACATGAAAGGATGGACTTGAAAATTAGCTTTCAAGCAGAGTGTATGAGAGAAGAGAAAATAATTTGCCTTTTTTTTGCTGTAATCTTGTATAATCTGTTTCCTATGAGGTTTCCTAAAAAGCCAGTTGAACCCACTAGCTGGTAAGTGGCTGTATGACACTAAAGACCTCTGAGGAATGCAAAGAAAAAGGAGGCCATACATGGTGTAACGATCATGGATGTTGGCAGAAATATGTTTCTCCCAAGAAGTAAAAGTTTTGAACCGTAAATGGTCCCGCAAATATATTTCACTGTGGCCTAACTTCCTTGCTGGTGGGTAAGGATGCTTCCCACCTGCTTAATGTTGGTATCCTGAATGTACTCAGTCCGATTCCCACGCTGCCTCTTGTAAGATGCCTCATGCTCTGACTCCCAATGCTATGCCATCAAATTGGATCAGTTTGGGAGCTGGGCAGCAGTAGTTCCCAGGGTCCCTTATCGCCCTTCTTGTTCCCCCTACAGAATTTCCACCATGGCTCTGCAAATCCACCTTTGGCTGCAATAAGCCACGGCTCTGACGGATGTATCTGTGGTATTTGTGCTTCACTGGCTGCGTCTCTGGGAGTGCTGGAAGGCCTTTAGTGTCCGCTGGGAAATTATAGGCCACTAGATTGCTGTTTTATACTAAGTGCCAATGCTCTAACAACTGTGCTCTTGGTGTTGTTCTGAACCTTCCTCTGGATAATCAGCTTCACACTTTCTTTTTGTTTCTGTATTGAAACAGGTTTTGACAGAATATGATGGAAAATGTTCATAACAGGAAAGTAATATTTAGATTTTAGTTTAATTTTACTTCTGAGATGTCTATGGTAAAATATTAACTTCCTATCACTCAGTTAACACTTTTTAGACTGCAAGATCCATTTTGATGGGTTTTCAAACCAGTCTCGAAAGGGGGGGTGGAGCTGACAGCTACTACTGTAGGATGCTTCAAATGAAACCATGCTAACTTAAAACTTCTCAGGGCTCCACAAGCGAGAGTGAGCTTTAAACGATAGCATTGGGTTACACAGGAGACTTCTTTTCCTCCAAGAAACTCATCCTAGTAGTGCCAGGAGACCTTCCTAATGACTATGGATCATTTAAAGATAATGGCAGTGAAGGTCCCCAGGACAGTCTTTTGTGTCAGCACATCCTTCTCCAGAACCTTTCCGATTGTCGTGCAAATGCTCGAGATGGTCCTGTTATGCACAGAGCACTGTTCAGGGGGTAATGGGTCTATGGTGATAATGTCATGGAAGGGAATTGTCCAGCCAAGGTTTCAAAAACATACAGAAATCCTGAAAAACTAAACTCCTGAGGATATATTTTGTTGGAAAGGTGGTGATTGCACATGCTGTAAATGACAGTGACTTTTCAATGTTGAATACTGCAGCCATTTTAAATTAAACATAAAATTGTCTCCAGAGTACAGCTCTGTAAGTCAGTCAGAGAAAAATGGTTCTGTGCTTTGGAGCACGATTTAACCTGAAGTATATATATGTATATAAATATATATTATGCATGGTATTTTTTTCCTAAAATTTTCAAATCATATGGGGTGTCAGGCTGACATATTATGTGTTACTGTTGTAAGCTAGAAATAAACTGAAAACAGGTTTTAATGAAAAGATATGAAACAGAGGACCAAACTACTGCCTACATCGGTGGTTTTCAAAGGTGCAAATTTAAAACATCTTTCCAAAACTTGTTCTTAAATTATTTCTGAATTAATATACTGTGCCCTTCTTCAAATACTCATAAACTCGTCAGAGTGAATCTTTCTGAGCGGGTCCTCTGAAAGTTAAGAATTTTTCCAGATTTTATAAAAACTTGGTGAGTGTTACTCATTATCATCTTGAAGAATCGATTCCAGTGGAAATCCAATATGTTCTCTCAAAAATGTCTAGCGTATCTGCTTCTCAGCTGAGATCTTAGAAAAAGCCATGATGACACCTTCTACAGAGATGGATTACAACAGGAAATGAAGCGGTCTGAACCCAACGGTTTAAAATTGGTTCCTGTAACTTGACATCTGAACGCGTGTTTGGAGTCGGTGACAGCTGTGTGTTCCTAGCACCTGTGGAAACCAGGCTACCTTAGTTATTAAGAATTTAGAGTCAAATCCTGCTATTGATTTTAGCAGGGCTAGGATTTCAGTCTACATGACTAGCGCTAGCCGTTCAAGCCTAATGTTTTTTGGCCCAAATAACTAAGTTAAAAAGTCTTCCCAGAATCTTCTCTGCTTGTTTATCATAACCTACTCCATCTCCTGCATACCAGCTTAATTTCATCTCAGTTTCCAGTTTGATATGCACCGCAGGGATCTCTTTCCCAGGCAAAAGGCATTATGAGGTGAGAAGAAGAGCATGCTGCCAGCACAGGTATAGGCCTGCATAATGGAGCTGTGACACTCTGAAAGAGGCTTTTCGTTTTAACAACTTTTCAAGTGGGGAGCGAAAGACATAATGCAGATGGCATAATTGAAGTGGGAGAATGAAACATTAAGCATGCACAGAAGGGATTAGAGAGGAAGACTTTTGGGGTTATTTAATTTTGGCTTAGTTGTTATCTAACAGTTTTGTCGGGAAAAAAACATTAAAGCTCCTTGCAAGTCCAGAAAAACTAAGGAAGATTATTACCTGCCTAGGAGTATGTAAAACCTTGTAAAACTATCAGACTTGAGAGAATTTATTCTTTATTATGTGATATCATGTTCTACAAAATATCTTTTCTTGCACAGCTCTCACAGGTCCCCTTTCTTCATTTTTATAGACTTGTCAATTCTGGGAATGATCTAATCACGATGAGGATTTAAGGTATGTATATGCATTGTACTGAATGCTAATAATTCACAAGCTCATGGTTTCAAAGATCTCTGTGAAGCTCTGCAGTTTCAAAAAGGAATGCCTTAACATAAAAAGGATGCTAAGCTTCATATTTAACACCTAATGAAATCATTAGAGGTCAGGCGTGATTGCAAATGTTAATTTATCAGATCTCACACGTGCCACAAGTATGGTGAACAAAGAAGGGGAACTTTAAAAACCAATAAGGTCTCATTAATTGAGGTAGAATATATAACGGTGAAGAGATTTCAAAGGCTGGCCATGCTCCTTCAAGACAAAGGGACCAATTCTGCAAATACCTTGCTCAGGGAAAGTCCTTCGAAAATCTTGGGGAGTTTTGCCAGAGAGAAGACTGCAGGATCTAGTAAAAAATCAGGCGCACTCGGAGCATTTCTTCTGGATAAGGAGCCCTGTTGTGTGTTAATGACACAGCTGAAAACACAGCCGCTCCCAGAGAGCGCTCCATGCCTGTGGTATCCGTTACCTACAGGAACTCCAGGAAGAATACATATGAGGATAAGGAATAGTCGCTCTTTATTCCTGTCAGTAGGTTTTGCCTTTGACTCGGCTGATCAATATCAGCCGTGCATTGGTTACTATGGGAATGAGGCTTTCCTGCACTCAATAAACCCCAAGTTCCTTTTTTCACAAAGGTGAGCAAAATACTTTTAAAAGAAGGTTTTATCTGCTTTATGCCTTGAGGGACTCTGCAGCCGTCACTCTAAAGGTACTTGGGCACTTTGAAATGCAGAATATTATGATCTAGCTTTGGGCAAGTAAAGACTTAAAACCATTTGTTTACCCCAGAAATCAATGTCAAATTCATGTAGAAATCTATACGCTCTGTGTGCCTACCCTGTGTGTCGCTGTACTCACACGTGCATGCACGTATGTGACTGTATGTGTGCGTGCACGCGAATGTGTTTGTGTCTATATGTGCTCTACATTAGCAGATACATGGAGATATAAACCGTAATGTGGATTACCTTTAAGGATTGAAAACAAGATACTGAGATAAAAAATGTCTAATAATACCTTGGACTCAGGGCCTCGGCTGAGCTAATTAATCCACCCTTACAATGATCTAAGCGTTTCTGATTATAATACTGGGATAAGAAATAACCTACTTTCCACTTTTATTTATGATAATACATTGTTTGATTATAAAATATTTAGCAATGCGTTAATACATATTTCTGGTGGCACATAGTGCCAAGCATATGTGAAATAATATGTACGGTATTTCCTGGATGGAATTAATTTAAACAGAAACTATGATGGACATGATCTTGGACTGCTGCAACATCAGTTCAGTGATGTAACCTCTTCGGAGACTTTCCAGGTGAAGCAGAAGAGTGGTACCAAACGGCCACATGAAATGCTGCCAATTATAGCCAATCTGTCAGATGTCTATTCTTGGGACGTATTGTTAATTGGTTTGAAGGATGTTAAGAAATCGTGAATTAATTCTTTTTTACCCTTTTTGTTCATTTATGGTTTACATGTTTTTTCTCACGTGCTAGAAATGAAAATAACGAAAGGTAATTATGATGATTTTCTCAACCTGGAAGGAGTTATAAAGGACAGGAAGTTACTGCAGAAAACTATCTGGGTACCTTCTAGACCTCTTTATGGCCCAAAGAGATTTACAGAGTACATAAACAGCAAATTAATGAAGAGTGTCTAATCAAAGCAGAGTCTGGGAAGAAGTTCTCTCATGGGCAAAGGAAATATTTTCAAGATTCCTGTTCTCTATAATGACCTCCCCCCAACCTGAAGCAGCTGCTTTTAGACTATGAACAGCTCTGCATTCACTGGATCTCTTCAGTGCTCCTCAATGACGATCCCAGCTGCAGCGAGCTCCTCTTTTATCGACACCAACCAACCACCAGAATCTTGAGGCTTGTCACGATACCTCTCCAACCCTACACACAGCTGAATAACAGTCTAAAGGGACAAGAGCCCGCTGTCTTTCTTAAGTCATTGCTGGGAGAAAAAGAAGATTAAATATGCATTTGTGGGTCTTATAATAAAAAATCTGCATAGGCTCTGTCAAGTTTCCCATGGCTTCTCATGACAGCTACACACCAATGGCCAGGACTCAAACTCACACCAAAGGGGCACAAGGCAAAGAGCCTTTTCCTGACAACTGGCAGACAATTTCAGAGGTGTATACAACTATAATATTTGGCAACCCCAGAAAATCATGTCAAAACTTAGTCCTTTGATTTAAAATCTGGCAATTAAACCACAGAAACAAAAAGTCATGAGAAGGAAATAAGTATCGTCTCTTTCCTCTGCAGTTTTGAGACACAAAATGAGATGGTTAAGTGTCATTTCTTGATACTGTAAAAGCTTCTGTTAGTTTCACATTATGAATTCTTTAAAAGACTTAAAAGGACATCTTTCTTGAGGATAAAAAAAAAATAAAATAAAAACCCCCAAACTAGAGATGTTCTAAAGAATTTGAGAACTGAAGTTGTAAAAGAGTTTATGCAAAACCAACTTGGTGAGGATGCTCACTTTTGTTTCACAGTTTGCCAAACTAATGGGACCAAAGGGAGTGCTTAATCAAAGTCAATATTGGCCTGCTGACTCTCAAGAAACGATCTAAAAGTGCTTTGGGGGCTCTTTCTATGTTCATTATCTTTTCCTGTGTCACTTGGTGTCTCTAATGATAGACGAAGAAGCACTTAAAATGTCTCTACTCAATTCTCTTCACTACTGAAATCTCAAATTAAATACTTACCAAGAAAAAAAATCATATTTAGAATGAGATCGTGACACAAGGATCTTCTGAAAAAAAGCCTAGGATAATTCAGCAGCCCCACTGGATCTTGCATTTAGAGCAGTCTGAAGCATTCAAGTGACTCAGCAGCTCAGTGGTGGGTAATTTACAACTCACTCCTCATTGCAAGCCAAACTGCTAGCTTACAAACTAAAGTGCTTCTGCATCAACCTTTGCTGAATGCAAATGCAGCAGGCCCAGCTCAAGCAGCCAATGTCAAAACTAGACATTTAAAACTAAGGGCAAAATCTCAAAATACTTGTTCCCTTTTGGCTGGTTGAAGGTAGCTCCATTTAATTGGTTGGAATTATCCAAGATTAAGACATTTGTCCGAGTAGGCAGGGTTAACCAGCAACTTCATTTGCAGAGTGGAAGATGAACAACATATAGTGAAAAACACCACGGTTTTCTAAGCTTTTTAAGAGTGAAAATATCAGATTAAAACAAATCTTAACTCTATCTAGAACAAACATACTTATACTAGAGAAAAGAATTCTAATATATGCTGAAGCTGAGAAGTATTCCCTGAATAAATTTGCAAAAAATAATATTAGCCAGTGGCCATTTACTTTTATGGGTGTCCACCATGAGAACCAACGAGCACAAAGCCTGATTCTCTTGTGTCAACAAAGTGCTTTAGTGCTTTACTACTCCTATCAGACCTGATTTTAAGGAGCTTACTCAAGAAATCAAATACTTGAGTATGACAATGGGTAACAGACTCTCGTCCCACATCTAAAATGCAAAAGAATTACTCTGGAAATAGGTATTATTTTTGCATATTTATCAGTCCTATGCTAATAAAACATCTCTTGTTTAAAAGAAGTGAATGAAATTCCCTCTGCAATGAATGCCCAAGAAGTTGCTTTATTTCTGCAAAGCAAAATAAAGTTCACTTTTTAGTCTAAGAATTTAAGGCTAGTTGATATCATACAGAGGTCAACAGGAGGCTTACCAGACTAAGAACTTATGGATTTGAACCTAAAGTATCATCCAATGCTAATGCAATATAGTTTGGTTTTGAAGCAAAATGTGTATGTAATTACTTTTAATTTGATTATAAATCTTCCTTCTTGAAGTAAAACACTAAACCTTAGCTGCACTAGAAAGACATGCAGCATAAAAAACTGGCCACATACGTACTTAATATAGTGGGCATAAAAATACTAATTAAGATAAAACATTATACCAGAGTACCTACAATAAACACAAATTAATAAACCAATCAGAAATGTGAGCACCTTCAGGAAAATTGTAGCATGCATCATATAATCTCATGGAGATAAGTAAGGAACGTCTAATGTGAAATTTTTTTAATGGACCAGATAATTTGGGGCATAACTGGGAAAAGTCTCCATAAAGACCGCAGCCTGTAAAAACGCATATAAAATTTGTAAGAAATTGTATTCTCCCATACAGAGAGGCCATGGACTCAGCAACTTTTGGGCTCCAAGCCCTTCCAGAAAGGGATGCAGAAGTATGCTGCAATACTCCAAATGATAACATGGAAGAAGAATCCATATCCCTCTCTAGAGAGGCAGTAGGAAAAAATATTTTTAAAAATTAGCTCAAGTAGTTTTTCTCCATCTAAAAATGTCATAGTATTTGAAATATACTACCTGAATGACTGCTCCATGCTTAGTAAGTGCTGTTCAAACAGAGTAAGCTGCCTCACACTAATACTTTTTGATGGGCATAAAGAGCACTTCCACAGGGAACTTAGGTGTGTTTCACACCTCAGTGACCAACCAAGGCTTTGCAAGTTATCATCCATTAGGAACTGCTGGAACAAATGTAAAGTTAGATATTCTGGCTTTAATTATCAGGAGACTGTGAAGCAGCTGATGCAGTAAAGCACATGTCCAAAACTGATTTATGTTTATTTTACCATGTTTATGTGTTATAAATGAATACTGACTTTACCTATAAATGCTGAAATTCAGATGTTTCCAGTTTTAATGCCTATTAGGATATGCTTAAAGGGACTTCAAAGTAAATCACTCACAGGTAGAGAAGCTTATAGGAATTCTGAACTTATACTACTTTCTTCAACAAGATGCCTCATCCTCATAACTTGAGGGTTTTTTCAGCTCCTAGTTTGATGGTGGAGGTTATTCTTTCTCTCTAAAACGTCTTTAAAAAGCGTTATTTAACTGAATGTCCTTCAGTGGTGGGAAGAGCACCATCCCATGGTTCAGACCCTGTGGAATAATTGCTGGAGGTAACTTCGGAATTAAATTTTTATTAAAGAAATCTTCAGGGTGGAGTGTGGTGAACATGCAAGGAATCCATCCCAAGAAGTTCCCTAGGCAACCTTAGATGTTGGCAACACCAGGGGAGCTTGGTGTGCTGACTCCAAGAGAAACTACATGGAGGGTGGAGCGGAGTGAAGACACCGCGGCCAGGCTCTGTGATAGGATGGGAACTGGAAGGTACTATGGAACTGACAAGCTGCATATTTACTACCCTGAGCTGCATATTTACTACCCTGAGCCAACAATCTGTCATTTTTTTTGACAAAATACTATCCTTTGGGTGAACTTTGCTCATTATAATCTCATTATAATACCAGAAAACACACCACCATCCCAAAGCTACCCACCTCCAAGGTGCAACCACCCCTCACTGAGCTTGCGCTCTGGATTTTTCTTAGTCTATACTTTTAAAAGTAGAACAAGAAACTTTTACACCAATTATAATAGAGGTATGTATGATTAGAGTCACTCAAACTCCACCTGTAAGGACAAATAATATAAAAATGGCTTAAGAGAGGAAGGATGCCAGGGAAGATACCATCGCAGACCACCTCTGACACCTGGGATCAGTCGACGGGCTGAGCCTCTCTTCCCCCCCACAGGGATGCCTTTGGGTAAGATTCGAACACTTGGTTATACTGAGTGCTTCCCCCGAAACTTAGAAATCTCTCTAGATTTGCTTTATAACTTAACGCGTTTGTAGCCAGGCTATATTACTCATATTCTTGGTATTTACACATGCTTTGCAAGCAGTGATTTTATCACCGGCAATCCAAAAGAACTTGTGTATCTGTTGCTTCAATAAACTGCACTATTCACTAATCTAGCCGTGAGAGTTCTCATCGAACGCCACCAAATCCCTTAAGTGTGGCTGTGCTAGTTCATGGAACGCAACTAGACTGAAAGTGTATGGTGTTATGAGTGTATCCGTAATCATGACAGTTCAATACATTGAACGCGACTGGACTTGCAACACAGAAAAATTGGGCACCACTCAGAATCTAAGCCTAGCCGCCCCCAGCCCCTCTGGTATCTGAGGACAACCTGGAACACAAGGGGGTTTATTTTCTGCCAAATTGCCTTGCCCTTTAACACGACAGACCCAAACTCAGAGAAGCTGAAAAATAGAGACTGTCCCTCTTACGTGGAGTTAAAATCCAGATTTCTGAAAAAGATAAAGAAAAAGCCAAAACCAAATGGAAGGGCAAAGGACCATCTCTAAGACTATATTCATTGTTTGTTCATGAGACTTTCAATTACTCATCCTTTCCAGTAGCATAAAAGCTCAAACAAGTATTATGACAATTTTACCCCCCAAACTGTTTTTGAGACTTATCCCAAGAGTGAACACATGGGACATATGGGTCTTTGTTAGGTCAGCTCCCTGCCTTCAGGATTTTTTCTGACAGGTACAGTGTAATTAGAGAATAAGAATATCCTCATTTTCATGCTGTTTCCTCTTGCATTATCACAGTGTAAGGTACGAGGAAAGCAAAATAGTTTTTTAAAATGGTGAGTAGTTAAACTGTGGAGTCACTAGGATGTAGTAGAAGCCAAAAGTTTTATAGTTTCAAAAAACAACTTGGAAAACTCAGTGAAGAACAGGCCATTGAACACTGTTAAGCATAGTGATATGGATAGACCCTCTAGCTCAAGGGTGTGGGGATGAGTCCTCTGGGAAATGTCCCTAGATACCTTGCCCAAAGTCAGACCTTTCCTGCAAGCATCTCTCACTTGCCACAGGTAGCGACAGGAGACAGAGCTAAATGGCCTGACCCAGCATGGCCTTACTTCTGTGAGGAAGAAATTGTGATTAATTTCCATCCAGGTTTGACTGTACAAATTGCTTCTGAAAAGTCTTAATGCTGCTTCTTTATTCTCTTGTTTTAGTTGTTTAGTCTATTTTCTTAACCAGAGGGAAACTCTTCTTTAGTTCTTTCCTTTCTTTTTTAGCAGCTTCACGCTTTGGTCAATTTTAGCCAAATCAGAATAGAAAAAGATCTATACTTCTATGTTTCATAAAAATAGGCCAACAGTGGAGGAGACGTTATTTCCCAACTGAAAGAAAAGCTACAGGGTGACTGTAACCCTGAATAGCATCATAGAAAGCAACTGGGAATGCAAAAAAGTATCAGTTTCACTACAGGGAGAGTTACTCGTTCTTCACTCTTGGTACGGTCCAAGTTGCCTTTGAATCAACTACATGGCATTCAATGAGAGCTATCCCAGCACACAAAGGATGGTACATCTGGTTTTCTGAATGTAAGAAACACTTATAGAATATCTATATGAATCATTTGCTATGGGTTTGGGTTTTTTTTAATTATTGTCTCATAATTTTCTTTTTTAAAAAACTTTTGCCTTAATTTTCATCTTTCAAAAGAAATATTTTGTTCACTCATTGAAATCTAAACCAAAAAACGTGTCCTCCAGATGTGGAGGATTAGACTTTAAATTAGGAAAATGGCAAATGTACACTACATCCAAAAAGTGTTTGTGATTTCTGTGAGTAAATTAAACAAATTGTGGACAAATTAGCATTAACAAGATACAGGATATTTAACCTTCTGCTTCAAAAATTCTACCATTTCGACACAGTCACAGGTCATCTAGAACCACAGAGCAAGGACAGTAATTTAGCCTAAATGTTGGGACTTGGCACCTCTTATCTTTGACCTATGCTTGGATACTGGGACAACTTTTTGTCTCTCTATAACCCCTTATAATATTTACCAACTGTGTAAATGATAGAAAACCTGCAAGCAAGTTTGTAGAGCTGGATATCTGAAAGAATAAACAATCTGGTAGTTGTACTCTGAAGCCACGCAGGGACTGTTTCTTCTGAGTGTCCAATACCTGTGGCTCCACGCATCCCTATGCACATGTTGTTCTGGCCAATATTGTATATTGCTGGAAATAACTGAGATGATAAATATCAAAGCATATTGAGCCACTTAAAAAAACAGTTTCCAGTCTGGAATCACACCATGGCTGGAGAATCTGTATCCACAAGTAGTCATACAAGTGATAGAAGATACTATATTTTGGATGCTTATCTGAATCCACAGCTCTTTGATCTGAAAATCTTCCCAGGTGGCTTTCAGGATAGCAGTGTCAAGCTGAATGGCTCTCTCTTAAATACTAAGACAGTTAAATGAATATACAAAGAAGAAAAGAATAAAGGTAGTTGACTGAAAGAAGATGTAACAAGAATGTGAAGAGGGTTTTTTTTGGCCTTTTTTTCTGGAATAACAAAAAGGAGAAATAAAATAGCCTTGTTGTCTAAATAAAATGCAGTTACTAAAGAAACTCTTGCAAGCAGTTTTCAGCTCTGTTCGTCAGGACAACCCATGAAAGCTAAGCAGCAGTCAAACTTGTTCGGAACCCATCTTGGCCAATATACTGCGAAGAGTAGAGAGAAATCCAGAAAAAGAAGGGGTAAATGTAGGCAGACATTAAAAATGCCTGTTAGAAGCTATTTTGGGATTGTTTTCACTATGCTTCTCAAAGGAATTAGCTTACAGTCCAGTTGCAGCTGCATAACTGCCCAGTGTCTGGTGGTTCACTTGGTCAATTAGAAAACATGATATTATGAGAAAAAATAATCACTGTTGGCAGCACTGGAGCTGAGGACAAGCATATTTTGCTTCATAACACCCTATTGCGTGTTAACGAGATGACGTGTCTATGGTAATGCGACCTTGGCCATGGCGAGCCCCACGGTGTGTTCCCTGTTGAGCGTCCCATGTGGACGGCGAGCGACTCCCATTCAGCTCAGGCTGGCAAACAGGACCCTTTGCACCACTCTGTGCCCACTCAGTTTAAACATGATTCATGTTTATGTTGTTTCCAAGGTTTCCATGGCAAATATGTGTCCACGTAACCGTTTTGGTTTTTTAATAATGACTTGTATCTTCCATCTAAGAACCCTTCTCAATCTGCACATTTCCATTAAAATGTATTTTTTAGGTTTTTTTTTTTTTTAAAAGAAAAAAAAGAAGAAGAAAAGATTGACATGAAAGTGAGTGCTGGTCAGCTGTTCTTGGTGGGGTTATTTTTACAGTGACTCAGTAGAACACTGGACGAAATGTCTCATCTGCGTTCCAGTGGCTCTCTGATGGACATGGGTGTATTTGATGTTTGTAGGTGCTAACGTTTGTTTGCAAAAGGAATTTAAACAAAGCAAAACTAGTTTTCCCCAATATCCCATCCAAAGAACACTAATGAGCGTCACTGAGGCCTTCAGGCATTCCTTCCATGTGTAATTGCTTAAAAAGTTAAAGTCTATCCAGAATTGGAAGGGATCAAGAAGACAGATTCACTGGGAAGGCTTCTGTAACGCTGTTTATTTAGGGGGTGTGAGGACATGTTACGAGAGCTCATTTCGGCTTCCTTGGTTATCACACACACGAAGCCCTGTGCTGACGAATTGGCTTTGCATCTGTGGCTCCGCAGAGCTCTGTGCTACCGCATCCAGAGAGTTTCCAGGATTTGAGCTGGTTTGATTCATTCCATAACACACCAAGATATAAGCCATGGACCAGAATTTAAACGTGCTAAAACTGAACTCCTGATGGTTTCTAGAGCAGGTGTTATACAACTAGTACTTGGAGGAATTAATCTCATTCCCTGTCGCTAGAAATGGAAAGCCTCCCACTGAACCGAAGGGGCTTAGGGCTGACCCTAGAAAATTTTACGTAATTGTGGTTAATAAACCCCACGTCGTTGCCCATTCCACAGCACCGCGAAACTTCAGCTGTCAAAGGAAGCTGCTGCCACCCACCCGTGGGATGCCCCACGGACTCCCTCCCAGCACACACATCCGAAGAACAAGCCATGAGCTGGGGGCAGCTCCATTTTCATGATGTTGAAACGAACTGGGATGTGGGGATTGCACGCACACCAATGTTTTGTCGCTTTCCTGGGCTCAAGCAGCTAGAGTAGTTGAACACATCATTCTTTCCCTTGTCTGAGAAACATTTACTGCTTGTTACAAAAGGTTTAGGGATGGCATACTGTGTAATAGCTTAGATGACTGAAAACAAATTTAAATATAAGAAATGTGCTGGCTTATTTTTTGCATGTTGTAAATACTCTTAGAAACGGCATGGGGCCTTATTAAGTTTGAACCTCAGGTCTTTCAACTTCCTCGAGAAAAGAGAACAAATGGTAAAAGCATGAGGAAATAAGTAACCTCTGTGATTTCCCACTTCAGTTCAAGCCCAGATATTTTTGTCGGTTGTTAATTACAGTCATATTTCTTTAACACCTTTAAAAAAGAAACAGCAAGCAAAAGATTTCAAAGAGAGAGGTTGCACCAGCTCAGAAAAGTTCTGATTTCTCCAAACATGCAGTAACCCACTGGGCAAGGAAGATCTGTGCTTCCTGCAGACCCTATTGACAGTTCTTCACAACTGAGAACTTTTGATTATTTTCCAAACTCATATTGAAATCAACTGGGTTAGTCACTTTAAAAAGAGACCCCTTTGTGAGGCTCTGTAACCCTTCAGCCTTTTGTTGGGTTTTGGTTTTTACACACTCTTATTGCTAGATACTGAACTGTATAAATATCGACCCAAACGTTAGCAGAAAAGCTGCAGTAAGACAATAAAGAGGTAACCACTGTTATTTATTTATTTATGTATTTATTACTACTGTTCCAGCACAATGATGCTGTCATTGCAACAGTTGTTTCCCATATTTGGAAGAGGAAATAGATAAAGCCCCTAAGAATCTAAAATGCAGTTATGCTTGGGAACTATGTTCAGAGGGTTATTTGGGTGGGGTTTTTTTAGGCAAGTGTTGGAATGTGATTATTTTTACCTAGGGCCATAAGTACTGCTCTGAAAAAGGCAGATGACCTGCCTTTCTATTTTTCAGCACAGACTAATCTAGCCATTCACTTCAAAAATAGGAACCTCAAAAGTGCTTAGGCTTTCGCCAGTGAAACCCCCTTCAAGGTGGAGTCAGCCTGCGGTCTGGCAGTAGGTAGCTCAGCCCTGCAAAGCTCTAGATGTCCTGCCGGCTGCTTCAGACGGCTCCCCATTTAGCGCAATGCCTAATTGCAGAGCCTGGTATCTCCTCGCCCAGCCAAGACCCCCTTGCTGGGGCTACACCCGAGCCGCTCCCCAAGGATCGCACAGCGGAGCAGAGGCTGAGTGCAAGAAGCAGCCCATGTCTGACCGAAATGACTGCACTGGGGCTGCTGCTACCCGAGCCCCTCGTGTGCCATCAGCGGGACTTCCTGGTAACCCTGCAAGGGTGATGGATGGGCAAAGTTTGGTGTTTAATGGGAGCCATCAGGCACCTGTGCTATTCTGGAGTTACTGCACTGTGCTGTGATACGATGCGGGGCTGAACCCAGCTGCTAGAGCCCAGCTGAAATGTCTTCCTTTTGCACAACCTATTGTTTCACTTTTTTATCAAATTATGCTCCTTTCACTGGACATTTTTCTTCAGATAAGCATATTTAAAAGCAAAACCTATGACTGCTGCCACCATGAGCTATTTACAATGTACCCACAAAGTATTTTGCAATGAATAACGACCCATTCTGCTTACTGGGTGATCCAGTAGTCACAAAGCTGTGAGCAGAGACAGAAGTGGTGAGCCCAAATAAATATATATACACTACCTCAGAAAGTGCCTCATTAACATCTGCCTGCAAAAGGCTGTATAGCCCCACTGACAACTCTTCATAGCCTACAGGTTTCAGCATAACTACAGCTCAAAAAACAACAAAAGGGTAGACTGTGATCATCCCATACCCAGAAAAATCTCAGTACCACTGTTGAAATTCTAAGATACCAAATTATTTGCCATTCTTTCTGCCAAATATATGTAAATCCTTCAGCGGCTCAGTGTACTTGGGGGACTTTGGGTGGACAGGTTTGATGCTGCACATCCTGAGGCTTTGCGCGAGGTTAGGTTTTACAGGATCCTTGCAATAATGATGGGGAGCATTGCTTTCATCTAAATATTGAGCAGAGAAATATGTTCTCAGTTTAGTTGCATAATTCTGGTGGCTTTAGTTTTGCCTTTTTCACATAAAGTGAAAGTTTTATTTTGTTCCTGAGGAAGAGCAGTGAGCAAAGGAGCATCAGAGATGGTCAAATACTGACAAATAGGTCTGGGAACATATTCAGCCATGAATAAACAACCGATAAGATGATTCACTGTTATGCACAGGTGCCTAACATTTGCTGTGTGGGAACACAGGGTGATGACTAGGTTGTTCATCATGCCACTATGTCTTAATACAGAAAACTTTCCTGGCTTTCTATTGAGACTGTGTTATCCCCTACTTTTTCATGATGTGCCATCTCATATTGGAAACTATTAGTTACCCATTAAATGAGTAAGCAAAACCAACTGCCTATAAGCAATACGGTGTCCTTAAGGAAGATCAGCAAATCCCCAAAACTCACCAGAAAACTAATTATCATGTTTTTGGGGAACAATTCCAAGTCACATGCACAGGTCGCTTTTGATCTGGTTTGTAAGGAGAAAAAAACAGTGCCCAAGGAGCCTGGATATTCCTAAATATATTCCTGGCTGATGGGGGAGACCCACTGCAGTGGGCTGTGGTGTTGCATAGTGGCAAACCACCACAGCAAATATTACACTGGATAAGGGTTAAGGCACGGCCACAAGTGCTTAAAACACAGCAGGGAAAGGGCTTCTGCGAGCCTAGAAAGGTTGTGTCTCCCACCATTGCATTAGAGGATGGCAGCCCCCACTGCTCTCTGCATCACCTGGGATTTAAAGAGCTGTAAACACCCAATGCAGTACCTAACACTGACTTTTAAATGATTCTAAAAATGATTAAGGGACTGGAACATCTTTCTTCTGAGGAAAGGCTGAGGGACTTGGGTCTTTTTAGTCTGGAGAAGAGAAGACTGAGGGGGGATCTTATTAATGCTTATAAATACCTAAGGGGTGGGTGCCAGGAGGATGGGGCCAGTCTCTTTTCAGTGGTGCCCAGTGACAGGACGAGAGGTAATGGGCACAAACTTGGTCATAGGAAGTTCCACCTAAACATGAGGAGGAACTTCTTTCCTTTGAGGGTGGCAGAGCACTGGAACAGGCTGCCCAGAGAGGCTGTGGAGTCTCCTTCTCTGGAGATGTTCAAAACTCGCCTGGACGCATTCCTGTGCAACCTGCTCTGGGTGACCCTGCTCTGGCGGGGGGTTGGACTAGATGGTCTCCAGAGGTCCCTTCCAACCCCCGTCATTCTGTGATTCTGTGATCCCATGATTCATTCCTCTGCAGAAGAATGCCATTTCCCCTTGTCGAAGCGGGGCTGAAGGTTTCGGTGAGCCCCTCGCATCGCACAGCCTGCTGCCTCCCGCCTCCGAGCACACAGCCGGCTCCTCCGCACAGAGCTGCCACACTGCCGCTCACTCCAGCTTTGTGCCTCCAGCTCTGCCTCTCCCCTCATCTGTCCACTCTCACAGACTGACAGTCTTGGAGACAGAGCTCGCTTTTAGTTCAAAGCCAGGTAGACAACTCAGTCCTTCTAAAAAAAAAATAAATCTCATATGCCACTCATGGACATATATGAAATCTAATGAGGGGATAACTATTTATAGTTTAGTGGTCTAGGGGCCAAAACCTGCTCTCAGTTACACTGTTTAGGCTTGAGAATAAATCAGCTGAAGTCAGTGTGACTCAGAGCAGAATTTGGCTCTAAATATTTTAACTGTAGCATGAGTTTCTTGTCTACATGACTGAATCGCCTTAAGAAAATCAGTGCCTCCTCTTTGCCTTTGCCAGTGGGGCCGCAGTGATCCTTGTGTTTATTTAAGGCAAGCGGCGTTCATGCCTCACCTCCCGCATCTGCACGTCACGCCACTCACCTTTCCTTTCGTCTTGGGTGCTTTGCATGTAGGAACATTTAACTCTTTAGCAATTAGTGCTAGGATTCAAATCTCGCGTTTTATTTCTCTGGATTTCCCAATCTCTTGAGGGCTAATTATAAATGTTCTCCAAGAGCACCACGTCAGTTGCCGGGGAGTCTACACGTACATGAGAGACGCAAGGCAGGGCAACTTCATCAAATGCTCTAACTGCGACTAGAGACAGCTTAATAGCAACAAATATATTTGGTTGTCCTTCACAAAGACCTTTCCCCCAGCTGCTTACATATATGTGTTTATCTCTGGTTTTGCACTGTCAGGAAACAGGTGCTTTTCTATTAATAGATATGATGCAGCAAGGCAAGAAGAAGGTGCAGTAGTATATGAAAACAGGTGGTCTACAGTCGAACAGTTTATAAACAATAACTAATCACTCAAGACCTGTAGCAGTTTCTAATGAGGACTATAATTACAAGACAGGTGGCTGTAGTTAGAGGAATACATTGTTTTTAAACAGGTTACTTGACTCAACAGCAGTTTTACGGGAGGCAGGATTGTCTGCAACATATGTTCCCTCTGCCTCTCGTTTTCCTTTTTTCTCTCTCTCCCTGCGTGTCTACGTAGGGATGCCTAACGCCTTCCAGTATAAAACCCTGTTTTCTGTCACTTATGATTCTGCAGACTTGTAATTGCTCTGGCTGAATCCTGAGTGCTTATGTCAGGGCTAATTTTTGGAAGAATTCAGCATAAAAAATGTAGCTATTTTTCAGATTGATGGTAGGGAAAATAAGGGGTTTTTTTTGCACATTAGAACATTAAAGCAGTGATAGGGCTGTTACTGTGTCAGGTATACAGAAGCTGAAAAGTGATGAAGGACTACATGCCCACAGCCTGTTTCTTTATTTTATTATTCATTTTAATTGGTCTAATAATAATTCCTTTTCCTAAAATCTTTTCTTGCGCTAAAGAATGGTATTAATTATTTTTTGAAAAGCCCTGGTGCCCCCCAACTTTGACTCAAGATGTTGGATCCTGTAGGGACAACATTCGCAATGCCGAAGACTTGCGCTGTTTTACTGTTCCCCTGAAAATTCACCCAAACGTGGCCAAGTCATAGGCCACCGAACACGCTCAGAATTTGCAATGAGATTCACAAAAGGTTTCACAAGTAGGGAGCATGGTTCATTCACCTCTGGGCTGTACGCGCTGCCGCAGTCAGTGCCATTGCCAGGGGCTGCTGGAACAACCTCATGCTCTGGCTGTGGAGACTGAGCTGTGCTATGGGACATACTGCCCTGCTCGGGGAAGGATGGGAGATGGGAAAAAAGGAGGAGATAGTAGTGATATAGTGAAGGATCTGAGGAGCTGGAAACAGAATGAGAAAGGCAGAGAAGCCACAGGCAGGCAGGAGCAAAGACAAGACAGGGTGGAGCAGAGTGATGGGGTTTCTAGCCAGTAAGGAATATTTCCCTCCCAAATATGAGCCCGAAGGAGCCCATCATGAGGTTATGTCTGCAGAGCCACTATGGCCTTATTCCGAGGTCGAACTTGTCCCAGGTCAGCCTGGGCAGACACTACTGCTCATTCCTTATCTGCTATCTGTAGGCAATCTGCCAGCTCTCTGCCAAAAAGCTGGTGCTGGAAGTGGGGAGGAGGCACCACATGCTGCATAACCCCATGCCAGAGCCCACCTTTTACAGCAGTGCCCACAAACACAGTGTCTGTGCATCTCCTATTGCAAACATCTTAAAATACCACTGGTGAAGTGTGTGTCCCAGCCCCACCAGTGGCCGGTCCACACAAACAAATACTGCAGCTACTTCATTAACTCAGCTCTGCCATGGCTCTACATTTTCCTGTTCTGCCCCAGACCCGTGGCTGGTTCACTAAGGTACCACGTAACACAGCTTCTGAAGTTATACTTGCCCCCTGTTTATTTTGTAAAAAATACAGGAGATCATGCAAAGACGACTACATTAAGACTACAGCAAGGCTGCAGACTAATTCACTTAGGTCATTCCAGAATCAAGGTTGGTCCTGAAGCTTGATTTGAAATGACTGGCTGAACTTAAGCGATTTGCTGGATCAAGGCATGTATGTGATGATACAGCAAATCATTACAAGATCACATACGCATTTCCACAGGGCTTTCAGGTCTATGTAATTAACACAGCCTCTATGTATAGAGTCCCTGCCTCATTTATTGCAGAATTTGGAAGATGTGCAGTCAACATACGGCGAAACCATGAGAAGAACAAAGACTTACCACCACTTAGGAGACTGAATGACACCCTGGAAAACTGGGTTCTGCCTGTGCAGAGCTTGTAAGTGAAGACCAGCAAGTCATTAAGGCCAGTTTCCATGAGAAAGTAGTGGGCATCCATGTCCCCAAGGACCTTCCTGTGCCAAGATGCTGAATGCCCATCACTTTGATCATTTTGAGATCTGTAAAAATCGCAGCTAAACTGAAAATGTCTTGATTTGGGCACTTAGATTTATGGGAGACTTTTGATCTTAATATTTCTATACTTCAGCATTTCTGGTCAATAAAACAAGAGACTGATGTTTCATCACAAGGATATTGCACAGCAGATTCATAACTTTGTGGAAACAACCGTGACAAACTTAATAATTTTACATTCAATAATGTGTTTGGTTAGTACCATATATTGAAGGATTATTGTGAAAGGAAACTCATGGGAGGACTGGATTATTCTCAACGTACCCAACCTACAGTCTAGTCAAGCATGTTTTCATGTAATACCAGTATCTAGTTCCTACAATGATCGGTGGTTTCTAAAGATATACAGAGGGACAAGTAATGACTAGGTGATGGCAACACCATATAAAAATATTTTCAGAGACTGGAAATATGGTTATAACAGTGGAGAGTTGTTTGGATTTTTTTTAAATGCTATAGACTGGCTCTACTTCTCATTCTCTTCACTCTTTCTTAGAATCATAACTCCTTTGCTTTGTGTGTTGGGAAATTCAGTTTTGGTTTGAACTAGTTATAAGAAGCAGGATACAAATATGGCACTTAATTTTTGGTTGATGCTGGAAGACATAGCATCAATTTATAGAGCTGCATTCAGGACTGCAATGAACCTGCCTGCAGCAGCATGAGTTCCGCTTTTCCGAGAGCTTTTCTGGTTCCTTCTGAGTACACACAAAGATCAAAGCCCAGGTTAAATACAGTATCTTGCTTATAACTTTATTTTAGCCCATTTTGACATTTCCTTTGTCCTCAGAGGTACTACCTCGCATTTCTTCAGGAAGATGGCATCATATATTGGAAAATACCATAGTCTCAAAAAGGACTTATTGGTTTATTTCCTAAAGTTCCAGGAGTCTAACCTGTGGAGGTTTTCCAGACTCAGCTAGGTGAAGCTCTGGCTGGCCTTACCTGGGTCTGGAGATAATCTTGCTTGAAGTGTGAGACTGAACTAGACAATCTCCAAAGGTCCATCCAACCAACTTCTCTATGATGTTTGTGAAGTCTGGACAATCGGGAGTTCTCATAACGATTCAAAGAAAGGATACTGCCCACCTGTATCTGAGATTCTGTCCCAGTCACTCTTTTGTTATTTTTCCTCTCCTGCTGATGTACAGTGAGAGATGAGTGTCTCCCAAATTTTCATCTGCGCTCCCTTTCCTACAATGCATATTTCCGTGTTTGCACCCAGGCGGGGAGTGCTGGATAACGCTCTGTCTCTATGCATTGCGCATGCAGGAAGGGCAAATTTGCTGCCTCTAGATTTTTGGATGGGGGTTTGAGATGGATTAATTATATGTCAAGAGGGACTTGAGCAATAATAAGTGACTTTATGACTGTCTTTACCACTTGGTAGAAAGGTTACATTTAAAAATTGGCTTTACTGTACGGGATTTTAGGTTAAGTTCAAAATGCAGTTTCCGCTGTTAGAACTGAAGGGTCATATAAAATTCATTGCAATAGAATATTTATAAGTATCTGGGATATTTGTGGGAAACACAATAATGGGAGAATCAGAGCTCACAGATAGAAGGGGGAATTGTTAAATGGCAAGTAAAAACTCCATTTTTCCAGCACTTAACCCCACATATAATAATAATTATTACAAAACTGAGCAATGATTAAATTTCATTCTGAACCCTAGTTAAACATACGTGCATGGAAAATGATTTTTGTGTTAATAACTTGCGTGCTGTTAGCATTCGGAGAAGGATCGGTGTGCATGCACATCACACATCTCAGACCGCCTTCCACACGCTAGCGAGGTGCAGGTATTCTTGGAGGAGATTTGGGGATTGATGTGCCTCGCTTCACATGTCTGGGGAGGAGCAAAGTCCTGTTTGTTTACAGCCTCTTCTTTCTAATCACATAATTACATCTTTGAAGGCAGACATCTGACAAAAGCACAGAAAGCGAACAAGGTAAACCTGCAGCAGCTATTGTTCCAGCTATTATCTCATCACCCTTCTTCTCCGGTGAGATACAGGCGGTGGCATGCAGGGTGTATGTTTGTGCAAGGCTATCATTTTACCTCGGTGGCGTGTGCCACCACAATTATCTCCCTGAAATACAAAAGTAAACTGGCTGTTTCGGAAACAGAGGGCATTCAAATGGAGGGTAACAGAGCAGACCTAATTAGCTTTAAGTACCTGTAATCCTAGGAGATTTTACCTAATGATAAAAGCCAGGGGAAGTCCCTCAGGTATGAGTAATAAGAGCTCAGCCAGGTTGGCGATGTATCAGGTGTTGTATGTCAGCTCTGCTGAATGCAGCCTATTGATCCAGAAGTTGCCTGTATTTTCTGCCACAAATTGAATTTAAATTGCTTACATGAAGAAGACATCTGGCAGGTTAAGGTTTACCTGTTTCATGTTTCAAAATAATTTTCTCCACCAGCAAATAGGTAGGCAAGAGCTCTTTGGGAAATAAACCAAGCAAAGATTTTTGAAAGATAGAGAAACGCTTGTTCGCAAAGCCTGAGCTTGAAGTAAAGACTTGACATCTGAGGAATACATTTCAAATTATTAAAATAATAAAGCAATGAAGTTTGCACAGATTAAGCACCTGCACCATGCCTTCGCTCCTGCTGAACAGAAATACCTGGCTCGCCGGTTGAAATAATATAGTAACTATAGTCCTCATTTCCGTGAAAGACTTCCTTTTTTTTGGTGTGGGGGGGTGTTTGTTGGTGTTTTGGGCTTTGTTTGGTTGTGTGTGGGCTTTTTTCCAGTTCAAGGCTATTATGGCTGGTTAGGTTACTAGTTTATTAGTACACAGTTACAATTTTTATTTTGTTTTATATAGGCCAGCATTCCTGACTGGTAATCTAACAAATGCAGATCACTTACTGGAGGTTGTTGTGCAGAACAAAACTTTTTTCTGAGAATTTTTTGGGGGGTTTGTCCACCCAGGAGCTTCATATGACCTCTCTTTTCAGCCACCAAGGCCCTGAATCATCTTAATCTGTCTTCCAATCAAAGGGGCTGTCATTTTGAAAATGCTTGTTCTGATCACGTAAGGTTACACCGACAGTTCCCCATGTGCTTGAAGTCTTGAGCGTTTATGGTAGTTTGAGTATAAAGACACTAAGACAACCTGGGATTTGCTTATTTTGGGCTTCTGAATTAGGGGTGCAAATTGAATGAGTATGTTCTACATTGACGAATATAACTCGCATTAATGTTAGCAAAAACTCTCTGTGCGTGCGCAAACAATAAAGCCAGTTTAGATACCATGAGAATAGGAAGAGAAGGGAAAAAAAGCCCCTTTAGAATAACAAGAAGCATAGGAGACATCTTTCAAAAATGTTATTGCGTGCCTACTAACTTTCTTTTTAAATTGTTTTTAGTTTTTGTGCCTGATAACTACTGTCCTGCTTCTACATCAGCCTGTTCGTCTTTCTCTAAGGCACCTTAGCTGCTGTTTGGACAACATCCATTTGATAATGAAACAAGATGCAGGCTAGACAGCTGCTTTTTTCTCACTCATTTCACTCTGTTATTGGTTAACTTAGTGGAAAAATGTAAATTTTCCAGGGACTTTAGGTTGGAGGTATCCCAGCCAAGGTAGATATGTGCTTGACTTGAGGTCTAATTTAACTCCTGTGTAGTATTGATTGGCTTGGCCCACCAGGGACCCTTAGAGTCTTCCTTTGCCAAAGGTAGACAATGGTATGAAAGTAAAGTGTAATAAATGCCCCTGTCCGGTCCCATGTCGATATACAGCTGCTTTTTTTTTTCCTCTTTTTTTGCTGTTTTGAGTGCATCAGTATTTCACGTTTATTGTAGTGTGATGAAACACCTTTCAAAATGGCCAGAGGGACACTCGGCAGTAAGCATTTAGGCAGTACAAATTGGAGTGAACAGGAGGACAGTTAGCAGGGAATATTTCTGAGGTCAAAGCAAGCTGTATAGGAGCTGAATCAGCTAAAAGCAGAGTTGAGAGCTACAGTACCTACTGCAAAGTAAATATAGATTACAGTCCTTTAGACAAATTGATCCACTGGAGGACGATAGGTCTTCCAGAAAAAAGAGGTTGCTACAAAAGTATTAAGTATTTTACACTGACATACATACAAAGAACCCTTAAACACAGCAGCCAGAGACGTATCACCAGGATAGTCCGTACTTGGTCCTCACATGAATAATTTGCAGTGCACTGCAAGATTTAAGGGTCCACAAGTCTGCACGTTCCCGTGGATGCTGACTAGTATTCTGCCCGGTAAGTAAAGCATTAAAATTTAGCTGCTCAACTGAGCAATAACTCTCACTTAGGCAAGCGGACAAATCATAAGACTGCAGCGTAATTCCGGGGGATGGAGCCCCAGGAGGTCTCTGGTCAGACCTCCTGCCCCAGCAGGCTCAGCTCTGGGGTCTGACCTGGTTGCTCAGGGCTTGATCCACTCTGGTCCTGCAAACCTCCAAATAAAAAGATGGTACAACCAGCAAACCTAAGAGTACATCCAGATCAATGAGTCTGTTCTCAATAATGGTAACTCCAGAAACAACAAGCAGAACCTTGGATGTGAAACTACAGCAAGTTTGTCAAGAACAGCTCTCAGGTTTCCTAAGGAAACTACTAAATTCTTGAAAAAGGTGGTAGAATAAATGACTTTGTGAAAGCTCTCCTCTCTTTCTGTTGTCCCTACAGGTGATCTAGATGATAATCTTTTAGCTCCTGAAAAAAATGTGACCATGTGCATAATTATATTTAATCAGCAAAATACTTGGGGAGGAACACAGAATTGCAGTTACCAATAAAGGTGCCATTGTCTAACAGTTGCAATGAATTATTTAAAACCAGATTGCATCAGGAGAGCAATGTGAATAAATACACATGGCTCCACAAAAAGCCCAAAGATGTCTCTTCAGCAACACACCACAGAGATACAGGGATCCAAACACCCAGAGAATTGTGCAAAACTGTGACCTCAGTAAGTGATTGCCTTGTAGGGCAAATAAGAAGAAATATTGTTCAGAAATATAAATTATTATTTCCAAATTAGGAGTGTGATTAACATATTTGTAAAAAAGTCTTGAAATTTTTTGCAAATATTTGCCCTCTCTTTCCAAAGGTTATTCTAGACTGAGCAAACAGGGAAGGCACTAAGGAGAAGATTTGAACTCATGGCTCTTCTCGAAGCTAAGGAGCTCAATGCAGTTCGGCTGGGTCTCTCTGCAGGCAGGTAGGTATTGCCCTTTCCTATGTACAGTGGCACACCTTTCTCAAGGCACCACCCAGATGCACATCTGGAACAGCATTGTGGAGTTTGATTAAATGGAAACATAGCCACATTTATAGGTGAATTCTGCCCAGAATATCTTCTCAGTGCTTAAAATAATCTTATAAATGAAATTAATTGTTTACTACAAGAGCGTGCAAGGCTACGAGAGTGGTGGCACCATTGCTGTGAATTATTTTTTTTTCAAAAGAGAGTGTACAAGATAGCATATTACATGGGGCTAGGATTTCATCAGCACATACCAAGTCTAATGGATTTCCACGCTCAGCACTCCTCTGCCAAGAAGCTGACTTTTAATATGGGAAATAGACCCCTGCTCAGGATGGAGCAGTCCTAATCAACCTCAGGGGTCCAGGCATCAGTGCAACTTTTTTGTCAAAGCAGAAGGTGTTTTGGAGGCATGTCCACAATGGATGTAACATTACAGGCGGCTGGATTTAGCTGGAACCCATAACGGTTTATTGGTGATAAACCTACTCACGCACACAGTAGCACTGTCTTTTGGCAGTCACTTACAAAACTGGGCTTGATTGTCTGGAAGTGGGAGTAAAATTACTGGAAGAGGAGAGATTAACTTTGTATATAGTTCATTATTTGTTTGCTATCTATGCTAACCTCCTTGCATTTTGCTATTCTGTCCTGAGTAACTGAGTATCCTGAGTTTTCAAGGGTAAGTAACTTTGTGATTACAATACATTTTTCCAGCCTAAAAGCCATCAGTAAAGTGAATGGGGCTACTCTTGTAAGTGCTTAATGCCCGATGTAAGAGTTGCATGATCTAGTCCAGAAGTAACAGAGTTACCTCAATTACTGTAGTCCCACAAGGCTATTCACAGCAGTACTTGGGAAATGTTGTAGGCTCAGGCTCTAGTATTATAAACTCCTCAGGGCAGCACGACTGTACACAGGATCTCATCAGTAGTTAACAAACAAGTCCTCTATGAGACACTAGCCATTTTTTGTACTAGGGTCTTATTTATTTATTTATTTACATCTAGAAATGAACACGGGGTTGTTAAAGCCATGGCAAAGCACACAGTCTCACCGTATCGCTTTCCTAAAACAACACGACACAGCGAGATGCCATGTGTACTTTTGTGCTTTTTTACATTGTTATCAGGGAAAAATATGTCTTGCAATTTCCCAGGGGGCTCCCTGGGACAGTGTCTCAGTGTGAAAGGGCACCATGGGGCTGCATTGGACAGTTTTCTTTCAATAAGGTTTTTTTTTCCTATTGTAACCACTCTGCTCTGCTGCTTCACTGATTTCCCAGCTGTTCTTCTTCTGTGGTGTCTGAAGTCGAATGCAGAAAATCTGTAGCTGAACAGCTCAGAAATAAGCAGCCGATCATGGCAAGCATGAGAAAACCATGAATACATCTTTCTCTTTGGACATAATGGTTTGATTCTCTGTTGCATGCTGGGGGCACAATGTGTAGTGTTTGTACCCTTACTTCACAGGCAGAAATAACTCTACCAGCCAGGGGATAATAAGACCTTGAGTATCCCACGTCAGAGCTGGCGTAAGGACTGCAAAAGGTGCAAGGTTCCCAACACAGAAACTTTTTCTATTTTATTGTTACTTATATCCATGTGCAAAGCTGCGAGGGTCTCCCAGGTATAACTTAGGCTAGACCTAGGTAGAAGGAGTTAATTGTCCCGGGATCATTGAGCTTACCCTGACGGCGGACCACTGTCACCCTGTTACACAAGGGAATGACAAGATTGAAGGCCCTTCCAATTATTAATCTTTTTCTATGTAATGCCCCAGAAGGCATTATTTCTTGTATGACTTCACATGGGGAAAAACCAAGGAAACGAACAAACAATGTCTTTCCAATCACAGTTGGCAGTATACCTACAATGCACTTCTACTCAGTTAAAAAGTCCTTTTTTTTTAATGTATTATAAAAATACATGCATGTGGTAAAAGAAAGTCTGCAGGAACGTGCAATATGTTTTGAAAGTTAAAGTAGAATCATAGGCAAAATGGGATTGAAAGGATCCGGAAAGGTCATTTTTCCCAAGGCGCAGGACTGCCTGCTCTTCCTGAGCAGTTTGTCTAGCCTATTATAGGTAGTTTTCTTTCAAATGATACCAGTAAACCCACAGATCTGATATCAGTAAAATTCTTTGCCAACCTACGGTTCATCATTTTTACTCTGGAAGAGGAGGAAGGGTAGCAAGAGGAACAACATTTGAAAAAATAAAAGCATGATGTATGACTACTTCCATAATCAATCTTTTTGATTTCTTCATTTGAAATATTTTAAACGTAAAATGTCATTCTAATACATTTGTAAAATATAATGTGAAAAAAATATTCACAGCTGAAGTATGTGGTGAACAACTTATTCAATGTGAAACAGGGTTTTCTTTCAAGAAACTGTTCTCAGAAAAAATCATATTTACTTCGTTCAAAGTTGTAATTCTTCTTTTTTACAAGACAGACTAAAAAATCCAGCAGCTTTTCATCTGACTCCATTTCAATCAGTTTTATTTTAATTTTATTTAATTAAGTGAATGTAGTAAACTATGCCTACTTCGCCCTCTCTGATAGGAGTATCATAAGCAATATAGTTTTTAAAGACACGTATAAAGTTATTATTTCACTTCTGTGTAATCATAGTTTGGGGCATGTGATCCATCAAATGTCTGACCAAATTGATGTTATTGAACGTAACGTTATTTTTTATAGTTTTTTAAAACTATCTCGAATTTTTTTTATTTATTTTGAACATTAGTATTTCCAGGCACACTTCACATTTTGCAAACATGCTTTCTCCATGCAAGAAAATCTATACCCTTTTTTTGCATCCCTAGTGACAAGTATTGCCTACACATTTACTGCTACGAACTTTATATACCATCTAGTTAAAACCTAACCGTTTTGATTCAGACGCCTTAAAAAGCTTCACAGACAGGTCCTGCTACAGCTTGCCTTATCAGGTGTGATTGCTAAGGCCCTCCATACAGACCAATCTACTGAGGCTGAAAGAAGTTGGACAACATCCCTGAAGGTTCCAGTATGCAGAATCCAAGCAACGCAGCCCTTCCCTTTCAGGGTCCTGCTCCAGCAAGCAGGTTGCTCTTACTACCCTGCAAGAACCCAAACCCATTGTTTCCATAAAATCAATAAAAACAAGGAATCACCACTTTTTGAGAAGTTTAGAAACACAGTTTCAATATTGCCCAGCATGTACCTAAGCACGACCATTGTTTCTGTCTCTCTTTTTATCACTCTGGGGAATGGAAACTGTAGTTTCTATATTTAATGTATTGAAACTGCCTGGTCTCCAAGGTAGCAGGGGTATCTATATACACTAGTAGAATACATTTCAGGCTCAATCACTTTGAAAGCCTGGATAATAGAGGAGCACTTGTACTTTGGATAACAAAGTTATTTCCTTTAACATCAACAAGCTGCTCAGCTAGTAACTGCATCAGGCATTGATTTTGTTAGCCTGTTTGTAGGCACTGTAGGAGCCTCTTTAACCGATAAAACTAAAAAATTTGCAGATCATTCTTCATATGCATTATTTCACAGAGCAGAGCTGACAGGAGGAGCTATATTAATTTCAGCATTGGTGTTTTGAATGTCAGTGGAACATCTGTAGAACCAGCCCTGGATCTGTCAACTGCAACCTCCCCATTTTAAGATAGATTGAAGCCTGAACTTGTATCTCCAGCCAAATTTTATACCTGGTTCCTATTGGGACTGTAAATGTGCATTCAGTTCGCAGACTGGCAGCTTAGATCCCTTACTAATGGCTTGAACATGCAACTGGATTCAGATGTGGGTTTCTTCCTGCTATACTCAAGTCTATGTATTTCAACGGGCCAAAAATCTGCCTATTTACTCATTTGTCATTACCAAGTGCTAAATTAAAAGTATCATAAGCTACTAGTTATATGTTCCCTGGCCATCTTTTTCTTGTAAGAAATGCTTGATATACCTTTTTTCCTTAAATCATGCGCTCCCCCTGAGTAGCAGTAATACCGCAGTGCCCGGCACATCTCTCCTCCCACCCTTCACCATCTAACTCCTATTATCGGTAATGGGAACTAGGCATGTACATGAAAATGAAAGCAGATCCCTTAGTGTAAACTTTTTGACAGAAGTGTTCGTTACAACTTTTCAAAAAAACCCATGTCTCGTTTATTTTCCCCTTTCTTCCTCTCAGCTTTATGTCAGTCATCAATCGAACAGGAGACAACTCATTTCATTTCTGTGACACACAATGATGGACTTGTGTTACAACCCTGACTTATTTTGAGAACTTCAATTTCTCAAGCTGAAAGCCTGAATGTCCCATGCTTGGAAGGGCTATTGATCTGATGTAGATGGACAGCTCAAGAGGAACTGATACATTCCTTACAGCAATTTTTTTCTGACCACTACATAATGTAGACTTTCTGCTTGTTTGTTGACATCTAAAAACTTTGATTCTGTGATTTAACTGATACTCTTTTGCCGTTTCTACTCAATATTTCCCTGTACGATTTGATGTAGGAGTTATTTATTATCTACTACCTGGAATGGAAAAGCTGGTTCGCTGTGATAAAATGTATGAATTCATAAGGCTGCAGGAACCTGTAAATGCACATCACAATAGTACAGCTGCTAATGTGGCCCACTTCCAGACCCTAATCCTGCCCGGTGCCGTTCAGGAAATATAATGTCACCACGAATCGGGTCTGGATACCCACTCCCCACCTCAGACAGGAGAGACCAGCCATTACAAGCAACTCAGACCACCTTGCCTTCAAGCACAAATGGAATAAAAGCTCACACCACAATTTAATCAAGGAGGTTAATTTTGCTTCAAAGCAGGATAAATACCAGATATCCGTGTCTCCTCCTTTCTGGGTTTTCCCCTGCTTTGCCTCGGCTCCCCCCGCGCTGCTTCTGCGTGGACAGCAGGTACCTGTCAAGCGTGGGGACATCACCGAGATGGCAGAGCCCCAGCACCGCGCCGGCAGGAACAGCCTCTTGGCTGTCTGCAGATCACAGGAAACAATTCATTCCATTCTTAATGATTTATATAATTTCTTTGGACTCACTCCTGGCTTATGAGGTTTTCTGCTTTTTCTATTATAGCTTAGAGAACCAAACGAGAGTCTGTCAAAAACTGGGGGGCAGCTCCTCAGCCGAGGTAGCTCTGTGTGACAGAATTAGTGTACGTTAATACCAGCCCAGAATCAGTCCCTGAGTTTCATTATCAGCCTTGCCTTTTAAAGGAGGACCTCCTCCTACAGGACTAATTTAGAGCAATGAAAATTAAACTGCATCTCATCTAATAGTCAAAAAGATCTGCAGAAATTGTCCTCATTTAAATACCAATTCAACTCTTTTCTGTCACAGCAGGCTAGTGTATCCATTTTTTTTCTTCTAAAAGCCAAATACCATTCAAACAAAACAGTCACTTCCATGTTAATTATACAAAAGCAAAAAAAAAAGAAAAAAGTGGAAAACAGGAAAGAAAAAAGCAACATGAGAAAAAACCAAAAAGGATATTAAAGCATTTTATGAGATCCTAGATTGTGCAACTAAAGCACGATGTGGTCTTAGACCTTTACTTTGTGTACAGAGCCAGACTTTATTCTTTGATTTGGTGTATAGGATCACAGTTTATTATGATTATAATGGTTATAATTTCGTTGACATTTGAAAGAAATAAGGAAGGAATAAGGAATAGAGGTAAACGAGGCTGCTGCAGAAAATGCATCTGTGATTCAGCCGATGGGAAGAGCATGTTAGCACCAAAGAGTGCTAAAAAAAACCTAACTAGCTTGTCCCACCCCAAAATCTCTCTGTGATAGCATTGGGCTCTTTATTTGAGTTAAATTCCCATTGAATTAAGAACAAAGACTTTCAGGCTCCTGAGGTATTAAGGGCAAGTATATTTCCAAACATAATTGCCTATTTAGAAATTATGGGGTCAGATTCTCTGCCGGCTTAACCCTTGGCACCAGCAGACCCCAGGTGCTAGCATCTGATTAGCACTGCAGAGGACTCCCTTCTGCAAGGTGGAAGATACCAACATTAAAAAGGAGTCACCCATTTAGGTGCCCCTGCCAACCTGGGCTGGGAGCATTTATCACAAAAACCCCAAGCTAGTGGGATAGCAAGGCTTTGGAAAACTGATTCAGCTCAGGCTTCTCAAACTTTTTTCACAGAGTGACCTATATTTAAATAACTCTCCAGTGTTTTTCCCATCACAAAACCACCATCTCACGCACAAAATCCCACATAGTATCTGTCACTGGCACCTCAGAGGAGAAAAGTATTTGCAGAGAGCTCAGTATTTTCCTATTAATAACTTCTTCCCTTTCACGCTGGAAGGTACCAGGGGGCTCGGGTCAAGGCAGCTTTCTGATTCCCATGTTGGAAGGCCAGAAACATCCCTCCCAGCTGCTCGTGCCATGAGCATGGTCATCTCTCCTCTGGGCAGCTTGGAAAAATCCTTTTTCCCTAGTGAGAAGCAACAATGCTCCCAGCTTTTCCCCCGGAGGCCCATTTCCCAGCTCCTTCCCACCCATCACTTGTTATCCCGGATCTCCAGGGTGGCAGTGGGGAGAAGGGGACCTTGGCAAGGCTTCATTTCCGAGAGCCTCTGTGGAGTCATCCCTCCCCAACGTGGAAAAAATATTACAAAAAAATAAAAAAAGGGAAAAAAAAGTGGAAATTCCTGGTTAAAGGCTCTATTTGTACAAAAAGCATAACAGCTTGCATGAACTGCAGCACTACGACTATTGCTGTTAATGCTTCCAATGACATCATTGTTTTCCAAATTACAAAGCGCAGAAGACTGGTTAGGGAAGCCGAAGAGAAAGAGCTGAAGGCAGTGAGGGTTTTAAAGGATGTCAGAAGCAAAATATGTTTCTTTAGATTGTCTTCCTTATTTCACTAATTCCTTTATGTACTCGGATTTGGTTTTTTGGAAAATGTCACTGCAGCAATGTCCAGATGATTAAAACCTTAAATACCATCAGACCTACTTCAGATCCTTGTGTTAACTTGGCTGTTACCATTCCTGTTCACACACTCCCCTGTACTGTTACTTTTGTGTGCACAGTCAAGCTTCTAGCTTTCAACCAAAGTGATTTTTGAAGTAAATATTGAGCGATGAGGCACAGAAAGCATTACTAAAATACAAATGTATTACAGCTATTGCATTTTCCCTCTGCACTTTACATAAATACGAGGAGCTTTTGTCAAGATTTCTGTTTCAGAACTCCATGCACTTTACTAGCCATGCACTTGGAGGGTTTTTTCTTCCCTTCAGGCAGGAGGAGGCTCGAGGAAGACTGGCAAGCTGCTTTTCCAGGTGCTGGAATAGTGCAAAGCGATTGAACCGTACTCATGGATGGGGGCCATCTAACTCATATGGCCAATAGTGTGTTTTCCTTTTTGGCAGTGCTTTTGTTCCAGGTGGAATAGTCTTTCATCCACATGAAGGAAACTCTTGTTTGTCTCACTCTCAGGTAATTGTCTACAGCCACCCAGTTGCAGTAAAATATGTAACTTTTATGCACGTATAGATACACATTGTATGCATACATACATACATGCTTACATCTTTCTTATGCATTACACACACCCATGGTGCATACTAATTTAACTGAAGAAAAAGTAAGGGCATTTTTTCCTGTTCTGTTAATGCCAGAAAGCCCCAGCGTAGCTGCAGGAGAGAGCATTTTTACAACGCAGACGCTCCAGCCCAGGTTCCAGCTGTCAGAATTTTATGTCCTTGAGATACTTCTGGAATAACAGAGTGTCATGCACGTCCCTGCCAGTACACGAGATCAGCACATGAGATCAGACGTACAGATGTTGCCTCTACATCCACCCACTGGCATCTTATTATCAGTTTAGTTTGTATCCTCCACCCATTTTCAGCCAACTAGGAAGTCAGGAGTTGTAATTTGTGAGAATGAGCTGTATAGCAACCATTTATCTGAAAAACAAACCTCTGCTGGCAAAAACTTCGGAAGCAAATGAGAATCTTATGGAGGTTTTCTGTCTTGGCACACGTAGGTAACTAACGGGGAATGCTGTGTTTACACAGTCCCATGAGCAGTGAGTGGTACCTCTTAGAGGTGAAGGAAGGGACATGGATTAGCAGTGGACACACAAAAACTTGTTTTAATTGACTGATAAAGACATTGTCTTTGGGAAGGAAGATCACAGACCAATGCACCTGACTTCCTTCACCCTTCTTCCCTGCCCTTGTAAAGAAATACAAGGTTGAGTGCAAATTCAGGCTTGTGGATGCTGCTAGGGGAAAAACGCCACACCACGGTGGCAGAGGAAACAGTCAGCTTCTGCCTCCATCCTGGCCAGACAGCCAGGGCCTTCGGTTAGGAACTGGTGAGCATTAATCACAAGGGCCAGGAAGGAGATCCCTTGATATCTCGGGTCATCAATAGATTTCCAGCAGCAATATTATTTCTACTTGTGTAACACAGCAATCTTATCAGCACCGTGCACGGCACGTAGAGTTATGTAGAGGAAAACAAGCTTGGGAGGAACGACTGAGTCAAGATAAGTGTTGTATTGTTAATTACTCAGTTAATAAATCCAGGAAGAAGGTGGGTTTGGATTCACTGCTCTACAGACTGGTATTCTGGCAACTGGGGAAAGACATCTGCTCAGCCCATGCCTCCGCTGTCTGTGTGTATGATCACACCTTTCTAATGAGCATCTTAGAGCACTTCCTGAGCAGAACAAATTTAGCCTCACGCTAGTCCCCTCTTACGGCTTTGGGTACCGAGAGGTTAAGCAGCAAAGAGGAGCCACTGAGCTGGGTCGGTCAGGCAGAGCCCCAGGGGGTGTGGTGGGCAGCAGAAGGTAGGTCCGGCTCTATCATCCCCACGCCCCTGCGCTCCCCAAAGGAGGAAGGACAGGAATTTGCCTATTATGTTTTTCCTCTTTTGCTGCAATTAGGATTCCTTGCTTAAGTTTCCAACCTTTAATTGGGTTGGAAAGTTACAGTCATGGCACAGGGGGGAAAAAAATTCCCAGCTACTCTGCCTGACTCAAACGTCTGTTTTCATTTACTACACCATGCTCCTGAGATACTTTGTTAACTAGACTAGAATAAGGATATCTTGAATTAAAAAGATGTTCTGCCCTTCCTGGCTGCTCTGCCTCTCCATGTGTATAGCGAGCTGCCCAGGACTGCCTCTGCAGTGGAGTTTGGCCCAGGTAGCTTTATGTAGGAGGTGATATAAATAGATAAAAGCCTCACTCATGGAATATAAACTTATTTCTACTTATACCTTCCTCACTGGCACACAATGTAATGTAATCTATGTGACTCTTTCTTGCCAGAGAGGCCCACTCACAAGTTTTCTCTTGAACACAGCTATTAATGTTGCACTTGTGTTCCCAGGAAAAAAAGTGCCACTACAGAGAAAACTGCTTAAGTTTCTATTGGACAGCACACAAATTCAACTAAACGCTGTACTTTCTTAATCAAGTCCTCTAGTGCAATTAAGCAAACTGTGGAGGGTTAAAAGTGGGTTTTCTCGCACCTGCCTCCCCACTGGCAGGAGCAGATTTAGAACATTTCGAATGACGGAGCTCACTCTTGCCTGGAATTCAAAGACTGTTCACCTGATGGTAATGAAGGAGGCCAATTTAGCTGAAATCCCCCCCCTAAAAGTGGCGGGGAAGGGGTCAGGAATCGGCTCACACAGAGCAATGCAGAGCAACCTGGCACAGTTCTACTTCAAAAGGTTTGAAGTGCATCACTGATGCAGAGCTGAATTCAGAAAAATGCAGCCTGGGACAGCTGTACTGTGTGCAGCTCCTTCCAAAAGCAGCTTTGACTTTCAATTCCAGTTGAGATGTAGACAATTTAAGGTTAAAATTAATAATAATAATAGCAAGCTTCCATTTTATCCTCAGAATCCTTCTCTTTTTGTCAGTAAATTCTGAGAATGTAACACCTTACAGGGTAAATTCTGGAGTATGCTAAGTGCAAAGGTTTTGTCTATTTACAAGCTATGAAACAAAACAGCCAGGTTTTAGCACCTAAGCTGGTGCTTGGTTCTTTGCAGAACAGTGACAGCACTCAAATGTATAGCTATTATATGATCAAGCCTAAGTGGTAGGATAGCTGGTCATACTTAATGCCAAATCAGTCTCTTGCTTATGGCCGTGGAGTCTTTCTGACTTCAGATGGCAGCATATGATCCATAAATATTAAGGGGTTTCTGTAGTTATGTTTAACCTGTAGAAGTATAGATAGTTGTTAATGTTCATGGGCTATATTCTGCCAACTGAAGCCAAAAGGCTTCCATAGTTATAACCTAAGTCTATAAATCCATTATTTTATACATATCCCATAGTACCCTTAAAATACACAGGCTACATATAGGCTGGTTTTCTATTTAAAAAGGCAGTCATTTACTGCCCCTTTTCTCATTTTAGAAAAACACTAGACATGCTTGATGACTGATAGACTTGGCTCAACTACACACATCTCTCATGGAGCATCAAAACTGAAGTACAACTTCTAATTCAGCAAAAAAATTCAGCCACATGCTTAAGGAAATTCAACTTCTTCACTGTCTTAGGGTGAAGTCTACAGTGGCAGAGCTAGAGGGATACTACCCTTCTTTCCCAGCACTCCAGCACCACAGCTGTAGCTCTACGAGACATCAGAGCTTCTTTGAACATCTTTCTCATGGGCAAATCGTGCCAAAGCCAGAACTAGAATATCTCTTACCTTGGTCCCTTAGCAGACCAGTCAGCCCAGGAGCAACTCCCCCATGCACAGCTTTCACCTCAAAAATCAAGCCAGTACTACTCTTCTTCCCTTTCATCATTATTAAATTCATCCTCCATTTGGAGAAAATGCAGTTCAGTACTGTGACAACCCATGAAATTATGAAGCACTGCCTCTGAGCTGAAAAAATGGGGAGGCATTCATTTATTTTCTGTCTGAGGCCATTGATAATCACCTGTAGTTTAGTATTTGTATAGTGTACTGAAAATAGACAAAGTTCATCCTAAACTGCCAGCACAGTCTTCCATTAATCTCCAGCTCAGTCCCTTAAAGGAGGAAGTAACAACTCTGTAATGATAAGGCTCGTGGCAGAAGCCAGAGCGCTTGAAGGTCTGTTCTTGTAAAGAAAATTTTTCAATTAGTTAAAGAAGCCAGGAGCATCAGCTTTCAAAAAAAGAGCTTCCTTATGAATCTTTGATCTCTCTCACTGTGCCATGTTTCTCATGAAAGACAGTCGTAGTGGCACTGTTTAAATAACATCTACAAAACAGTTCAATTTGCAAATCAGTAGGATTACAGTTTCCTTTATAATCTTTATTTAAATGAAGTAGCGTGAATGAGCTGTTAAATTAAGGGCTTGTCTATGAGAGTTGTGTCCAACTAGAAGTGGCCAATACTTGAGAATAACAGGGAAAAAAAAAAAAAACATGATTCATGCAAACTAAAATCAGCAAAAAGGCCAGTTAAAAATGCCTGATCTCAGTTTCGGTCCTAGAGTCTCAAAACCAAAGAGACTTATTCAGGTAGGTTACCCACCCTCTTAACTACCTGTAATTCGTCTTTTTATTTCAGGACATTGCTGTTCATCAAACTTGAATAAAAGTAAGCAATTTCTGAGCACACCAGAAGCTGGGCATGGCCAGTTGTCCCTGCTGTGCTGGAGAAGACCTGCGTGCTACCCCACGGCACGGTTTCAAAGCTAGCCCTTGTTGCCTCTATGCGGTGTTACAGGTCTCCAACTTCGGCTGTCCGCCCCATGTTCCCCACCCTTACTCCATCCAGCTAGAGAGGCGGCAAAATCAACCAGGGAGGTGTGTGTGCATGAGATGTCTCTTTGAGAGGCCAAAGGCAATCATGGGGTACCCCGAAGGGAAGGTATGTTTTGAGTCCTGAGCTGAGGGCAGGAGGAGCGAGTCCCAGAAAGGCAGACCATGGGAGACAGAAGGAAGAGAAAGGATGACCCTTGTCTTGCCCTCGGTCCCCTCCTTGTCTGGAAAATATTTCCTATTGCCCCAAACCGCTTTACAAGAGATGTCCCCAAAACTGTGCTGCTCCTTCACCAGCACCCAAAGACTTGTAAGGTGAAATGCTGGTACTCTATTATAGTACGTTGGGCCAAAACCTGTTCCCTGCCTGTAGCCTCCAACTTTTAAAAACCCGGACGACCACAGATCCACCCTCTCTTCAGCTGCAATGGGAGCATATTCATCTGATCACAGATTTAAGTTATTACTGCTACTGCAAAGTGTGATGGTAGAGGTTATGTTCCAAAAATGTAAATGTCACTGAATTACATAATCATCAGTTTAGCTTTATATATACATACACACACACACACACATATAGATGAGATTCAAATTCCTAACGCACTCCTTCAGATTATCAGTGTTTTCCAGTGCTCTTGTGGTTGGTAAAGTGAGCACAAAGAGGTCCTGAGCACCCCATAACTGACAGAAATGCTTGATGGTGTTACCCAGCAGAGGCAGCACAAAACATTCATTCAGCATCTAAGAGATCAGGCTTATTTTTTTTACAGCAAATGCCAACTAAGAGTAGATGTAGGATATTTCAGTGTTTATGATAAAAATAATCCAGAACATAACCGCATATTTCATAATAAAAAAATTGCATCTTGAAAGCATTTTTGACAGGGTTCCACTTTAGAAGCTAATGGCAACATCAGAGGTACAGGAGTCCTAGAATAAATGGAAAATTGGCTCCAAATATTAAAGACAGAGAGCAAGAAACCAAGAAAAGCATAGTCATAGATGGATGATACTGCTTTGGCAGGAAAGGTAAACAGTGAGGAAACATACTGCCAGATGCAAAAAGACTTAGATCATTAAAAGGGAAAGAGATGAAAAAAACATTCAACACAAATAAATTAGAACAGTATCACCAATATTGTCTGTCAGCATTTCTGCTATAAATCCTGGTTCGCAGGAGTGTATTCCACATCTGAAAAAAATATCTCCCGAATGGAACTTGGCATGCCAGATTTCTGGCCTGTATTAGTATGTCTTCGGTCTTCACTAAATTTCATGAGGCATAAATGGAAATTTAATTTGGATTCACGATGATTCAGCTCGTACACACAATACAGCCACACCAGTTTACACTACCTGAAGTTTGAAGAAGCCTTCAATAATTACTTTTTTCTCTTTTAGTAAAAGCGGTAGACAAGCTATTCATGTTGGATACTTCAAGTTTTGTAACAACATTTCTTTCAAAACTGTTCAATGGTTCTTCAATACAAAATGTTAAGATGGGGCAGGAGAGAAACGATGCTGCCTGTTATACAAGTAATTCAACTTTGAAAGGGATGTCTTACCATATACTTCTTAAACTATCAACAATACAACATCTCCTGAATAGAACTTGACTAAATACAGACTGATCTAAAATCCAAGAACCATCTCTAATAGACAAGTCCAAGGAGTATTAATTTTCAATAAAACTGTGCAGTGTTTTGTAAGAAAAAGTAGTGCTTTAAAAAAAAAATAATGGTGACTTAATAATCCTCAAACTGCTGAACACATCCTGGCAAAAGCCTGGTCCGTATCTCACCCATCCCATTATTAATCCATACCTTTTTTTTTTTTAGTCTGATCATCAATAGAATAGTATTTGAGGTTTTTTTACAACAGTCTTTCAAATCCCTGTAGGAATCCTGAAGGATATAGCATTATCTTCTACTAGAAGCTATAACATTTCAGTCTGATATAGATTTTCCTTTGGTAGACTGTTTTGATATATGGATAGAAAGGATTTCAAGAGATTTGTCAGTGTAAAATTGAATTAAGTATAAATTGTTTAAATAATTGTATGTGTACCGTAAAGTGCCTTTGAAAAATAAGGCTACAGCTATGTATGTGCTGGTGAAAATGAGAAATTCAGAGCTAGGAATAGGTCATGCCCTATGATACATGGTGCGCATCGCTGCTGCCTTTGGAAATTCAGCTACTTCACCTGTCCCCCTGATGTGATGAAGACAGAGGGAGTAAGATAAATTGCTCTTCATAAAAGAGATTAGGCCAGAGCAGAAAAACTTTATTATAGCCAGCAGAAGGAAAAACAAAGAACAAACAAACTATCTAGAAAGCGAGGGGATCTATTTACTGCTGACCATTGCTACTTTACGGACTCTGCGACGCACTCTCGGCAGCCTGTCCTCTGTCTGTTTGGTTTGCCTTCTGGGTGACTTCGGTGTCTCTAAACTATCACCTCTTGTACAAATAAGGTCTTATAGGAAAGGGGCTCTTGTGTTCCTGCGCCAGTGACTCAGCCAACGAGTGGTTTGGATTTGGGGTTTTCCTCATCCTGTCATCATAACCCACATTTCTTAGCGAGGCTTTGTCAGAGATCTTGACTCGCGGGCTAAACCTAGACACGTCTGCCGACATGGCTGTAACTGTTTTCAGCTCATTACTTATTTAATTATTTATTTACCTGCAAGAAAATACACATCAGGCTTTTACACACTGAAAGGAAAAAAACAACCCCAAACCTGCACCCTGGATCTTCCAAGTGAACTGTGTGCGACGTGAAACACGAGGAACCCCCCTAATGGCATTGTGCACCAGGCAGAGAGTCCTTAGTCCTGGCATACGGATGGTAACAGCAGGTCCCAGTGGTACGCACAGCAAACACACGAAGAAGTGGAAGTACTGAAATGCATTATGCATTTTTCCAAAGATTATTTTTTTTCCTGCCCATAGCATGTGTCCTGAAGAACGAGTTCTGTAGTGCTACAGATCCAAAGGAGGCTCCATTCCCACCTGGTGTGCGTGCAACACACCTTGGAAAAATATCAGCACACACTTAACAATGTAGACACTAGGAGATCCCACAGGTATATAGCAATCATATGGAAAAATAAGCACATTAGCATAGCAGAACGCAATAAAGTACTAAGGAGATAAAATGTTATTTTGAAAGTGGAGACTGAACGCATCAGAGGAAAGAGGAAAGACAAAAGCAGCAGCTCACGCCTCTGCAAACAGACAAATAAACAGAAACGGTTTCTTTTCTTGCCTTCCTGCTTTTCATTTCCACACAACCCTTGTTTTCCAACTTCTATTGTGTCTCATTTAAATGTTTTAGCTCTCCGGATCTTTTAATAAACTCCATGCATGTCCATGCAGCTATATGTACATACGAAAAGCCTGCTGCACATTCAGATCCTCGCTTTATGCTGGGAAAGGTGACATCCGACTGGGAGCAAACCCGATGGGGAAACATCGCCCTACAAGGTAAGTAAAACCCCAGCTGTCTTCATCAGACCAGAATTTCCCAATGGGGCTCCGTTGCTCAGGGATCTACACCTTCTGTCGTAGCCCAGTGGGTCTGGAGAATGGGTGGTGGAGGTATGTCCTATGGTCTGAAGAGCACAAAATACAGAGTTTTCTAATGCGTCCATGCCTTAGCACCTTGTTTGTGCTTTCCCTTGGCGCTTTCCACTTTCAGTAGTTTTCGTTCCGAATTTTTAAGGCGCAGGCCATATCCCTGCAATACCTTCCGACATCATCTTCATTCAGCTTAGATGGAGACTCAAAGGAAATTCAACAGATTCGCGCCTTGGAAGAATTATTGGGAAAATTCATATATTATGAAGGTACTGAAAGCAATACGCTAAAGTTACACTGTGATTTGTGCTGAACTGGCATGGTAATGCTCCAATTTCAGCTCACTGCTGGACACAGGTTTTTCTATGCTTACTACTCATACAGCTCAGAGCCTAAATAACTTTTCTGTGTGGTTTTTGTTCTTTATTGGTAGACATTTATCCTGGGGGAAATGTTTTTTCCCCCTCCTAAAATCTCTCATCCACAAACTGTTTTCTGTTGCTGTTATATTAGTTCATATCCCTGTAACATAAATTACAATTTAAAAAAAATAAATCCATCTTTGAATTTCTCTTTAACTCATATTTGCTATATCTCCAAAATGAGTAAAATATTTTTTAAAAATAAATATTTTCCTTTAATCTATGATAACTGAACAGACGTTTGCTAAATGAAGCCAACAGACATGAGAGGATTCGTTAAGTATTTGAGTTTTCTGACACTGCAGATTGGAAGGGAGCAGCTAGGGGCTTTGCCAACGACAGGACTTTGATTTTTTTTTTCCCCTCATAGCAGCAATCTATGGAATTGAGGAGTTATAGCAACTGTACATGTGATGCTGGACTATTGCAGTATTAAAGAAACTGTGCCCTTTCCCACCATACACAGCACCCTCCGAAATAGATAATATAGGTTATAGCTTAAAAATGCAAGCAACATCTTTAAATATTAAGAATTATACACAGCGATAATATTGAACCGATAACATTTCTTTCAACAATTTCTGAACAATAACAACCGGAAAACGATGGCACAGATTCATTTCAGCTCCTTAAAACCTTAAGCTTCTGAAATCAGAGTCTTCATATTAGCATTGAATACAGCAACATTCTGATTTAAATTATTGACAGCCTGAACTAAATTAGTTAGCGTCTCATCTAGTTTCAACAGTCTGCTATTCATTGAGTCGTTCAGATGTTGGATGGATTCCATCAACATCTCCTGAACACACTTTTTTTTTTAAGCCAATCTGCTGCTCTCTGGTTCCTTTCTGACACTTCCATCCCTTTCTAATATAATGTTCCCTGAGCTATCACCCCTCATTTCCACACCCTTGTTCTCTGTCATCTTCACTTTCTACTCTTACTTTGCATTTTCCTCCCATCTCCTTATCTTACATCGTGTTCCTTATCAACTCCTGTGACATGTACCTCGCTGAAAGAGTGATGATTCTTTTGCTTTTACAGTTTTTAATTGTTTCTTACGGATTGCTGTCGGAAAGGATGCACTGTCATTGTCCCAAAATTGAGTTTCAATATGCAAGTGGCTTTGCATTGAATACACTAAAGTATCCCAGAAGGAAGAAAAGGCATCAGCCTTAGGGAAAACCTTAAAGTCACACTGCTTTTCATGTAGGTACGGGAATTTCCCCTCATTCTAAAGACCATACAAAAATTGAGTACTTCCTTCATGGTTACTCTTCTCCTCCCTGTACTTTGTGTTTCCTGATGCATCCTCACAGTCTTAGCCATGTGCTGTGGCCCCCCACAATTTCGCTGCTGTACTGGCAGGATGTCATGGAGTGGAAAGAGTGGTTAGGTGGGGATGACAGGCAACGTGGAAGCTGGGAGAGTGGGAAACACAGGAGAGACACAGCTTTGTGAAGGATGTATTGAGAAATGTGGGAGATTCTGAGGACTGGGAAAGAAAATCCCCTTCTGGGAAAAGCCTTTCTAACAAGTATAAAGATGTGTTTGCATTTAGGTTGATGTGCAAGAATAGCAGAATGCCATTTTTTTCACATCCCAAACTCATTTTCATCTTTGAGAATCAGTGTTAAAAATTACAACCCCTTTCCTGCTCTTATTTCAAAATTACTGGTCTCCAGTTCCCCATGTATCCTCCTAAGTGACATAATTTCAGCTCCCCCTTACACCATAACAGCTTTTTCCTTTACATAAACTCGCAGTTGCAGACCTCAGTGTAGGTGCAGTGGCTCAGATAACAAACTCAAACCCAAGGTAGCCTCAAGTGCCAGCCTGTCAAAGAGGGCCCTGGATATGTTTGTCATTCATTCCCAGTCTGCTACTGTATTCTAATTGCACGTATAAACCAATTACCAGTTTTAGGCTAGCAGAGAAGATAGGAAAGCCAGTCTATAAAGCAGACTGCAGGTAAAGAGGAAAAAGGAGAAACCAGTAAGATTGGTAGATTAATCCTTATACTCTGTTTATCACAGAGGGGAAAAAAAAAATAATTCTAATCTTAAGGATGTTCTATCTCGCCAAAAAACCACCATCACACTGCAGCACATGTCAGATTTTACTAAGTTGCTCTTTGTATCCCAATCCTGTCCTCTCATAACCACCTGGGAGCAGGGGACAGTAAGACCTGCAAAGGGAGCAGCTACCTCTATGATTTCCCATCTGACATGTTTGTGATTTTGGGGAAGGAACTAACAGCTTGGGGCAACTATAAGTTTTTCTGGCTTAAAAAGGCACACAGTCACCTGGGAAGGGACTGAGAATCTGAGCTGTGGACTCTGCCCTACTTTGTGCCTTCATTGGCTCTAGCCTAGGACTTCTTGACTCTGCGTACCTGGGCCCTTCAGAGCCCGAAAGCAAATCTTGCTCCAAAGCTGCCTGATTGAGATTATGCATATGGTTTAGAGCTGGATAGATATCGAGAATCACCAAAGTAGACACATACATATTTTTAGTGCATTTCTGGACGGCTGCATGATGGTGTTAATCCCCTACATAGAGCCATTAGCAAAGAACTCATTGTTGCGCCCAGTGAGTTATCCCTCTATTAAACGTTAGGAAGAATTAGCCTAATATTTACAGTCAGCTATTTGTTATGTTAAAGAGGTATTTGCCAAATCTTCAGCACCTCCACCACATACACAAAATCATACTTTAAATGAAGTAATTCTGAATTAAACAAGTACGCTAGTACTACTAGTGGGATTTATAGTAACCAATAACGGTCTAAGAATGTATTTCACAGATTGCTTCTTTATATTGCAAAATGAATAGAGTTTTATATCTGAAGAAACAAATCTGCACATTAAAAATCAATGTTTCTCATGATACACACTTGGTATTATTTCTGGGAATGCTACAGCTGGCATGCACAGCCTAGTTAAAATATTATAATTTACTTGACTGCATGCATAGTCGATTTGCAGTCAAAACTGCCACTTACTACATGGGAGGAAAAACAATGACTTCCATGCTACTGGAAACATCAAAGGTACTTTTTGCACTATTCCCCCTCAAAGCCTCCTGGGAAAAGCCCTGACTCATAAGATTTCCACTGGTTACTAGAGTGCTTCTTAGGTTTGGAAAAAAAAAAAAAATCATATTTTGCTACAGTACCTCCACTGAAAAATCCTCAACAAGCAGAATGGATTGAAAAATTCAAGCATGACTAAAAAGTACATTCCCCACTAGTCAGTGAATTTTGCTCCCTATTTGTCACTGCCACCTTGGAGAGCGGTGAGCATTAATAATGCATGGGTGCTAGGAATGTATTAGCAACTAACCTTGCGAAGAAAATCAACTGGGGACCCAGAAGAGCTGTTAAAAAAAAAAAAGGGCGGGGGGGGAAGAAACAAAGTCAGAGCTTTCTGGTATCCTCTTATTTATTGAAGAGATTTTGGGAGAAGTGTCAGGGATGGCGGCTGCGATGTATCACTGTAAACTAAGGCTGAAAGTCTCTGGAATGGGGTCGTAATTGAGTTCATTGATCACATTCAGAAGGAGACCCACCCCCACTCCGGAAGCACCCAGGCACTGGCCACTCTTCAGTGGAAGAAATACCCCAGAGGATAAAGGATATTTATGCAAATTGGCAACTGGAGCAGAAATGTCTTTCTTAAACATGTGTTTTTAAGGAAAAGCTTCCTTCTGCTATTATTTGTGGTTGAAGCTATTTTGCATATGCTAATTGTGATCAAATTTTCCTGGAAATTGGTCAGCATGCCATGTTTGCTGACCAATTTTTTGCTAGGCTAGGGCTAGTGCGGTGGGTGTAGAAAACCTTCACCTTCACCTACTTCTACAGATGAACTGTAATGACCACAGGTTTACTACTACTCAAACATGGTTATTTACATCTTTTATTTTATAGGGACATGATAACATATGGATTTTATCCTTGTTTGGAAACTCTTCAGTCCTTTCAAATCCAAGTACCCAAAGATATCCAGTACCCAATGAAAATACCCTGCTTCCTAAAATAAAGCAGGCTTACCATTACGCTTCTATAGTTTGAAACAATTTGTACACTAAGCTGCTATATCCCGCTGTTAGACTTGGCAGTAATGGTTTCAGTTATATATTTATGTCCTGCCACCTCCTTTTAATATGTATTGTTTATATTCCAAGGCCTGTTTTCTGGTATAACAATCATTACAAGTTTTACATGGAAGATAGTTGCTTTTTGTGTTATCAGCCAAAACAAATATTGTGTTTAAATCTACCTTATTGATTCACTTTCTCAATGAATGTACCCAACTTGTCAATGTAATGGGGAGATAGATAGAGAGGAATACTCATAAGGTCTGCAGAAAAAGGAAAATAACATGGTTTTCCTTTTTCCTTCTGCTGGATGTATGGACAAAAAAATTGTCATCTGTTTGCCTCATCAAGGACAAATGCCCCAGAATTAACTGTACAGAGCCATAAGCCATACTCCTTCTCCTGAAATAATCAGAATGACCTGATGCTCCCAGCAAAACTATTTGCTTTGTAACTCATCAGTTATATTTTTAGTTACCCATTGCAGACCTTCATGCAATTAATTCATTAAGCTCATTATGACTTAATGTTGCATCCCAAATTCAAAGTTCTATATATACAATTTAATCTTTGGTCATTTTTTATTAAGATGAGCGTTGAATGAGCTCTATTCCCCAACAGAAGGATTGGGCCAACTCCCTAATTAAATGCTGCAGCCTGTGGATAAGCTAGAAACCTTACTGTGACACAATCCTCCTGCTTTTCACCTGCTTTCCTAATACTTGTCAACTAATTCATGCCATTCTTCTAATCTTTATTTGATGTTGTAGACAAAATAAAGTTAAAAGACACCTGCTGGTAGATAGATTTTCCACTGAACATGCTTATACAGGCCTTTAGGAAAACTAGATTCTGGCATCCTAAGAGGATCACATGATTAAGATCAGAAGATTGAGAAGAGAATTGGTTCAGTACCAGTTTCCCATTCTCATTACAATTGTTCTCCTGAGAAATGAGTAATTTTTCACCATTGTTTTCTTGACATGACAGTCTTTGTTGAATTTTAGCGTATTTTTTTTTGCCATCTTTCTTTCTTTATCCCTTCTCCTTTTCTTCTTCCTTCTAAACCTCCCTATGTATGCCACAGTTGTTTAATTTTTGTTATGGAAATGATTAAAGTTTTATTTTGTTTTGTTTTGTTTCATTTATCTCCCAAGAGTTTTTTAGGGTGATAGTCACTCTGTAAATGAATGTAAAAATGCTTTTGTCACATTAGCTTGCATGTTAACTGGTAAAATGCTTGTTCTTTTACTCTGATGTTACATTCACAACAGGATAACAGTTTTGATCCTGCTATGCAAAAATCTGCATTATAAATTAGAAGGCATATTTCACACTTTTTTATCTTGGGCAGATTCTTAATGTAGTCATTAGGTGTTAGGATGAAAAAATTGAGATAAGTCAACTTCCATTAGCTCAGCTCACATTAAATTCAACAGGCGCTAGCTAAGGCCATACGTGCTGGTACCTTGCTTATAAGTTCTGAATCTCGGTAATGTCCAACCAATCTCAAGAAATTTTGAGCCTGACAGACCCCATGTATAAAACCTGTTAGTGGAATGCAAAATATCTTGGGTGAAGGCATTTTTAAATCCTTTTTTTTTTTAAAAGCAAAAAAAGTATTTAACGAAACAGAGCTATCATTACTAGTTACAGTAGGATACTAGTATTAGGTCCTGAAAATTCCAAAAATATGCATCCCAACTGCATCCTAATGTTTCTTAGTTCAAAGGTAGTTTTTCAAGAGGTTAACATCTTTTTCTTCTTTCATCTCCCTGTACAGCTTCTAAGCAAGCTTGAAATTAGTCAGATAAACTTTTTATGGAATTCCACTTGTATTATTTCTAACAATATTAGCACTGTGAGGCTTCTTTAATTTTGCAGGTTTGTAGACCATTATTATAAACCGTGCAATGCAAGGGTGCAAAGTTCATAAAGCATTGTCTGCTAAATATGTTTAAGATCACTGTATATTGCAGGTGACTTAATTGTGCAACTTTTAAAACATCTCTGAATGAATACCACCTTAAGAAGCTATCTAATTTGCTTTCAGAAGAATATTTTATATCAACTTACCCAGTACAATCTGATAGGTTACAACAGCAATCATCAATCAACATGACAAGCTCAAAGGGATGCTCTTATAAGCTACACATGCAGAGGAATAGAGGTACCTCAAGTAAGACAAGAGCAAGTTTTGGGAGGCTACGTTCAAAATGCTAATCTTCCACGCTCCTTCCCCATCAAACCAGCACCTAACATCCAGGCACTCACAATTGGTACATGTTAATGTTTTTGACCAGGTTATCCCTTGGAAACCTGCATCTCTGTTTGCGTTCTTGTGGGGTCAGACCTCTCTCTGGCCAGTGCTTCAGTGCTCTCAGGGATGAGCTGCTCCCCCCAGCACTTGCCCTGAGTTTGTGGAGCACAGCTGCGGAGCTCAGCCCGCTCTGCCCCTCGAACGGCACAATTCAAGTCACTTGGGCGGGAAGGGGGGGATCATTAATGTGATGATCAGGTATGGGAGTGGGGATCTGATTTCCAGCCCTTGACACTGCATCTTGACTCTAACCCCTACATTATTGCAAAAAGGTAAGACTTCTCCTCCAAACATGCTTAGTTAAAAAAAAAAAAAAAAAACACATCCAAATCCGAAAAGAAAAAAAAAGTAAGAATTACACCTCTTGAGCTTAGTTTTGTTACGATGGGCAGTAGACTCCCATGTTCGATTTCCAACTCTTTGCCTCTCTCTTTCTGCCCAGCTTCAGTCCTTTGTCCTATACACAACATTTTCAGCTCTATATTTGCACAGTGCCTTAAAGAGTCAGGTCCTAGAATCACAGAATCATAGAATCATTTAGGTTGGAAAAGACCTGTAAGATCATCAAGTCCAACCGTTAACCTGACCCTGCCAAGTCCACCACTAAACCATGTCCATAAGCACCTCATCCACACATCTTTTAAAAAACTCCAGGGATGGTGACTCCACCACCTCCCTGGGCAGCCTGTTCCAATGTCTGACAACCCTTTTGGTGAGGAAATTTTTCCTAATATCCAGCCTAAACCTTCCCTGGCGCAACTTGAGGCCATTTTGCCTTGTCCTATCACTTGTCACTTGGGAGAAGAGACCAACACCCACCTCCCCACAACCCCCTTTCAGGCAGTTGTAGAGAGCGATGAGGTCTCCCCTCAGCCTCCTCTTCTCCAGACTGAACAACCCCAGCTCCCTCAGCCGCTCCTCATCGGACTTATGCTCCAGACCCCTCACCAGCTTCGTCGCCCTTCTCTGGACACGCTCCAGCACCTCAATGTCCTTCTTGGAGTGAGGGGCCCAGCTGTGGGCCTCAAGCTTTTAGCCTCTGTGCTGATACACATGCATATTAAAAACTGTATTTTGAATCCTTGTGGTCTAAAGCAATGCAAAGAGAAGTCTCCATGTTCTTGAGGATGGCTGTAAAATTAATTCAGGTCTCAGAAATGGTTTTGTTAAACAGGGAACTTTCTTCTGGGTTGTAAGGAATCTCTTTGAGAAGACCCTCTGAGAGAAGTCTTCTCTCTACAGCATCCTGATTTTATCTTTTCAGGATAAAATGAAGGGTGCATTCACTCCATGGCTTTCTGAGGTACCGGTGTCTAAAAGACTCACCATTCCAAGTCTGAGACAAGTCACAGAAGAAGAAAGAACAACTTACAGCTTTGCTCACACAAGTAGGAATGAGATGTTTTTTGCTTTTCTACCATAGAAAAAAATGTGTGCATATGTGGGTATGGGTTGGGAGGGATGAACATGAAGAAGGGAAGAGATTATCTGTAAGGCAGGTTGGATAGGTATGTGACTAAAGGGTTGGTAGCCATAAAAGCAGCTTTTACTAATGTACTTGCATGCACATACTAATACAGACTAAGTTGCTCCTACAGCAACAGCTCAAAAATGCCCTTCAGGCAAGAAACCCCATCGACCTGGTTCCTCATGCTGGAGTGGCCCAGTGGTGAGTTGAGCAGGCACAGTTCCTGAACATGTGTATGTTCACATCACAACCAAACCATAAAAAGCCTCCATACAGCTATTTCCCCTCTCTGTGTATGAGCCCCCCTACGCGAGTCCAGCAAAAAGACTCCAGATTGTTCTGTTGAGATTTAGATCAGGGATTTTACACCCTTACTGCAGTGGAACAGCTACATGCGCACACGCATATTTACTCATTAAGCAATGAGAGAGGGAAAAAAATGCCAATACTTAAAACTTTTGAAACAGTGTTAACATGAACCCATTTACAAATATGCACTCTGTCCTGAGACAGACTCAAAACACATAACGCTCTCTTTTCTCTTGACCTTGCAAAATCTTGCCATACCCATTACAAACTCTAGCCAATTTATTTTTGTAGAAATGGAATTTACAGATTACAAAAATGGTTTGCTCGAGTCATCACCATTCCTTTGAACTCTGAAGCCATTTGAATTTGATCCTGACCAGGCTGACCATAAACCATTCTGTTTGGATAATAGAGGAAATGGAACAGTTTGTCTTGAGTAACCTTATAATAAACTGTAGCCCAGTAGTTATGAATTACAACTAAAATAGCAAAAAAAAAAAAAGTATATGTATCTCTGTGTGTGTACTTTATATATATCTATATATATGCATACACTCACATAAATACACACACAATTACCAGGCCAGTGGAAATAAATGAGTGAAAAGAATTTGTAATGCTAAAATTAATTTTGTTTCCAGTTAAAAGTAACAAACTCCATCTACTTGTTCATTATATTTTTATTGTATTAATAAAATATTGCTCATTTAGATGAGCATGATAAACAAAAAAACTATAAATTGTCTATTCATAATTCACAATAATCTATTTTCAAAGCTATGTAGATTAGTCACAACTAATAAAGTTCCAAAATATATTTTATTTGGAATTTAAAGCTTTGCAATGTATTTTTCATAAAATCATTGAAGAGTGCAGTGCTATATACAACTTCACTGAAAAGTCTTAGAACTCACCTGAGCAAAATGAAAAAGCTTTTTTTTTGGTACTGTATTCAGCAAAAATAAGCAAAGTATAGGAATCTCAAAGAAGCAGGGAAGGAAAAGGTATATCCGTTGCTCTTACACAGACTTCCCCATGGGTACCCCACTTGTTTGAGGTCTGGAGAGCTTCCTAGGCTATGAGAAGAAAGAAGACCCATGCAATAGTTTCCCTTTGGAAGCCAGCACAACATAACATAAAAGCATTACAACAGCTAAATCCAGCAAGAAGAGATTTAATTTACACCTTAATACCGTCTCTCATCCCAGACAAGATGCACAGTGTCAGGTCCATTAAAGTACCCAAAAGTCTGAATTTGCCAACGGGGACTCAGTTTCCTAAGCTTAAACTTTGGTCCTCAAATGCTTAGCCGACTTCTCAACCTGGAGCAGCTCTGGGATTGAGCTCTGGCAGGGTCTGTCCCCTGGTCCTGGTGCAGTCTGGATGCTGTGCTGCACAGCCCAGAGCTGGTCCAGGCTTGCCAGAGCTGAGAACCTCTGGCCTGGCTCAAGAGTTGGGAAGTGCCCCTTCTCCACCCTAGTTTCACCCCCCTTCACCTGGAGGTGAAGCCAAGCAGCTTCACCTCTAAAATGCTTCACAAAGCTTAGGTGCCACACAAAATGCATCAGAAGTATCACATCCCAAATAACAATCCTTCAAATCCTGCAAAACAAATACAGAGGCTTCTGCCCAGCAGCAGGAACCAGAGCCCAATGCTGCTTTTTCCCCAGCATCTGAAATCAGCAACGGGTCCTGACCGCTTGCTGGGTAGAGGTGCCTGAATTCCTACAAGAGAGGAGGGAATTGAAGTTGTTTACTGCATAAAAGGCTTTAGCTACATTAAGTTGTGAACTGCTATTTGAAAAGGCAGAGAATAGTGGAGGCACGTGTCTAAACTTTGAAAAATTGCGTACACTCTGGTTTAAGGGTTCAGGGCTGTGTATGCTGAGTGGCTGAAGGATGAGTAGAAGCGGGATAGGACTTCCCCACTCAGTTCTTCCCATCAGTTATCTGGAGACAGATCCCTTTTCAGCAGACTGATGATTTTAGCCTTCTGGAGACTGTGACTTCTTCTGTGCACTTACTGTACCAGGAGCTCAAATGCTGGGTAGAGACCGTGGTCCCCTTGGTGGCCACGTCCCTAAATTCAGCAGTGTTTCTGCCAACTGTGGATGAGAGGACACATTTCAACCCAGCTACAGAGTTGCTCCGTGCTGGTTAAGAGGAGCTCTCCTAGGAGACTTGGTGGAGCCAAGCGAGCAAAGTTAAACCCCTCTGATCCTGCAAGACTAACTATGAAAAATTTTGTATGGCATCATTTTCCAAATATAGATTTTAAGTCTTTCCAGTTCTCCAACTTGCTGCACATCAGAGAATTTAAAAACAAAGAAAAAACAACCACGAAAACTGCAAAGCTTCCATGTGTCACAAAGCAGAGACCCTCAGTCCATCAAAACCAGCCATCTATTAAAGGAGACAATTGTTAACTAAAGACATGGTCAGAGGCTCCCGGGCAGCTCCCGTCCCAGCGCTGTTTCTCAGGTTTACCAGTAACCACGAAGTTTCTGGAACTTGGGTACAGCACATGGAGATATCCAGTGATTGCATAACATGTTGTAAAACATATTGCCTTAGTCCATGCGTTTAGCTGATGATGAGAATTAAAAAACTGAGTTACCAAAGCCTAGAGAGAAGATCTGGAACGACGAAACAGCTATGTATTTTTTTTTTTCCTGAAGAAATATGCTGATTTTTCTTTGCTGTCATTTATTGGCCAACAGCATTCAAGCCCTGCATACACATGTGACCACGAGTTTATGAATGAAAATATATGTGAATTTGAAAGACTGAAAAAAATTAACAGATGATCAATGTCTGAAAATTTGTGCAGGATGCGCATTATTCATTAATTGCCTTTTCATTTGATTATTCACTGAGCACTATTAATTATTCCCCTCTTTAAAAAAGCTTCAATGATCTAATCAAGAAGAGAGGGGGAAATACCATGTGTCTTAGGAGACCAATAGCGTACATCAAGAATCAAGGATGATTATGGAATAGTCAAAATGAAAAAATATGTGAACACCTACAGCTAATGTTTGTAAAGTATCTAAAAATAACTAGGGCATTCACAGAAATCAGGACTGGTTCTCAAATATAAAAAACCTTTACGAGAAAATTGTTCATAATGAGCAATTTAACTAGCTATTCAGCAGCGATCCAAGCAATTCTCTGATTCAGAAAATGGCAATTTGAGCAAAGAGATATTTGAAGACTGACAGAGAATATTTTGACAAGGAATATCTGGAAAGAAGCAGAATTTAGTGTAAATTATCTAATTCTAAGAATATTAGAAAGCTCAGCTATCCTGAATCCTAGGTGTCTGAGAATATCATGAGGAGGGAGAGATCTGTTTCTGATAGAGAGGAAAGGTGGTTTCCAAAGCATATAGAAGCCGATTCTAATCCCCACTTTAATTAAAGAGGAGCAAGTTCTTCACACTGCATCTGCTAGACTTCCCTGGCACGACCAACTGCTCATCATTCTGACTTCCATCATCGTAAGGATTTTGCCAGTGCCAAAAGGAGACCAAGGGGGAGGGCGGGAGGCAGGGAAAGGGTTGTTTTAATTCCAAACTGGAGCTTTTTATACACTTCAAATATTGTAACTTTTTCTTTAGTGCCTCAGAAACAGTTTTATTCCAAGTGTCTGCACATAACCATAATTCATATCATTTCATAAAACCTCATTTCCAGAACTGTAAACAGGGTTGGCATTTTTTTTTTTTAGGTTAACACAAATAAGCCTAACGTGTCTAATGATACGTAATCTAATGAAAAACAATATTGTTGCAATACAACATTTGCATTTTCATGCAGGCAATACTTATCAGGTAGATAATAACATTTTCTTTTGGGAAATAACGACGAGACTTTCCTGAAGTAAAAAAGCCTATAATCTTCTATAATTCGATACAGAAGAAAAGACATTATACCAAGGAAATTCTTCTTGGCAGACTAGGCTATGATTAAAGGTAGTCACTGGTACTTGTGATCATTTCCTAACCTTAAGCTTTAACTTTCCTCCAAGTTTAGTTTTTTGGTAACCTAGTAGTTTATGGTTAGAACATATCTTGATAGCAATCCAAAGTCTTCCTGAAACAAAGTGGCTAGCATTCTCTAGCAGATAATTGAATTCAGACACTAGCTTTTCTGTCAAATCTCTACAAAAATGAAATACATCATGAAAATCTAGAGACTGGACTTAGATGACCGTCATGCATACACGAAAATACTAGCACAGAGGTTGCACCATACAAAATCGTATCTCCCCAAACAGTGGTCTACTTAATATTAAAAGATTGGCAAAGGACTCGCAATATTCTGTATGCTTTGCTAGCATTTATAATTTCTTCTCAATTGGCCAGAAAAGCATTTCCTTTCATTGACACACACTGTAACTCTTCCCTGCAAAATTATCATGAAAATATACCAGCACAGGCACAGAAATCCTGCCTGTTCATAACCACAATGATAATGTTTCACGAAAGAATGAAACTATTCTACTTGCCTGTCCTTCCCCCTGCACAAAAAACCCCAAAACAGCCTTGCTGACAGCAGCTAGATCAATAGGATTTTGTACCGCTGATAAAATCATCTTTCTATAGGACGTCGCTGATATCAAGACATTAGAGTTCCCTGACAGATTTCACATTGAATTCTGATACCTCCTTAGTTAACAAACAGCTATTGCATATGTTCAGTGTGTGTCCTCGTGCCAGGGAGATAGTGTGTTATAGAAGCCATGTTTCTGTTCAATTTTGCTGTCAGACGGATTACTACAGGACAAATGACTGTAACTGAGAAAAATCTGTCCGAAGCACTGAGAAGTTTGTGGAAGACCTAGAGCAGCTAATCTATCCTGAGCCATTCAAAGACAAGGTAAAAAACCCATCACAACACTTGCAGTAGAAAAAAATAAGTGTACCTATTTAGGATTGCTTTATCTCCAATTAATCTAATACAGATTTTGTAATTATTTTCTCTTTGTGTACAAATTCCTTTTTTTTTTTTCCTTTTTTTCTTTTTGTCAGTCATGTCTCCCAGCTAGGGGTAATGGCATGGCATTGAGCTGCAAAAGTCAGGCCAGGTGAAATGGAGAGCCAGACTGTGCATTGCATCCAACTAATTCATATTCAATTTCCCAGAGCACATTAAAGAAGAGCAGAGTCAGAGCAGGGCTCTTGGTACCTCCCAGCAGAGGTTCTTCCCTGCAGAGGGGTAATTGCCATCATTCTCTCTCTGGTTACTCTCATATTAAAAGAACTAGACGTCTCAGAGCTACTTCACTCGCTGTGCCAAGGACAACAGAAAAATCTAAGGAGATATAAAGATCTTATTTAATATCATGGTCATCTTTGTGATTTCCTGCCCAGATGATGGAGGGAAGCACCTTTTTTCTGGAGGGTAGGAGATGTGAAGATGTGATTTTTTTGTGGGAGTGAATTGAGCTTTGTTCACAGAAGTAGCCTATAAGCTAAAAAGGAGCATCATCTAGTTCAACAGAAAAAAAAAAAAAAAAAGAAACACTCACCCCCCCCAAAGAAAAAACAGAAAAAAAAAAAGAAAATTGCACAGAAAGAAATGTTGTCTTTAAAAGGAGCTTTGCTCAGGAAAGATGTCCAGCCTTAGTGGATAGGGTTGCCTTTGGAAAGCGTCCGGGACAGCGGGAAGTTGATGCTTCCTCCAAGCTGACATTCTCCACATGCCCAGCCTGCACCCCGTGGCTCTCGGAGGTGAGGCTGGCAACTAAATCTTTGTGTGGTCCAAGACCTAAGTCAGGGGCCCCAGAAGAGACGCTGATCTCGCACCTCACTTGGAGGTACACTTCCCCCAGCAGTATGGACTGTCCCTGTGACGGTAGGCATGAATCTTGCCATTGCCAAAACAATGGGCTCCTGAAAGAGCCCTCTCCTCCGTGGCCCCCGTAGGAAGCTATAATGGACAGCTTTAACATGATACAGCTGCAAAAGTAACTGCACTCATACCACTGCATGTTATACACTGATACCACCATGACTTGTCTTATAACAAACTTAATTGGCTTACAACTAGTTTAACTATAGCTGGGGATAAGGCATATTCCCTCCCTGCACCAGATCTCCATCTCTCCGTGGAGGCTGACTTGATGAGATGCTGAAATGTTCTTCCTTTTCCGTTTGCAAAACAACTAGCAGAGTACAGATATGAGTAGAAATAAACACGTACAGGAAGGCACACTTTCAGTACACTTCATCTGCTGTTATAAAATACCACTCTAACGCAGCTGAGTAACTTGAGTTTCGCTTGCTTGATGATCTGTACAAGAGAGTACAACATGCTTTGTGTGAGTGAAGGTATATGAGATGCAAATGTATGTTTGAGAATGACTTGCTTGACCATGGCTTGGTGCACCGTCTTTTCATTCCAGTCTCACAGGAGCTGAACTCCTAAAAATATGTTATTTTTCGTGCCTAGCTGTAAAATCCATATGCAGCTACAGCAGTGGCATATCCTGAAAATGAAGGACAACTTAAGTAAGCACAACAGGGCAAGCCAAAAGCAGCTGATGGGTCCGAGGTACTACCTAAGGCCGCAGGATGGGACACGCTGGCGACAGGGTGCCTGTGCTGGCAGTCAGGCTACGGTTAAATCTCCCAGTTTTGTTTTGCTTTGTCTGAATCCTGAACTCTGGGGTGCTGCAATTTTGCCTTTGCCAGTTGAGGAGCACAGCAGCCGTCGATGCATCATGGCTTTTGGCTCATCCCCAGCTGGTGGCTGCTGTAATTATTCAACACTCCACGACTGGCAAATGTAAACCGTTTTGCATCCACTCTGCTTCCACTGCATCGCATTAAATGCAATTTCTGCTCCCTGAGGAAGCGATAGTGACCGTCTAAACAGCGCCTGCGTCTGAACGCTTTGTTATGAATCAAGACATTTCCAGCACTGGGTAACAAAAAAGCCCTCTCTTCTCTGGGAGCGCTTTTAGACCCGATATAAGGCACCAATATAAAGCATCATTACAAAATATCTCTGCAACAAAAGAAACTTCCCACGCGGCACCCCTTTTTGCGGGCAAAACTCCCCATTGACTTCCCTGCCCTAGAGAGGATTGTATTGTAGGCACTGGCCCCTAATTTCTTCCTGCATGTAATTGCTTCTCAGATGTCCACATCAAACCTCTCCAGAACACCGCCTTCATCACTGTATGGCTCTGTATCTAACGCATCTCCAGCTCTTTGATTTCTGTAGAATAATGAAGCTACAGTAGATGCCGAAATTTCCCTTTAGTTTAAAAACATACCCCTGCCTGTTGCTGCCACGCTGTAAGAGATAATATGCTCCATGCCTACAGTATGGTACTGTTAGCCATATAAATAATAATAATTTACACACAACTCACACACTTTTTCGGTATTTCTGCAAGCAATCCAGAGGCGACAGGAGCAAATTGATGGAGACAGAAATGGGAGAATCCCACCCTGTCAGAAGATGAATGAGCTGAGCTTGCATGATGTGAACCATGGCTGACAGAAGCGAGGGGGAATCAAAGAGTGAGCAACTTTTGACAACACACGCTTCACAGCTCTGACCACTGAGGATCTACATGATTATCTCCAGACAAAATAACTGTGAGTAAAAGGCTTACATACACTTAAATTAAACACAGCAGGGTTTTAGTAATCTCTGTTTGCATTTTACTTTCTGTTAAGAAGGAAATTGCTTGGACTTGGAACATTTCATTTAATGGCATTTTTAGTTACCTTTTGTACTTCTAATGCCATAGTCTAAATTCACCCCAAATTACCCAGGAAGGCAAAAGAAACTTTTGTCCTTTATTTTTAATTGCTGTAGCTTCCTTACCAATTTTACTAAATTAAATGTGTTTTAAAACATCACCGTATTTGAAACCTAATTATCCCAATCTCTGGATGAAGAATAGCTAACAATACAAACCCCATTTATGTAATTTATTTTGCAAAGGAAAATAAATGGAATGCAGTTGCAGTAATGATATACATGTTTGCAATTCCACCCTCTTTTTTCTCTTCCCCACAACAACTTAGGGAAGCTGCATCTTCTTTAAACAAATGCTTTAAAAGCATCTCTGGTGTGGAATTTGTTATATCTCCGTACTGTGCTTACAATGAGGGAAACTCTGCATAATGTCATGTTCTCTCTAAGTAGCATGAAGGGCTTTTGTTTTGTGTGGTGGGTAGGGTTTTTGTTTTTTTTTTTTTTTGTTATAGCTGGTCATGAATGAGGATTATGGCCTGTCGCCCACAATAAGTCATGAAAGAAGATCATGGCTGGTAATTGTAATGCGTAAAATAAAAAGAGTGGGAGATGCAGGGCTGAGATGCACTGGTTGTTGAATCATTATTCAGCATACCCCAACAGAGTGGAGTTTAATCTTTTTAGACCACCTAGTCCTGAGAACTTAAATTTCTTTTTTGTTGGATAAGCTACCATTTACTCACTGCTTTATCAATTACTTGTTGACTTCCTGGTACTTCCAGCTATATTATGTTCTATCCCAGGAAAGAAAATTGTTCCCAACTGATGATCCCACCAGTTAAAAGCAAGAAAACAAGCAATTCTTCCCCAAACAAACAAATAAAACATGGAGTAAAAAGTTACTAGAAGAGTGCACTAGAGCAAGTAGAGAAAATTACTGGCGTTTTCCATAGCACAGTTTATCATCAGTCAACAGAATTTTACTGAAATCTTCCATTAGGCTTACCAAAAACATCTCAGAAATTAACCCGAAAAACAAAAGGCCATTTAAATAAATTTAAAAAAAGAGATTTATTCAAAAACTATGTAACATTGATACCATGAATTTAGTTCATATTTAAACTCATTTGCTAGGAAAGTGCCTCAAGCTCAGTAGCGTGTTCACTGTGAGTAAACACTGGGACATATGTGGTCAAACAATCCAAACTACTTGTTGAAGATTACTTCTACAAATATGTCTTGGAAATTTGCTTTGCTGTTTTCTGTGGGGTCATGTTATTTGCACTCTGCAAGTGTTCAGATGAGCCCTGACTGGTTTATTCATACAAATATTTGCAAGACCTTTTAAGTTTGGCCCAAATGTTTATTTGTTCAAAAATTCATATGAGGAAGGACTTTTATTTGTTATTCTTCATTCACTTTCCATCCTTGTTATTCCCCATTTTAAAAACAGTCAAATATCCAGAAAGGCAATGGATACAATACCCGTGTGATTTTGATGACAAATTGTGTATTATAAACAATGACTGGTAGAAATGATCAGTGCATGAATAAGTCCAACACTTGTTTGCATAAACTAGCCAGTAAATATTTAAAAATAACAAATACATTCCTAGAAATCAGAGTAGCTGTGTGAGTAAATCATAAGCAAGAAAGAACACAAAATTTGTGGAATATTTTATTTGTCATAAATAATATAACCACCTGTGTCTTAAAACTTCAAACACAAAAAGTAAACTCAACCATTTAGTTACAACCCTTCCAACACCACTGACTATAAGCCACTCCTCTAGCTAAGGATACTTCTATGGGATTCTTTAAAAAATTATTAAGGTATTTCTTAAATTAGGTATTTCACACAGCTATTCATATTTGCTCTTGGGAAGCCTGAAACTCAACTGTAGTTTATTTTTTTCTCTTTTCTTTTCTTTTCTTTTCTTTTCTTTTCTTTTCTTTTCTTTTCTTTTCTTTTCTTTTCTTTTCTTTTCTTTTCTTTTCTTTTCTTTTCTTTTCTTTTCTTTTCTTTTCCATATGTGTTTCCTTCCTTGTGCACACATGTTACTTTGTTAACCTTGGTTCTTCCTACTTGCTTAGATTCCTGCATTGATTTTATCCTAGAATATCGTGAAAGTGCAATTCTTTTTTTTTTTTCCCTTTTTTTTTTTTTTTAGGGGAAAGAAATAGCATTAAAATATTTAACACATATGGCCAGTGGATAGAAGGAAAATAAACACTTCAGTTGTGAGGTCTTCCAGCTTTCTTGGTGTCCCTTTATAGTCTTAAAAAGAACAGAAATATCAACATCCGCTTTATGTGACATAAGTAGTAATGGTAACCAAAGAGTAACTTTAAAAATAGTTTGCCTATTAGCTAGCAAGCATTTATTTATGCAGTGCTGAGAAGAGCTGAAGCTGAAAATATCCTTTCAGGTTTACAGACATTTAAGCACATTATTAGGAGCTGTGGCACACCAACACGCAGGTATCACCCAATTTCATTACTACCTGATTAATTAACCTGTTTAAAGTGTGAAAGTTGGCACCTTGTCATTAGAATCCATGGGAATAACTAATGAGAAACTATGAAATAATTTGTTCCTCAATTAAAAAACCTGAAAGAAGAGGTTCTATCTCATTATTCTTCTTTCCTGTTATCACCTATGCAAAGCCAAGAAGATTTTGTAAAACTTACTGTCTAAAAAAAAAAACCCCACAATGTAACATCTTAGGAAACACTTCACAGATCTTTAATAAAATGTGGTGTTATCCAACACCGATAGGCAAGCCAAGAAGTTTTCAGGGAAAACGTATTCAGTAGACAGCAGGAATGTGAATACGAGTCCTTTCATTTAATAGGATTTGTTTGTTATTCTTTTTTAGCATATCTAGAGGTCAAAGAGACAAAAAGACATGCTGAGTTATTGAGAATAAATTATATGACAAATACAGACCTTGTTTTCTATTAACAAGTTACCTACAAATAGGTAATATCTTTTCTAAATGTGCTCATTTAGGATTAACAGTTTATGGAAAAAGGAACCTCAACTTTAGAAAATGGTTGTTATGAGTATGGGTTATTTGTTTTCATTAGTTTTGCTGCATTTGTCACTATGGCAAATTTTATGTTCATTTACAGATAAAAGAACAGGTTCAGGAAGATGTTCAGGGAAGCTTTAAACACCGAGGTGTCACTTGAGGTATATAAGCCTGACGTTTCTGTTCTCAGAATGACTTCTCAAAAAAACAAGTATCAAATAGCAAAATACTCACTGGGCTACTCTGCATCCAGTGTGGCTTAGCTGAATATATAAATACATGGAAAATGAGATGTTTAGCACTGTGAATCATGGATTCTAAGCAGAAAGTCGGACAGTTGGGACATTTGGATGCAAAATTATATGTAGATATGCAAGACACTGACAGCAGGATGGGCGAGGGTGTTCTCCTGAATAGCAGACAGGCATGCGTTGAGATAAATTGGGAGAACAGTTCTGAAGATTAAACTTGTTGTATTAGGAGGTAATGGGAGAAAAAATAAGACATCTCAGGTGACTTTCTTTTTTTCCTAAAGGGAGATGTGGAAGGAATGAGTATACCGATGAAGAGGGGAAGGTGGCAGCTATGGTCATCAAAGGGGAAAATTTAAAGCTGCAATTCAAAGCATTAACTGTAGGTCTAGGAAAAGACCTGACCCCAGATTCATTAAGAAATAACAGTAAAGGGTCTTGGACATTGCCTGGCTTTGTGGGAAAGAAAAAAAGAGAGGAATAAAAGATAATCCTCCTGTTATGGGTTTACATGTCTTGTGGGTATCAGTAGGCATCATTTTTGAGAAGAAACTTGGGAACCCTGAGACAAGTTTGCTTCTTGCTTGCTCTGCTCCCTCCATCCCTGGAGACTTGGACACTGTCTTGTTAAGGGCTGCATGAGGACAAGCTGTGGGTTACCCTACACACCCTGGCACCCCAGGCTCCAGTCATGCTACTTCAACATAGCCTCAGAGTAGAAACTGAAAGCGAGGAGAAGAGGCAAAGCAGTTTCCTGATATTTGTTCCAAAAATAAGCGGATGCTCTCCCGTGATTGGGAATGAAAAAAGAGAAGAGGAAATGAGGTAACTGAAAATTTGCCAACATCTTCAGATTTTTGTTACTGCTTTGGTGGTAGCCAGTGGTGACAGGTGGCACATGACTTCCCCCCAAAAAAGAATCCTTATTTGTGTTCGTTTCAATTGCTCTCATGATTTATGGCAAGGGTACCGCAAAGCCCTTCAGTCCCACAGACTTTTAGTCAGAATTTAAAGTCCAGTTTGACATTGGACTGCTTAAGCCTCTTTATATAGTCTGCATTTAGATAGGAAATAAAGGAGATATAGACTTAAAAACGTATGCTAGAACTGGTTGAAAATGCCTTGTGCCAATAGCTTTTTTTGTTAATATACAAAATAGGTATTTGCTATGACAATAGGCTTGTTTTTCCTTGAAAGTCTCTTATTTCATTGAAAACCTGGATATTTGAAAAATAAAATATTTCTCCTTTTCTGGACTTCCCTGATGGGGAGAAAACTTCCCCAAAGCACACAGACACGTGCCCAGCCGGGGAGAACAGGCGCCTGGGCAGCGATGCTCTGGGCAGCCACCTGCTGTCCTGCAGTCTCTCTTCATTCGCCTACGTGCAGACATAGGGGCCAGACTCTCAGCGACCGTACCTGAAATAGTTTAACCGTTTTTATATCAATGCAAAGAGGATCTGTTTGTTTTGGGAAAGTAGAAACTGAATGCAAGGTTTTGGCTTTGCAAGGTGAGCAAAGAAGGGTTTCTTTACTTGTTCCTTCTGTGTTAAGAACGCCTGCCACTATGGAAAGGAATAGCTTCTCACCTTCCTCACGTTATAGAGACTGACTCCTAAATAAAAAAATAAAAAAAGCACCCAACCTGGTTCCATTTGCAGCAAGATATCAGAAAAGAAAGAAAAAATACTGCCAAAGGTTCTTATTTCCCCAGTAGAACTCTCAATGATGCAAAGAGACACAGAAAAGGTAGAGAAAAAATCATATATTGCCACCATTTCACCTCTCCCTTTACACACACTAATGCACATGCATGCACATACTCATACATGCACACACACGTACGTACATAATTGATGAAGTTAGAAATTTTTGTTTCTGAAAACCAGCTTTAGATGGTCTTATTTATTTATTAGTACTACTGTTCAATTTATATTTTGGGTTACTATTTATTATGCAAAATAACATGCTCATATTTTATTCAGCAGAGCATTTGATTAGTGTAAAGCTTTATTTGCTGGCCTGCATAACAGCATTTTGTCTAGTCTGCAGGCAATATAAGATATTCCAGATCATTCATAATTTTGACTGACTCCAAAAAAGAAAACTGTTAAAAGGCTGAAACTCTTTCTGAGTGCGTAGATGGCAGCAGGGCTTTCGCTGTAACCCAGTTACAAGTTAATTTTGTCTTTGACGGAATGACGTGCTACTTTTAACAATAAATAAACTTTTTTTATTTTTTACAATAGAATCTGCAGGTATTACAGGATCCAGTGGAAAAAAGTCTCCTGTTTAGTGTTCCGTCTCCGAGGTCTGCTGGCCAGCACTTCCATATTCAGAGTCTGTTTCTATTTCTAAGAGTGACCTGCATCTTTTTAATAAGATCTTTTTAATCTAAATCTATTGCATTTTATTAGTTTTCAGGTATTTGATATATGTTCTTTTTTTTATTAAGATTAATATAAAGTACTTTAGGATTTGTCTACTTGAAAAGTGCTACATGAAATAAATCTTTCTGGTGTGCTTCAACAACCTAAGTCACCAAGCAAGACCAGATGACTTCAAAAGATGCCTTTAGCTATCTGTTTAAAGATAATTTAAAACATTTCTATTTTAAATGCATTTTGAAAAAAAGGGTCAACTACCGACTACAGAATAGATGGTAAACACTAAAGGGGAGAAAACTGTTTAGGAAGGCGAGTCCAGGAAGCCATAAATGTATAAACTCAATACATTTACTTTAAATAACAAATTAGGAGCTAGATTCACAAGGAAATGATTGGCTCCAGTACATGTACAGAGGAAACATAGTTTAAATAGTTTAAGGGGAACGATCCAGGCTAATCTTCCCTGACAAAAGACCCTGAATGAGAAAACTCTCAGTTCTTGTCTTCCACCCTTGTGCAGCCAAGATCCTCTTTACGGCAATACTGCGTGTGGCCGCCGGTGGGGTGGGGAGAGCCGTGCTCCCAGAAAGAGGGGAAATTTGCTGTTTTCCCCCAAACGCTTTGGCTGGCAACAAACACAGCGTAAAGGGACCTCACAGACAACCCGAGAGAAATCTACAGCTCCGTAAAGATACTTTTTAAAGAAAAGAAAAAAAGAAGAAGGAAAAAACCCAACAACCAACCACCAAATATGAATAAAAAATCTTCTTCTCAGGGCAAAGGAAAGCTGTCTCAGCAGCATCACTTTTAAAATGGATAAAAGCCCTTCTCAGAGCTGAAGACAAGTCAGTGGCACCAGCTTTAACAAAGAGAGAAACCTTACTTAGGGCTAGGAGACAGCAGGAGTGGTAGGAGTACCAGCTGGAACAGAGATGCACATCAAAGAAATTGAAGCCCTATGGCTGAAGAAATTACATGGATACTATAAACTAATAATTTTAAATATTAAAAAACCCTTTTCAGGCTAAAGAAAAGATACACGTTGTAAGCAGCCAGCCCAAGGTTAGCAAGCACTGAGTGAGCACAGCCCCTCAGAACCGGAGACCTTTACCTTGATGCCTCCTAGGTAACAAAGTGAATTGTTTAATCCCTGCTGGTTAAAGACACAGCTTGCTTCTTTTTTTTTTTTCCCCTATGCTTTTTAGTTTCTGTTAAAATACATTTGTTAATCATACAGCAAAGTTGCACAAAATGTTCTGTTTCAGAACAAGGAGTTATACACAGCCTGTGTTTCACTCGACACTGATGCAACAGCTTGCTTTTCAGCATGACTCTGGCTTTTCCCTTGCCCTAGACATTAGGATTTATAGAGTTAAATTTAAGGTCTAATTTTCTTTACTAGAAGAATGTATCTCATTTGCTATCAGTGCATGCAGTATACTTTTTGTCAACATGGTAATTCAAGGAGAAAGTCAGGCTCTCTTTGTTATCAGATTTACAATGGTTTCTTAAAAAGACAGCTTGTGGGTACCTCCTGCCTCACTAGAATACTTGCTTGCTTGGTTCCTAACAATGGCTCATTAAATTCAGTCAAACTAGTATGAAACTTACCTTCAAACAGTTTCACTTGCTGAACCCCATTCTCAAAGGATTTTCTAATCTGCAATTTCTATTTTAGACTTTGAGCAGGAAATTGGAGAGAAAAGAGCACACAGCACTTTCTGCAAAAACACCAAAACCAAACAAAACTTGATGATACCGTTTCAGAAGCAGAATAGATTTGTGTCACTCCTGTTTTGAAGGCAATCATGCTCACAACATTTATTCTTAAAGCAGGAGCATTCACCAATGGTTTTGGCTGTAATTAATCTCATCTTGGAAGAGAAACCTACAGATTCTAGCAAACTTTCTTTTTTTTTTTCCCCCTGAAGTCTGCTACTTTGCCGATCTGCACAAGAAGGTTCAAGCCATACACAGCTCATTACTGGCCACTATAAAGTGAAACTGTTCATGCACGTTTCCCACCTCACCCCCCCAAAAAAGCTGAGATTTAGCTGGACAAACAGCAGCATGAGGACAGAATTTTCCCCTTTCTTGTACAAGTGAGAGTAATTCAGATTTGTAAACCTTTATAGGAATCTCTTGATATACTTTTTTCTCACTGCCTTTGTTATATAGTATCTTCCTCAGCATCGAAGTTGTGGCTAGAACACAGACATATATTTCATAGGAGCAGCTAAAGAAGGAAAATGTCACATATGAAATCCCAAAAAAAGGTGTTAGGGCCATGTGTCTTAAATTGTTAGACATGGGAAATTATACGAGTGTGAATATTTTTTTTTTTTGAGGGGATGTGCGTGTTTCGGTAACCTTTCATTGTCTGACACAGCATATGATTAAGAATCTGTCAATGATCAGATAGCCCAACTCAGGCATCTTAATTAAACCACCACACTACGGTTGCATATAGGACATTGTCTTTTGCGTTAGCTTTTGTTTACGTCCGCCCCTGGACTCCGCGTGCAAAGCTGAGCATGTAAATGTCACTGCACAGCTAAATACTTCCACGTAACCCTATTGCCTGTCCTTGTCCTGGCGCTAGGAAGGGTTCACCACCGCTTTCCAGATAGCAGTCATGTGAGCAGCACATCGCTGCGCTAATACAGGGTTTATATCCCATGGGTAGCTCAGACCACACGTGTAGTATAGCAAAAGTGCCATCTGGAAGTAATTCCCCGTTATTACTTCTTATCAGGACTGCTGAGGGTTTTTTATTTATCAAGTATAAATGAATCATAGGGCAAACTGATGTATGCTCATTAAACTATAAAAACTTATTAGGCTATCTTTTTACTGCTCAAAATAGAAGTCTAATAGAGGTAGGCTAGATCATGCTAACCTACAGCATGAATGTGACATGCAAAAGAAGAAATAGACTGAAATCTGTCTGAGTTATGCCAGGAAATTACATATTCTTCTTAAAGTAAAATAAACACTTGACAAAGCTGTTAATCATCCCTAGTGGAAAGGATTTACAGATTCAATATTAAGATGATGAGCTTCCCACTGGTCTTAGGAGCACTATAGTCAAATGAATCAATTTTCCTCTGAAATCATTTAGATAAAAATTACATTCACATTGAAGAATACGAATGGTTTGAATGCTAAAATGTCACTTTAAAAATGTGTCGTCCCTCCAGTGAGCTCCTATTAGTTCTCAGTTAATATTTAGTATATTTTGAATGAAAAATTCCAAGTCAGTGTCTTATATGTAAATATATATATCTGTAATGTACCATACAGGCTCATGTACTTTTTCCTACACAGGAACAGTGTTGCATAAACATACATAATCTGCAGAGCCTAAATTAAAAAAATATACATTTAAGATTGATTTTTAAATGTCACTCGTACCCAGACATTTCACATCAAACCACACTAAAGATCTGATTCTGAAAAATAAATTTGCACATGAAAAAGTGGAAGAATAAAGAATACATATTTATCTTGATTAAGATGATTTCCTAAAAGCTCTTGACAATTAGGGTGGGTTTTTTTTCAGTAATTGGAAACAATCCTTTGTTGAGAACATATTTGAAAATTTACCTGCAGTTAAATTGTATCTGGGGACTCCAGTAAAACACCAAACAATTTTTACAAGTTACCCATTCAAAGAAAGAGGGAGAGAGAGAGAGAGAGAGAAAAAGAACGAGCCAGGGAGATTATAGAATTTAATGATTAAGAATGTGTGCAGTGCAGTATAAGTACATTTGTTTCCTTGGAAACAAACTAGTACTGTTGCACTGAAGAAATTTGTAAGCATTAAAAAATTCTGTAATCAGGCCCCAGGAGAACATATTAAATTTTTTAAAAGGGATAAATATTTGACATTCCTGGCCATTTTCTGACTGTACTTGTTGATGAGGCCTGCTGTCAATGGGTGGTGTTCCTAACGTTAGAGAAATGGATACGATACGTGAACCTGCACAGCCAAGAACACACTTTTAAACGGTTAATCCATGCAGCAGGATCAACAACTCCGGCATCGCACGGAAAGATTTAGATCTTTTAAGTAGCAAGTGGATGGCAAATGCAGCTAAATGAAAATAAAGGTAGACTACCAAGCCGGCAATAAAGATTCAAAGGGGGAATTATTACGAAAAGGGTCTAAAGCCTCTGCCTAAGTCGTCCTTTCTTGCAGAAAGCAGCCGGCTAGCTCTCGGGAAGAAGGCAGGGTAATAATGCTCCTGTTTATGCCAGGTACAAATTATAGCCTATTGGAGTTCCTGAGCTCAATTAATTCAAATAGAACAACATATTCTAATCTCTTGAACCTTCCCCTGTTTCATAACCAAACTCAACACAGTTCTTTCCAACAGCCCAGGAACATCTAGGTGCTTTTTTACTTCAGTTTTGCCAGCAAGAAACAGAAGCCAAAGTACAAAGAAATCAAAAAATATCAGAGGCTTCCATTTACAAGCTGGAGCAAAAGTATCCAGAACCTCAGAGGAAATGTTATTTTGGTGAGCTGTCCATTTGGAAGAGTAAGTAATACCAATAAGCCAGAAGAACACATCAATTCTGGTTGGGTGGCTATAAGGAAAATCTTTTTTTCTCCTTACTTACTAGATTATAACTTTAAGCCAGGTTTTAGAGCTATAGCAGTAATGTCATTTTTCCTGGAAATCAATGCAGCATTTTTTGTGACGTGTTTCAAAACAAATATTCTATCTTGTAACAAAGGTACACAGGGAAAGGTGGGATTGTTTGGTCATTATAAAGTAAATTTGCTTCATATCACCAAAAAAACAGGGAAAATATGCAGATCAGGTCTAAAAATAATAATGCAGTGAGCTCATTTGAACTTATCCCCATTACACATGAGACTGTAAGATGTGGTAGATGAGGCTTTATAGTTATGAGGAAATAATAATTGCCAAAATGACCCCTCAGTTTCTCCCAAATGGAAAAACTCAAGACATGGGAAGTTACACGGAACAAAAATGTGGTAAAAAGGATTCTAGGTAGAGGTTTTTCATGCAAGTGGAAACCTTGAAATGAGTTACCAGGAGCAATCCTGAATTTGTAAGGGGAAGCTCATGCTTTCAGAAAGAATTAGAGGAATATAAAAAGAAGGAACCCGTTATCCTTCCCTCCATCAAAAAATCTGAGCTATTTCTTTAACCTCATCACTTGAAGTCGGTGGATTAAGCCTCCATCTTTTACAAAATTAAAAAAGAGATTCTTTTTGCCTGCTTGGATACTGAACCCATGGCAGCGAATTTGGTGGTGAAGAAGAAAAACAGAGCAGAGCTCCGAAAGCCTAAGGATCCAATGCTGCGGGGAGGCATTGCTGACTCTAGAGAGGTGCAGGCTACCTTTGCAACTGAGTGCTATTCAGCAGGATCGCTTCACAGCCGACCTGCTCAGTGGCATTTGCAATCTTCCAGACTGCAGGCTATGGGAGATACTGGGATCCTCTTTGATTCCAGTGATATTTTCATTATTTCAACATATTGCATTAATTTCTTTTGACTCAGTGGTTCTCTGCTGTGCTTCAATATTTTATAGTGTTTATAAAGAGCCAGAGGAGAAAGAAGAGTGCTTTAATACAAAGTGCTTCTATCAGGTTAGTTTAAAATTACTAAACATGCCTCCTATTGTCACATATCTAAAAGGGAAGATATGGGTAATATTTGTGTCATAGATAGAAAATACCTAGTTTCACTTTCCTTCCCAAATACATGCTTGAAGTCAGTAAATGCTAGGGAAGACCAACACAAACTTCAGCTACATATGTCTGGGTTTAGCATGGCTTATTTTGTCATGGAATCACAGAATAACTAAGCTTGGGAGGCACACCTAGAGCCATCTGGTCCAATCCCCGCTCAAAGAAGGGCCAACCTCACAGTTAGAGAGGGTTGCCCAGGGCCTTCTGCAACTGGGTTTGGAACATCTCCAAGGATAACCTCTCCCAACGTCCCCACCAGACCCCTCTTCCAGTACTTGACCAGCCTCAAGGAGAGGAATTTCAAGCTTGATAAAAAACAATGGACTTTTTTTTATTTTGTTTTTTTCTTTCAGATCCTCAGGCTGATACTTTGATGAGATGGAAAAGAAAGTTAAGTTCAAATGGACACACTAGCCTCTCCTGTAGCTAATAACAGAAAACAAAGCCCTTATCACAGCTATCTCAGCTTTTAATACAACCGTGCTCTCAGTGTAGATACAAATCATCTCAGAGAATCACCGTTCTGTTACTTATAGGGACATTGAGAGGAAAAAACCCCATCCAAAACCAAATAGTGTTTTCCAAATTACACACCTGGCCATCAGACCTGGCTCAGGACTAACACTTCCACTCTTGGAGAATCTTAATCAGCCCTTCCTCTACTTCTGTCTGCTTAAACAAGCCTTATAGGAAAGGCAAATTCTTATTCCTCTTGACAAGGGAGATGATAAACCCCTGCCTTCTTTTCAAAAACAGGTTCATAATTTCCCTTCAGGTAATAAAAAAATCCCAGAAAACATAGAAGACCCTAAATGCAGCTTCTGTGGTGTGTTTTCATGCAACAAATTAGGGACTTACATAGCCTTTGCATATACAAAACTCCATATACAAAACTTCCTTATACAACAATATGTGTTACTTTTAGATAAAGGCACATCAACAGTTTTGAGCTTTTTACGATACTTTTGATACTGCTTTTATGCGGATTGGTACTTCTTCCTTTGAATGTTTCTCTCTCTGACTACCCATCCTGTATGTTGCTTTTCCCAAAATTCCTTATTCTTCAGGGTAAATTTGAGACTGGAACCTCTGACTCCTGTGTACTGTGATTATCTATGGGAAAAGTAAAACTGAGCCAGCTCTAGGGAGAGCTTTTCCTTTGGATCTCTGCAGGGACCCAAGGGTATTGCTCCTTTGATACTATTTTTTTAAGAATCTTCAAGTCCGTATGCGTGCAGTGGAAAGTTTATTGTGATATGACCATGTGGTAATAATATATCAAAGTCCGGCATTAAAATATTTCTAAAAACATGAAAAACGGGCTGTTCATAATGCTAAAGAAGGACAAGCGAATTTGCTGACAATGTGGGTAATTTCCTGAAATCAGAGTTCATCTTGTAGCAAACCCGTGTTCTGTAGACAACAGAAACAAGCAAAGCATAAATCACTCACTCACATACACTATCTCCTCTGTCCTGATAATCGCATGTTTTTTGGATCACAACAAAGGAGACTATGCCTTAGAAGAATAATAAGGGCCTGGTCCAATATCCATTGAAAACAATGGAAAGGCTCCCGTTGACGTGAACTTCAAGGGATGAATATTGCATCTGGCTGTAACACCAGAAAGGTCTTAAAACATGACCTGCAGCGAGCTTTTTACCAAAGAAACATATTGAAGCCTATGATCTCCTGCTAGTTATGACAGTCTGTACTTTTAACTCTGTATAATGAATGCACACATGCAAGAAAATCATATAACACTGGAACAAAAAATGGATTTATTCATTTTTCACACCTTGCAAAGGTGTTGTGGAAAATTTCTCCTAATTTAATCAATAGTCTTATATGTGCTTTCTAATATTCTGATTTTTTAAAATCTCTATATTATGAGTTTAACTGTTGGAGCATAAATAGTCCCAATAACTTTGAGAACATATCTATTAAAATTATGAATAGCCTTGCATTCTAAATGCATTAATATTGTAGAAATCATTGTGGGGGTATTATGTTTTGAAGAGCATTAAAACTTCTTGTACTCTTTGAGCTTTTGCAATTGTGTATTTCTAAAGTGGCAATTTTGTCTTACCCTTCATATGAATTTAAAAATGCATCATTTAAATGTGGTCTCATTTTCTAGTTTGGTACACATCCCATTCTGAAATATTTTACAACTCAAAACTTTTTTCAGCAAGAAAAGAAAATTGGGGGGGGGCTAGGGGCATGTCCACCTACTAAATCACAACCTTGGATTGCATTACCAAAAAAGAAAGAACCCTTTAACACAGGAAAAGTAAGGCTGGACAGCAAATAAATTAGATACAGACATGAGATAATAGAAAGCACAGTAATCAGTAGACATGTTTTATTATTACAGGTGGAGATAATGTTGGAAAAAAGTGTGGGAGAATGCCTTGGGCTTGTTTTAAGACCAACATAAAAATGCAATACCTATATGTTTGTTTTAGCATCTTTTTTTGTAATTTTTTTTCCCTAATATTTATTTACTCTGCACATGTAAAAATAGGCCTATTGAAGTATACAAATGTGCCAAATACTTAGGAGTTAACATGACCATGTCTGAATGCAAGGTCATTCTTTTCCTTACAGCAGTATTTCCTACAGCCCGCATAAAAAATTTCACTTCTATAATCTGCAGTGATGTCAATAAGAAATTCTTCTACTGACCTACAGCAGGTTTCTAGATTTCTCTCCTCTTCTATGAAATAGATGAAAAATTCAGGTAAGAATTTCTGCCTGCTCTAAGGTCTTTCTTCTGGGTTCACATGATCATGATGGTTATTTTCCTGGGAGACTGATAACCTGGCCCATCGAAAAGTCTTGCGGGTATTTTTTAGGTTCCACTGCTCAAATTGCAAGAGAAATGTACAGTTATGATCCCCTACCATTAGCCTTCATTTTAGAGGGAAACAGCTTTGCACCAAAAGATGTGTAAACATTCCACAATAGTTTGTTTTAATGAATTGAATGACCATTAACCTGCTGCTAACCAATATAAATAATGATCTAAAGTACATGCAATACAACTAAGAATAATTATACAAGCTATGTAGCTTTTATTTTGTATTTTTAAATTCAAACTGGGAATAACAGTAATACCCCATAGTGTAAAGCCCACCATTTTAATCAACAAAAGTCTTGCTAATGTACATGTTTGCAGGCGAAAAGGGGGCATAAACATTGGTGACATTTTGACCTGTGTTCAACGAGAGAGATTGCCCATTTTATGGGTGCAAAGATAGAGATAGATAGCCCATTATGACTGTGACTAAAAATACTTTTTAAAAGTTGAAAGAAAAGGCAAAATGAAACGTGACTATTAACTCCCCCCCCAACTTCTACTAGTAGATTTTCTAGACTAGCACTGCACACAGTGATAGAACAAAATATTTCAGTAGCTTGTAAGCGAAGATTGCAAAATCTTTAAAAATTTGGTATTCAATACAACTTCTACAAAATTATCTTTTTAATGAGCGTATGCTCTTAAAATAGCTGCTATGATAACACCTTCCAGCAAATTCTTTTTTTTAACAATATTCCTTTCTTTATTAATATTTTTTTAATAATATTTTTAAAAGTGAACTCAAGAAGTATAAATGTTGTTAGAGACATTTTTATTTGATTATTCAAAGGAATACCTGTGTTGCCTTTTGTTTTGTTTTGGCAAAATTGCCTGAAAATACTAGAGTCAGATCTAGTTCAGGTAACCACAAGTGTTTTCATTCATTTCAGTAAGAATTATACCATATGCCATGGTTGAAATTAGAATCAAATCAACATCCAGTATCCCACAATGCAGAGAGACGCAGTTTAGATAAAATACCCTCTTCCAACTAACATAGTGGTATGTTGGTAGCATCAATTTTTTTGTGAAATTCTACTATCCTTCAGTATAAGAAAAAAGAATAGAATAAAAACCAATACACAAATCACTTGTGGCTTCCATTAAAGAATGATTACTGAGAAACTTCCCCATACATACACACAGACATGAGAGCTTCTGTAAAGAGAGTAATTGGGAATATTCAGAAAGCATCTCTCAGAAGGAAGGACAGCTTACCATCTCCCCTCTCACTAGCAGTTAGGAGCTATCCTTTGGTCTCTCGGCCATAGCTAAAGCCAGAGACCATAGCCAAGCCAGGCCGTGGCCAAGAGACCATTTGTCCAGATAGAGTTGGACAAATGTGGGAAAAAATGGTTTATGAACTTCACAAACAGATCTTACTGTCTTTACCTTAGTTGCACCAGTTTTGCTCTTGTACTCACAATTCTTTGACAACACTTGCTTTTTAAATGCATCCACACACAGAGGAAATGGATTTAGAACTAATGAAGTTTCCACCAGGAGCCTATCTCTAGGTAGGTTATTTTGGATAGGCTTATCCAACCAGCCCGGGAACAGAAACTGAAACCTTCTTTGTCCATTCAAAATTAGCATCCCAGAACATCAAACTTTGGGTACTGGAAAAGCAACTTTTAATGCAAGTCAAATCTCACATAATCTTGGCTCAGAAACAGTTCAGGAAGAAGGATGGTTTCTTCAGCCTCACTGATAGCATGACATTGAATGACAAAATAAATATGTATCAGCCAAAAAAAAGGCTGCAACACTGGGAGAAGAGCTGGATCACCAGCTATATCCAGACTTCAGAGGAAATAAAACAACCGAGAAGGAGTTGATAATATTGTCTGATCTCTTTCAAAGGGAAAATTGAAATGAGATGTAGATAGCAATCAGTGCAGAGTTGTTTTTGTCGGCAAGGAAATGCAGACCACCACATCCTTTCCTCCTTTACATCTGATTTCACATCCCTGAGCAACATATCCTCTTTTGAAACTTTTCCATGTGAAAATACTTAATACCTGTGTGGGAGCTCTACGTCACTGCAAGGCAGTAGGAGATATTCAGCATGAGCATTATCAGGTCATTCTCTTGGGCAGTAATAATTCTCTCATACTAACTCCAATGCTGAACAAATGTTTTCACTGTAAAATGTACTCCTGTGTTTAGAGGGAAAACCCAACATATATTATTCGTGGGAAAACTCCACCAAAATATAGTACTCAAACAGACAGTGAGAGTTCGCATGATTGAGATGTACAGGATGAGACAGGTAATGTGTATGCAAACGCAGATTTTCCGAGTATCAATGAATCACCCTTTACAGAAACATCTACGTTCATGAATAAAACCAGAAAAGACAGGTAGGTAGCAGACAAAGGGGTTAAATCGCTCCTGATAAATCAGGAAATAGAGTGCATAAAGCTAAATTTGAAGGAATATATTTGTTTTAAACCTTGAGGCATAATACCCTCATTGAGTAGGGAAAAAAAGCTAGAGAAACAGGGCCATTGATATGCTGATCACAGTAACAATACGGAGCACAGAGACAATTTAAAACTTTACTCCTACATCTGATTTAGGGTACTGTTGAATAGCAGTTGTTAGAATTTATATAAATAACTATTATTCTAGACTATGCTTATGATATTTTATTAATCTTTCTACTATTACTATTATTATTAATAATACAAGAGTACTGTTTTTCCAAAGCTGCATTGTATTCTCAGACATCCATGCTTTGAAGAATTTCCTTTCAAAATTATAAAATATTTATACAATAAATCACCAGATGATTTAAAATTAAATCACTCTTGTTGTATTTATGTTCATGAATCAAATGTGACTTTTCTCGCTTTACATAGGTCTATGCTGTTTTCAACCTCAACCTTTGCAAGTGATATTTTCATTTAGAATCTTATCATTTCATAATTATTACCTTTCAGAACTCCTAGGGAGAGAACAAAAGCTTCCTCTTTGTATTTCCATTGTTATGTTTCTTTGAAGAACAAATTAAATTTCAATCCCAGCCAAAACAAACTTTTAAAGTACAAAATAAATTAGAAATTACGTGAAAAAAATACCAAGCTGTGAAAGCTTAACGCGGCCTCTCATGAGCCCAGGTATATTCTAGATAATTTATTACTGTGTTTTCTTTGTTTAACCAGTGGACCAAGCTCAGCCTAATGAAACATGGCAAACATCTCACTGAGGTTGATCTGAACGGCTATAAACTGATGCCAAGACTCTTGTGATGTTAATAAAGGAGAGGGGCTCGTTTACACCTCCAGGGTGATTATTTACTGTCTTTCAGATTATCATTACCTTTTAATTGTCCTCTGAGCTGTCCAAAAAGGAGATACCTGATTATTTTTCAGCTCTGTTGCAAAATGTGGAGCCACACTCTACAAAATACCATATTTACACAGTTCCTACTAATGGTGATTCTTATTGCCATCGGTTTCTTTTAATTTCACTCCAGTGTGCAGATTACTCTTTTTTAGGCAAATGTCGTGGCGCAGATTCATAGAAAAGGCGCAACTGCAATTAGCAGCAACAGTAAAATGGAGCAAACAGAATATTTGCGAGCCTGGAAGGCACTCTTGCTTTTTCAGGGAAATTTCAGTTTTAATTAAGGAAACAAACAAACTTTGCATTATTAAAGTGGGAGGAAAAAAAATTTAAAAAAATCAGACTGGAAGTAGGAGGAGGGGGAAGAAATCAAGGGGCCTGGAGAGTGTTCAACTCCCAGCAAGGGACAGAAATGTAAGTGGCTCCTGGCAGCCCCGTCCGGATGAAGAGACGGGATGGCGGCACTCAAAGCCTGGCAGGGAGAGCGGCGCTGATGGGAAGGAGGGAGAGAGGCACTCACCTCATAAAACAGTGACACCTGGGCAATGCGTCGGCCTGCCTGCCCTCTTTCCCAAGGCTTGGGATCGCAGATCCTCCAGCATGCGGGAGTATTTTATGCGAGATTCACTAACGCACCAGAGGAGAAGCAAGGAGCCCGCAGTGGAGGCGGCGGGGCCGCACGCACGGCATCCCTGTGCCCCAAACGGGTCCAGCGCCTGCTTTGATTAAAAGTTGTAAGACCGTCGCATTTTAATGTGAGCTGAGCTGCCAAGGCTCGCTGAAAGTCACCCATTCCAAGTTAAAAGTAGCTGCGCAGTCCAAAATTATGAGCAAAACAGAAAAAAATATTTTGTTTGGACTCAAAAAATAATTTATTGAAAATAAATGTTACAAATCTATTTTATTTCCCCCTGGAGCCTTGCAAAAAGAACCGATATTCATCTGATATATTTTGTGTATGACCACAGCTATACATTAATCTCTGTGATTTAAGTTGCAGTGGTGCCTAAATGCCCCCAGCCAGCGCTGGGGGAGCACCTCATGAGAGGTGCGAACACGGAGCAGGGCAGGTGCAGGAAGCCCCCACTGCTCAGAGCTACCGCCATGGCAGAGCTGGGACAGCGAGGGGGCACCGAGGCACGGAACCCTGCTCGGCTTGGAAAGGGATGGAGATTAACTCCTTCATTATCGACATCTCCAACCGACCTTGCCCATCTCCAGCTGGCTGATTTGAAATAGAAAACTTTGTCTAAGCCATGCCCTTGCTAAGTCACCGCTGCTGCATCCCATAGCACCCCTGCTATCAAAACTGCCTTGCACTTCCCATGGTTTTTCATTTCCCAAGTGAAACATCCCTAAATTTTTGCCTAATGCAGGTATCAGCTACAAGCCCAGTATTACTGTGCTATAAACGACATGGGAAACTGTCCAAAACCATGTTAGCCGGGGACATAAACAACTTAAATTTTAATCCTTTCCAGTGATATCACTGTTTCAAGAGTGAAAAGAATAAGATATTATTCCAGTTATTTGATCCTCTTATTTTGCATATACACTGGATTACTTAGGGTTTTTTTAATCCAATTAGGTTTGCCTCTTTCAGTCTAGGTAAAAACCAATGGGGAGATCCTTCGTGAAGAACATCTCTCACCCGAAGTAAAGGGAGAATCTGGTTCATCAATATTCCGCACATACAATTTTAAGCCTCCCAGCCTTCTATTTTTCTACCATCCTGTTTTTCAGAGAAACTTTCTTTCCAGACAGTAAGATGCAAATCTACTGCCATCAACTTTCTGTTATTCAGAAGCACTAAGAAGTAAACCACCTGGTATTTTTCTTCAGCGCCTATATATGCATATGCAAATCCAACAGCTTCGGTATCTGCCAAACTATTTACCAAGTTTGTCAGGGAAACAGCCTCTGAAACAATCTTCCTTTAAAATAATATTCTACTGCTAAATTCTTCCTTTGAACGCTATTTTTGTCTCTTAAGGAATATTCACCCTCGCAGTCTGACTGCTTGTTAAGAAAAAACAACAAGAAAAACAGTAAAATCTCACTGTTGGCCAATGTTCTAGTGCCAGTGTTCAAACATCAGGATCCCAACAGTATCCCAGCGCCTGAAAAACATGTCCTTTTCTTTGAAATCTGCCTGGGTTGCGGATGAGAAATTGCCAGTAGAAATTACAACATTTGCCATGACTGAGATGGGGTGGGTTTTCGCATTTGGACTGAATGAAACCATGGAAAATGTTGTTAGTAACAACTCCAATGTTATAAAAAATCACCAAGTGACAGTTTTCTAGATTAAAAGGAAATATTAAAAATCCCCTTCAATATTTAAAGCTTACTTAACTAGTAGCACTTCACTTGACACTGACTCGTGTCATTTTCTTTCATTCCTCTTTTGATCCATGCAAAGCAGTTACACGATTGCAAATATCTTATCATGTCACCTTCTCATATGGATACGAGATGAAAGAATATTATCTCAAGCTGAGTGATAAGTCCTGTACCAAAAACTACGGGTGGAATCTGCACAATCTGACGCTAAACGGGAGCAGGGAGGCGGCGGCACTGGGCATTTTTTCCCTGATATTCTGTGTTGAGGATGGCTAAGAAAAAGTGTCTTATTTTGGTAGGTTATTCCAGGCTACTAATTAACCATTGGGATTTGATACCAGGTTAGCTGAGCTTGATGTCAATGCACAGGGATCATTCAAATCGCTTTTATTTGCATGATTTCAAAGTGGCAAACCATCGATATTGTTTTGCCTCTGATTTTAAACACGCGAAGGGCATCAAAAGGCCTATTAACATGAAATAAAATTAGCCCTCATCTGTTTTATTTTAAAGGGACTCTTCCCCCCCGGCCCCTCTTTTTTTTTTTTTTTCCCCCCTTTTTCCCCTTTCTTTCTTATTTAGGGAACTCAGTTCCTTTCCCATACTTGGTATGTAGTACATCTTTTTTTCTCAGAGTTAATTCTCCAAGTCTGGTCTGTCAGCCAGTATAAACAACACTTGATGAATGAGACTCAAGGTGTTTAGTCACCTGAAGCAGCTGTTTGAAGTAACTCTACACACAGCCTGAGGCCCGTGTTTTCACAGCTGTGGGAACTCTTCAAAAGCTTTCCCTCTTGGCCTGCTGCTTTGCTGTGGCTTTAGACTCTTAGCACAAAATCTGGACAATTTCAAAAGGGCAGAATGAAACTAGAGACAGTAATTTTTGATGATTTTGGGCCAAAAAATGGCCTAGAATAAATAAATGAAGTACATTTGAAAGTGCTTCACCTAGGTGGGCTATATATCTAAGGATCGCTCGCTCTTCATGTGCCCATGCGCTCACTCAAAAGGAGGGATGCGGGGCTGAAGTACTGCTCTCTGTTTACACGGCAGTATTTTCCCTTTCTTCTCTGATGCAGCTACGTTAAAACTAAACGTTTATGGGCCTGGAAATATATGTACCTGAAATAAACTCAGCAAGTTTTTAGAAGTTGGAAAGCTCTCCAAACTCATAAATAGACCTGCAATGATTAGTGATCTGTGCTTCCCACTGGGAAGCTTTGGAGAACTGGCCTCGCAGAGGTCGCATGATTGCTTCTCCTGGCTCAAAGTCCTTGCCTTCATGATATGCCTCACTGTATCCATGTAGGTAGCCAAAGTAGTGATGAGCCCGAAAAAAAATATAATAAAAAAATTGAGCAAGGCGCTGAGCTGGCAGGGAAATTACAGTTTTGCAAATGCGGGACCCAATCATGCAGCTGGGCTGAAATATTATATGCAGAATGAGGTCATGGATCAGAAAATTGATTTTATTTGGGGGTGGGAGTGGACTGCAAGCCTAAAGCATGATGATGAATTTGCTGGAAAATCCTGAGCAGTAAATGGCCAGGTTCTACCTCCCCTGCGATGTGCCGCACCGCCATCCTCAGAGGCACTGCTGCCAGAAGATGAGGCTCCTCGAGGAGTCAGACAGATATTGCTCAATGCCGTGAGTAACGATGGTGCCGTCAGACCAGCCCAAGAAGGTGAGCATCCCACGGGAAAGGGAGATGGAAAATAAATTCAGCAAAGCATTGACGTGAGCACCAGAAAGGGATGTGAGTAGACAGATTTAATCCGTGAGGCTATGTCAGGTGGATGCTTAATTCACTGAATAATGCTTTCCATTTCCAAGTTCATCCAAAAAAGGAAATACAGATACATCAAACCTCAGCTTTCATATGTGTCCAACAAAAGGCATCAGCAAGCTTGCCAGAAAGAGAGTAAGGATGGGACAAACTACTCCTGAGACAGTAGAACAAACATGCCCCAGCCTTAGCTGTTTTAACACCGCATGCCTCCCACGCATTACTCCATAAATCGTCCTTTGCTTCCCTCTCATTTTCTCCAGTTTACAAAAATTCTCATGTTAACAGAAAACGTTTACTTTAAATTGATCCTCAGCCATCCTTGGCGTGTATTATACATGCTCACCCTTTTATGTTTTATAGCTTATGTCATTCTGTATTTATCATTTAGTTAAGGCCTTATATTTTTGGCTTGCTATTGCCCCTTATCAGATGATAAAATGTTCCCTCAGGAGGGAGAGAATTTTTATGAATTATGATGATAGTATAGAAAATAAATGACTTATTGGCACTACGGTCAGGTTATACACGGAACTGTGTTCTTTGAAAGTTTAGGGCCACATGAGCAGGGCGCGCGTGCAGGCACTGGCACTCCCAGGGAAGGAAATTCCCCTGAGGACAGAGAGACCGTGAGGTGACAAGGACAGTAGTGCTGCCTGCTCAGAGGCTCGGGATGAACCCTGTGCTGTCCCGGGGTCTCTGCACAAAACTGCTCGTCTCTTTATGGCTAGCACTCTCCGGTGCATAAAAATGCCAGAAGGTGGTGAAGTTTCTAGATGACCTGAGAACAGCAGGGCATAAACATTTCCAGAGTAGATAGATGGGATCTGGGCATAAATAAGTCCTCTTAAATGTCTTCTGTGCCGTTGCCCGCATCTGGATGCCCACAGGTCTCTGGGTACCTGTGTTTTGCAATGATGCTGAAGATTAGCTGTGCCAAACTACGTCCCGGCCATTATCTTCACCCTTCTAACATGCTCCCACCCAATTCTCACTCCTGACCTACTCCTGAGAGGCTTCAAGCAGCCCACACCACCTAAAGCTGCCCTCCCTTCTCCAAAGTCCTTTTAGCCCACGTGGTGAAAGCACATCTCATACTACCGGAGACATAGCTGGGCTGGTCTCTTCTCTGCAAAAACATGACATAAGTACTGACACTGGTCACAGTACACGTCAACCGAGTCAAGCTTTGCTAATGAACTACTACAGAACTTCAAAACAAACAGGCAAACCTGCTGCTGAACAGCATACTGCAACCTTTTCCCCCCATGTACACACGACAATTATACATATATAGGCTTGCTCTCTTTCACCTCAGGAAAGAAATCAAATACGAGCAAAAGTTATTTAAGCAATTAAAGATGTTTGCTTAACTTAAACTAGAAAACTAGTTTATATTACCAAAGCCTGGAGCTACAGGAAACAGCCCACAAACAGCCAGGGTAGTGTTTTCCTCAGGCAGGTACTCCAAGATGAAAAAGAAGTTATTTTTAACTGTTCAGGTAAATCCTGTTGAAGTGAATGAGGGCTCCCAGGCACCACCCATGCAAGGCCACTAACTTCTCCTACCCCTCTCTCAGCTGGATGCCAAGACAAGATCTGCCTTTTGGTCTGCTCTTCACAAAGCAATTTCTCAATCTTTGCATAATAAAGACCCAACTAACTCCCGAAAGAGAAACATTTTTTTTTTTCATTGTCATGGTGCTTTCAAGGGCTCATTCCTGGGCAAGCACCACAGCCAAGGAAGCCACCAGCTGCAGGGTGTGATACAGCCTTCACGTGCTCATCGTCTTTGAGCCCTTTGGCATAGGTCAGCTGCCCCAAAGAGAGAGCCACCTTTTCATTTGAAATAGCTTTAAAGGGATGTAGGATTATAAGGCTTGTTTTTAGGTGAAAGCTAAAGATTTTGTAAAAGCTGAACAGCAAAATCCTAAGCCCCATATGAACAGTAAGGCAAACATTACCTGGCATACAGGGTAGCATTTTATGAGTTCCTTCACACCATAAATGGCAACGTTTTACGACACTGTTTAATTAAAACACATTCAAAAGACCACCTATGCAATGTGACGACTATGGGATCCATTTGCTGTGCCAGAGCTGTGCCCTTCCAACCTCCTCAGCTGGATCATTTGGGAGTGATTTTATAGAGTCTTTAGACGAAAAGAATGAAATCTGTGAGGACTGACTTTAAAGCAATAATATGCTTCTGTTTATGCAATAATATACTCCCATTAACCAATATTCAAAATTTTGGGGTGTATAGGTAATGGCAACTATATATAGAAATGACATTTTATCTTTAAAGAAGTGAAATATATGAAACTACAGTTGATGAGATGTTACAGGAAGGATCATTGTTAAGAGATCCTTACTCCACATATTCATGTAAATAGTTTTATGGGGATGTCCTGGTGAGGATGATGGGTTCCTTATGAGCAACAGCTTCTGAGCAAAAGGTTCCCTATCTCGTTAATACACAAATGTGACACACAGCTGGGAAGTCTGCCTGCAGGCAAGTCTTCAGGTGAGTAAAGTGAGAAGTTAGCGTTTGATGAAGAGAATCCAGGAAGCCCTATCAGTGCCTTCTCTGTAATGAGACAGCAAGGGAAAGAGAGAGAAAAAGAGACACAGGGAAAGAAAGAAAAGGAAAAGGAAAGGAAAGGAAAGGAAAAGGAAAAGGAAAGGAAAGGAAAGGAAAGGAAAGGAAAGGAAAGGAAAGGAAAGGAAAGGAAAGGAAAGGAAAGGAAAGGAAAGGAAAGGAAAGGAAAGGAAAGGAAAGGAAAGGAAAGGAAAGGAAAGGAAAGGAAAGGAAAGGAAAGGAAAGGAAAGGAAAGGAAAGGAAAGGAAAGGAAAGGAAAGGAAAGGAAAGAAAGGAAAGGAAAGGAAAGGAAAGGAAAGGAAAGGAAAGGAAAGGAAAGGAAAGGAAAGGAAAGGAAAGGAAAGGAAAGGAAAGGAAAGGAAAGGAAAGGAAAGGAAAGGAAAGGAAAGGAAAGGAAAGGAAAGGAAAAGAAGGAAAAGAATTTACTGCCTAACTTCTCCTAAAAATATGGTGTGATATTTCAGGCTGAACACGTATGTATACATATATATAGCATGGTGGTTATTGGAGACACTACAGTGTAAGGCTTTTCTTCTCTCTGACTCTAAAACATTTTCCCAGGTTAAGTACAATTCCCATGATCATCGTAATCATTCATCTGGCTCTCAGACTGGATAGTGGTACTGTGCGTTGTATTTGGCTGTGAATACCAGTGCACCCAATGATTTCCTTTTCCATGACATTTCTGAGAAACAAATACTGGATCTGATTCACATCTAGCCACAAATATGAATCAAAACCCAATACAAAATTGGACACATGCTGGAAATTTGATAACTTGTGAATATGAATTTACTTCTGTAGTTGCTGAGCTGCTATTGGAAATCTGGAGCATGTTTGGAATTACAATTTTTTTCTTTCCAAAAACGTGCATAGTTTGTTCCTTGTAATCATATTTCTGATGAAGTCAAAGACAGAAATCCCACTGAAAGAGCTGGGGAGGAAGGACTTTGTTTTAAAGACGTACCCTTTATGGAACCTTTCCTACTTGCTGTCCTTCCAATGTAAAATATTAGTCAGCCTAAGCCCTTTCTTCTTCTGTACGTTAATAGAGACTTGAAAAAAGGGGTTAGGATTTTTATAAATTGGAATAAAGTGGCCTCTGTTTTCTAACACTTGCCAAAGCATATGGGGTCAAATCAAAACAGTCACCCACACTGGCCAGTTACATGTCTTATTTAAACAATAAATTAGTGTCAAAGTTTCCAGTAATTAATTTCTATACCAATTTACATATTTCATTCCTTTCATTTTTTTGCTTTCATGTTTTGAAACTGTAATGCAGCTAACATCTATTTAAAGCAACCTCCCCTACCCAGTGATTGATGTTAGATACAACAATTACAATGCCAGTACTAGGGATAATTCTTTGCAGATGTTGTCAAATTACAGGTTAAATGAGGAAAAAAGTTCCTTTCTTCCGGCCACCCACTCTAGTTCTCTTGAAATAGGTGCATAGTACTGTATATCCTGTGCTGTAGGTGCAGTAATTCCCTGTTCAGTCACTCATCTGGTTTAAATGACTTCCATTTGCCATTTCAAAGGATGACAGAACACTGTGTTCAGATTGTTTTGCAGGTACCAAAGACGCAGTAACTCTGCTTTGTGTTTTAGCTGGCAAAGAGAAGTGAGCTCGATCTGGCAACACTATGCTGGTTTTCCCTTTAATATAAATAACATTTGCCATTGTGAACAAAAAAAAGGAGAAAAAGAAAAAAAGAGGGGTTAGATTATTTTAACCCTTTGTAAACCTTTCCACTCGTTGAGATAAAACAGGATCCTTGTCTTCATCTTATAATCATAACAGTATGTATTTCGTGTTGACAGAAGAAAGATTGAGCATGGGTCCTGCATGGCTATGTAGTTTGGGGAGAGGTGATGAAACTTCTCCATTACCCAGCCCTTGTAGCAGGAGCCAGGCACAGTCATATTCCCTGAACGCAGGAGAAGGAAGGTAATGCGCCATAAACAGAATATGGAAAAAATCAAGAATAAATTGAAAAAATGGCTTTGCCTGCCCTTGCGTGTAGTCAGTATTGTGCTATGCTCCGGAGGAGAGCAGACCGTGCCGCTCTTGAGCTCAGCAAGAAAACCTGAAGCGTTGGTATAGGCCACTGCCACGCTCTGCAGTGGCATGTAGCGTGGCATACCGCGGGACACCGAGGTGCGCAGAGCCATTTGGCACCGGTCCTAGGCAGGTTTGTTCCCTGGGAAGTGCCTCGGTTCCCTCACCAGAAAGTCCTCAGACGAACGGAGAGAGGGTGAAAACACCACATGTATGCTAGGCACTGGCAGTGCTGGGCACCAGACCCCCCGTGCAAGATGAGCCAAACCGGCTCGATGGCAGAGATACACCCCACTGCCTCTGAGCAGACTCTCGAGCTGCTTCTGCATTCCTGGTGCCGGTTTCTCGCAGGCGTGCCGTGCTCAAGCCCTGAGGCTTTGAATGGGATTTCCATTTTAATTCTTTTTCTACATATGTTAGGCTATGATCGCTTCTTCTCGCAGTGTACAGGAATGAATTCTGGCCAAAAGAAGGAAAACAAGAATAATTTGTGAATAAAAGTTGAAGCAGAGGACAGAAAAGCCAGGCTCTCACACTTTATTTTTGGCCAAGGCAGTGGCTTGCTGTGTGGCCTTATCCTCTCTGCACCTTCCTTCCACATCCGATCAGCAACAGCACGTAGAATAAATGCGCTGAAAACCCTTGCCAGGTATGACAGGAAGACAGCCCTATAAGTACCTGTAGTAAACAGATATTGCTCTGGCCAAAAAGATCAGGGACCGATGGAAACACGTTGCCAGCTATTTGGGTGATGGTGAATGGTCCACGCTGCCAATTCTGTAATACAATCTGTTTCGTAACAAACTCCTCGGAGGCATCTGCACAACTGTGTGCGAGGTAACTGTTGCATGCTATTCCCTAAATAGTTATATTATTTAAATATTCACTAAATATTCCCTCTCTTTTCTTGAAATCACCATCCCAGGACTCTGTCTCCTGGCCACACCAGTGTGCGCTGCATTCTGAGGTAGCACCCCCGCAGCAGAGTGGTCCATTCTTTTTTTTAACCTACTAAGTTTAATAATTTTCAGAACTGAGCTACGGGGTGGTTTGGGAGTAGTGAAGGCACGAGCATGTGATTTGTGTGCTGTGCTTCAGCATCTTGGCTTTCGAGAGGAAAGCGCAGCTTGCTGATGAAGGCTTGTGGTTTTCCTGTTTGTTGTCTGGAAAAAAGCGTGTGGAGGTGGGGTGCAAATGGGCAGAGTGGGGCAAAAAAAGGAAAACAAATAAGAAAGAAAAGGCATAAAGATTTTTTTTCTACGTAATGAAGATGCTCAAGCCTCATTTCTTTTACAGGTTGAAGAAAGTGTGGTGTCCCAAAGGTAACAGGATCAGAGATCCCGATCTTTGAAGCACGATCTTAAGGTCTACGCAGTATTTGACCTATGTGCAATGGTTACGGATGCTGCAAACGTGGCTGCAGCTACTAGGAACTAAAGGGTTTTGGTCTGCTCCAAAATGAAGCCAAAGAGCCTTTGCATGTAAGAATGTTTAAAGCTCTCCAGCAACACTGCTGCCCAGCCAAACAGGCAGTTTCTGTAAAAGGATAAAGAGTTTCCTGCCAGCCTCCTTCACTCTGTTTTGTTTTATTATACGCTTTTGCCACATTAAATGATTTTAAAACCAAAGGGCTTGCTTTCCTGGTAAAAGAGGGTGGACAGGATTGTGAAACACGAAGGATGTCTAATCTATGACTTTCAAGGGTGTAGGACGTGCAAGGCTCGGTTAAGAATTTGGTCGTGGATTGTATATTCTTTCCTGTGCACAGACTATCCAAAACTGTTCATTATTTAGTGCATTCTTTTAAAAAAAATGTAATAATTAACATGTTACTCATTTTATTCATGGTATAAATTAAACACAACTCTTCAAAAATGCTACTGTGAGCACATTGCTAACTTAAGAGAATGTGCAAACAGTAGTGGCATAAATATTTCATGGATAACTTGAAATTTTGCTCATATACATTGACAACTTCAAAACCAGTTTTCTGCCACTTCTTTTGCTAAGTAAGCTCAACAGTCCACAAAAAGGGAGCGTGAAATGTCCACAAGCATATCATCCAGAGCTAGAAAATAAAGATTCCTCAGCTGATACAGGAAATAAATTGCTTTAATATATGTTGATATTATATACCAACCCTACAAACATGTGGATTCCTGCACTGAAGCCCAGCTCTGGAGATAAGCGCAATCTCTGTCTGTACATTCAATAATATATTTGCAGCTGTTTGTATAAAGGATGCATTCCATAATATTTCTGTTAGCAACTGCCCAATATTGATTTCCAATGGCAATAATTTTGAAGCCTTGACCGTGTAAAAAAAAATATCTTGTCCCCATGGTGTTACATTTAAGAAGCCAACACTGTCATATTAACAGTATAGCTGTGCACCAAATCTTTGTTTAGATAAAGCCATTTGCTTATTCGAATTTATGGCAGAATTTATATTGCTATCTACAAATAGATATCAATAGTTAAAGAGATTTTATAGCGTTTTGACATTCAATATATTATGCAGGTTTAAAAGGCTCTGGAAAATGGATGAACTATCTAAGCTGAACAACTTTCCACTTGTAAAAATGCTTCTCAAAGTACAGAGGACTCAGATTTAATACTTAGTCTTGCTTGTTTAAGCACATGCTCAAATGTGGACGGGTTTTTCATATTTTAATCCTGACAGAACAATGCAGTCTCCTCAGAGCCAATGTTAAATGAAAAAATGACAGACATATCTTATTAGGGAAGATAATTTAAGTAATACTTATTTTTAATGCTTCACTTAAGCAATACTATTTTATGTCCTCAAATACATACAAAACTCTTCTCTTTCCCTTGTTGATTTATATTACAGCTTGCACTGCACAGATTCTTATAAAAATAAGATTTTGAGTTGATTTAAGTCCCTAACATGTTGTAAGAGCTCTATTATATATCCCCCAAACACGGTGTGATGGATCCTAGTTTTATGCTATGCTTCCTTCTTCACAAGCATAATTTCCATTTGCCAGATAGCAACTCAGATAAAAGCTCTAAAATGAAAATAAACTTATACACAAAACTCTTTGAAAAGGATAATTTATCTTATGGAATAGTCGGAAACCTAGAGAATAATCTTTGATTGATACAAATAATAGAAGATTTCCTAAATAACTTTTGCTCCTGGTAAGCTTCCAAGCAAGTAATTCACAAAATATGACTTTCTTCATTGGAAAGGTTATAAAAATTTGTTTGTTGGAGGTAGGGAAGGAAATGTAATTAAAGGCTAAATTCAGGCTCACATTTCATTTTAACTAAAAGAATATGTGTGATTTGGATGTAAGTCACCTAGGCACTTCCTTTTTTTTTTTTTTAAAGCAGTGCACATTGTCAGCAAATCAGATTATCCAATAGCAGAAGTACATCTGGCTGAGTTGACTATGCCAGGTAACCTTAAATAGAAACTCTGCAGCAGTTAACTGTGTTGCAATACTGGGCTTTGCTGGTAATACTTATCAAAAGTTCCCCTTTGTAGCATTTCTATAAAAAATAAAAAGGGAAGAGGTGAAATGAAAACATAAAACTTGTTGGGGTTTTCTGTATTTATAAAAAATCCCTTTGCAGTTGGAAATGCTTACAAGGGCATATATAAAACACAGCAACTCCAGTTATTTTTAACTACATATGGTCTACATAAAATGAAGCTATAGATCATGGAAGCTATAATGAAGGCAAGTTGAAGACCATAGCAATTCAAGTACTTTAGCTAGTCTTGAATTTATAATGTCTTCAGGTAATACTTCAACATTCAAAAGACAAACAAAACAAATTTCCTCATTATTGGTCGTAAAAGAAAATATTATCTCCTCCCCTTGGTAATTATTTTAACTATATGAGTGGGATCCTCATCGCGGATACATTGCATGTACAACCCTACATTGGTCCCGACTTTTATTCGCACAGAAGTTGATTTGACAAGACATATTGTGGGTATTTGCACTGTCTGCTACATTTTAGATCAAAATCAGGTTCTGGATCCTCAGTGCCTTACAAGTCACTTTTAAACTGAGACAAACCATTTGGTTCTAGGGCTGAGCACTCAACTTAAAAAACCCTTCTCTCCCCAAAGGCAAATACTATATGAAAATAAATTAAAACCCAAATTTTGCTGGTCAGCTATTTTGAATATATAAATAGGCAGTTTCATGTGAAGAGAAGTGACCTGAAACCTTGGTTCTAATCTTTGACAAGTCTTAGAAATGCCCTTTTTTTGTCCTTTTTCAAGTAAATTTTAGCTTCATTCTGTCTTCATTATTTCAGCAAAGTTATGCATAAAACAAGCTACTATACAATATGAATAAAAATGGCAGAATCTGACCCAAAGTGAATTACCACAGGGAAAAAAAAAGGACTTGTAAAAGAAAGACAGTGCACCAAGAAAGCATGTTTGAACAGATGTGCCGTTACGTGCCCACAATGCATTTGTAAGCTCAACCATTTCTCCATACTTTTAAGGTCAATTGTGTGTTTCGAATGATTATATCAAATACACATTTGAATTTTCAACTTAGAACAAATGCATCAATGTCAAACAGAGTCACCTATTCAGGAATCTCCTTTTGCAAGACTCCCTTTATTAAATAAAACTCATACTCTTTGAACAAAGAAGAACTATATTTTTGTCACATGGATTAAATGTTGTGAGGTTAAATCCTCCAAATAGTTGCCTGTATTGATGCTTCTCGGGTTTTACTAACCTTAGATACTCTAACCTAAAGCTCGCTGTGAGTTGTGTAAACTAAAAATATGGATCTCTGCTCAATTTTCCCAGTTATTTCCCTCCAAATATTCCCTTTTGTCTGATCCCTAAGCGAAAGACTAAAAATATGTTTGTGTAGAAATTGTAGCGATAACGACCTTGGCCTGTGCTTTGGCCTATCACATCCCAGTTGGTGTGAAAGAACTTCAGCTAAGGTGAGCTGAAGGGCATATGTGCTTTCTGAAATAGTTCAATAAGTTTTGCTAGACCCACACAGAAACTGCAGAGACATATACTGAGCTGCACACCCACTCTCAACATATAGAATATTGATGATTCTCTGGCTAGCTAAAAGCTTAAAATAAATGTCTGGATACAGCTTATTCTTGATGCTACATCATAGGCCTTTCTAGCACATGCTAATGAAAAGGTAAGTGCAACCGTGCCCTGGGAACCAAGCTGTGCTGGGATTACACTGTGTGTAGCAACTTCCTCGCATGGTGGATCACAGCAATTTTGTAGAGCAGTTAACTAACCCCAACTTAGTGACCACATTCAGAAGAGGTGGCATCTTATGACTGTGAATTTGGGAATGGCCAACACTGACATTAGTAAACCTGGGCTATTAACTCTTTGAGGACCGCGCACGTACACACAGCTGGAGTCTGGCTCTTCACTCGTGGTGGTGATGCCTTACCCGTTATGCAACCAGCCCGATTGCAGGGACATGGCATGTAAAGTCCAGTTGAACTGGACACTTCTCCTGTTTTATGAGCCTGAAATTTCAGGATGCTGACAACTAAATCAGAAGAAGAGATGTCAATAGATTTCAACCCAACCTGCGACATAAGTACAACACTTTTCTCAGTCTTTTTCATTTACCTCTTACGTGCTTTAAATCGTAAACCACATTTTGTAAACCATGGGCCCAGCGTTTGTGTAAGTGCGCTAGCTATCCCACAGTCTGAGGTTGGCTGTAACATGAACTGAACAGCTGAGTTTGGTTTTCGTATGGAAATAGGCAGTATGGCTTAAACACCCATAAAATATTTCTGCCTATGCCGAGAGAATTCAGACTTTTCCATGGGTGATAGTGACAGAAACCTGACAATAGCAGTGTAACACATGAGTCAGAGAAGGGGGAAAATTTGACCAGAGAAACTGGTACCAAGTTATTTTTGTGTGAAAGAAAGGCATTAAATATCTACTGGCAATGCAGAGGAGGAGTAGGAAGGATCTTGGTCTCTGAAGTCTGGTCCGCAGGACTCCCACACAGTTAACCGGGTGCATTTCAGATTTGTCTACCTTAGATGGGGCTCTGAGTCACCCTTGCTTGGTGCTGCATCTGTGCCTTCACACACTCTGGGTGCTTCAAGGCTGTATCTGTTCCTCTCTCCCATGCAGGGGATCACGAAATCATAACTATCAGGTAGGATATAAAGCGGGGGAGGATAAGCTGAGTCACAGCAGAACTGATAAAACCCACTGGCTGCTGGATCTGGGGGAAACACGGTCAGATAAGGGGAAGAAAGGCTTAACTCATTACTTTCCCACCTCCCATAAGCCACCATCCAGACCTTCAAGTCTGCCATAGTGGCCAAGGAAAAAGGCAAGAGCTGCACTGAGACCTAGACAGTCCCTGGACTCCCCGGTGAGTCTCCTGGGTGAGTCTTCAGCTCGTCAACCCTTTTGTTATGTAGGAGCTGCCAAGAGCAGCAATCTGCACAGGGACTTGGGGCGACAACCTCAGAGACCCTGGGATGTATTCTCAGAACCCCTGGATATCGTTAACCACCCTTCAAGTAAATCCAGTCCCATGGGTAAAGCTTCAGGCAATCAAGCTCATCTTCTGCCCTGGGGTGTTTTCTCCTTCCAGAGGTGAGTAGGGTTATATCCCCATCTTGTGTGACCTCACCAATTAATTTGGGAATTGTCAGCCTCCAGACAGATTGTTCTTCCATTCCAATTACCTGCTGGCCTCCCTTGCTCCCTTTCCACTATCCTTTTCTTGTGAAGGACCAGGGAGCACTAGTTTCTGAGGCTGCTTTTTTTTTTCCCCCCTCTCACTACTATATGTGCTCTGAGATGGCAGGTTTTTTCACTGAATGAGACCCACATCAAATCTTATTTTAAAAGTTAAAAATGAGCCCCACAGAAATCTGGATGACTGCGCAGATCTGTGACCCAGCTTTGTTAAACAACAACTAACCAAAGCCTTGAACCAGAATTGGAAAATATATATATTTTTTTTTCCCGCTGAGATTTGAAAAACACTGGTTGGAGTTTTTTGCCATGGTTTTTGACTTTTGTATGCTTCTGCGTTCACATGTGCGAGTGAAGTGCTGAGTCACAAGAAAGTTTTCCAGCCCAGTTCTGTGCCTCTGTGAAGTTCATAGCTCTAAAATCATGTTCATATAAAACATCTGCATATTTGGGTGCTTCTCTGAGCTCAGTTTGGCATTCAGGTCTTTGGAGCGCCGCCCAGGACAACAACAAAGTTCTGCAGCATTTACATGGTCTGAACCCACCTTGCCAGAAAGGCAGAGCGGTGCCGAGGTGCAGCTCCTGCTCCATCCCCGATGCCACTCGCTGCAGAATTGGGGCGCAACGGGTCCCTGAGTGGTGGCTGATCTCATTTCACAGGCTTGGGCAGGGAGACAGCCAAGTGTAAACAAACAGATTCCTTCAACTCTAAATGTCCTTGCTTCTCTTCTTTCTTTTTCCCAAAATCTTATCATGTGAACGCAGTGTAGTTTTTCGGTTTAATAAGAATAATAATGGCTCAGGATGCAGGAAAATGACTCACATGGAGCTAGTCCAGTTCTCCTAGTTGGTTCTAGTCAGGTCATGATGAATCAGATGACCCTTATCTTAGTTTAAGACTGTGAATAAAAACCTCTCCCCTCTACAACCCAGCCAATTTTTGTTACATTATGCAGCATATCTGCTTCCCCTCTCGCATTTCCTAGCTCTTCAAGTCTGCCTATTGCCTCTCTGCAAAATTTCCCGTGCATACCTCCCTCCTGACTTCACCTCTGAGTAAATCCTCGTCTATGCTCTGTAATTTCCCCTTGTCTTATACCTTTTTTTTCCCCTTTGTCCTGCCTGAGCCTCAGTTTTATCGCCCTTCTAGCTCAAGACGAATACTGCCATATGCTTTCTCATGTGTTGTTACACAAGACCTCCATCCCACCCAAGCCAAAATTGCTTTACTTGCTTTAAAACCCTCAGTGGATTTGTACCTTGGACTCTTGAGAGATTTCAGCTGTATCTGAAACTGAAGCAGAAAATAAACCCTTTCTTATTTTTTTAACACATTCATGATACAAACTATGGCAGCACTTTCCAAACCAGGGATGCAAAACTGCTTTTCCTTCCCTGACTAGACAGTTCATAAAGGTTTGGGTTCAAAACTGCAGGTTTTGTCCGCTTTTCCCTTCAATAAAAACAACAGATCAAATAATAAATCCCACATTTAGTGACCTTTCTATTCCCTTGGTAGTGCATTTGTGGAGACCCTGCCCTATATTATGAAGAAAGTAGTAACTGAGAAAACACATGAAAGGAAAAATAATATTTAGTGTTGTTACGTGAAAGAGAAGTCATCATAGGTCTGGCTCCAGAGCGAGAGCTAACCCAGCTTAGCTAGAAAAAGACATGTTCCTGTAACAGGGGAGTAATTTTTGCTTCACATTTCTGCTTTTTTTGCTCAGAGACTGAGGAAAACAAGGAGACTGCAAGAGAACGATTAACCTGCGTTACACTTGAGTAAACCAAGATTAAGAAACAAAGTGGCAAAAAGCATTGGTGAACTCAAGAAGGGATTACACAAGCTTATGGACGATCAGCCTAAAAATTCAGTCGTCCCCCAACAGCCGCAAACTCAGAAAGTCCCTCAAACACAATTTACCAAAAGCCAGGAAGGCATACCAAAGTCCTATTCTTATACGGCTTCCCGAACTAGCCGCTGTCAGAGACAGGGTACTGGGCTAGAGGGAATTTTGGTTTGGCCCAGAATAGCCTTTCTTACATTAGTAGTTGAAGATCACTTGCTAATCTTTACTAAGAGCAGTCTGGCACCAGCAGGGTAAAGCCATGCAGACCTACTGACTCCCGCCCTCTTGCTTTAACCTCTCGCCTGCACCGTCTTGCCCTCTGCCATGATTCTGCAAATCTGTCTGAAACCCAGGGAAAAAAATATTACTGCAACATACCCCAGTGGAAAACTAGGTAAAAGGAGCACCATACCTTGTACTCCAGTCTCCCTTTCATGCACTCATAGCTCTTAGTGTTTGAATGGGGCTGCACCGGGTGAAAAACTAGGTAAAAGGAGCACCATACCTTGTACTCCAGTCTCCCTTTCATGCACTCATAGCTCTTAGTGTTTGAATGGGGCTGCACCGGGTGAAAGCGTGATCAGTGCATGGTCATTCACGACCAAAATGGGTGAGCCCTTGCTCCTTTTGCTGTCAAGGGGGCCTGCTGCAACCAGCATCCCTGATATTCCCATCTGTCTGCTCACGCCACGTCTTTTTTGGAGCCATCCACAAGATGCTGGCGCACATGCCGCACACACAAGCACACCAGAGAAGAGCGAGTGCGTAGCTGCTTTCCTATAATTACCGTCTCTCGCTCTACCTTCGGATAGGGATGGGAATAAAACAGCTTTCCGCTTTTCTCTGAAGAACCTCCAATTTTCTGCTGTTCAAAATTGTGGGTAGCAGACGATCAAGTTGCAACTACACCAGTGTGAAACTGCCATTGCATCACCGTTTTGCAGACGCTGTTACAAAACTAAGGCAAGACAAGGCTCTGGGAGGTTCGTAAATGTTTCAACATAACCTGAACAGAGTTACAAGGAAGCCGGGTCTAAATCTGGAGATTTCTGGATTTGACTACGTACAGCTTGAAAGTCAGTCTTTTCAACCCTGAGTGTAGAAAACCTTGTCAGCCTTTAGTTGATATGCACTGGGTGTTTTGTATTGAAGATCTTCACTTTATTTTTAGATTCATTCAGTTAGAATCAAAAGACAGCTTAGGGGAAACAAGCCCGCATATATGGAGTACAAAAAAAAATGCAAAAAAGAAAAAAAACAGTTGCACGAAGCTCCTGTGAACGCAAACTGCAAGCCATGGTTTGCTGAGTTTAAATCCAACAGTAGTTACTAGTTATCTGCAGTTCTGATAAATATTCATGTATCATATGTTCATATCTGACTGCAGGAAAAGAAAAGGATTCCGAGAGCTTTGTCTGCCCTATGAGCTTTTTATCTGTGCTTTAGTAACCTCCTTATACTTAGTAAATAAGAATGTTTCTTTGTTCAGACTTTAACACTTTTAATATCCTTGCAGATTCAGCAAACCTTTGTTCTAAAATGCTTTGTGCCCATTAGGGCTTTTGATTATAGATTACACCACCATTTGATTTTTTTTTTTTTTTTCTCATGGGCAACATATTCTTCTTTCATTGAGCAATATTCAGAAACTTGGAAATCTAACCTGTGTTTTAGTCTCAGGACAGGCACATTCTTATGGTAAAAACCTCCCCAATTGAACTTGGGATGCATTCAACTCTTGTATGGTTGATACTTGGCCAGGTTAATTATGCAATCACCCCAAGTAGAAGAGGACAGCAGGATACATGAGCATTTTTCAAAGACTTGTTTTTAGTACAGAGACAGTTTTCTGGAATCAAATAAAGAAAATGGAGAATGTCTGTGATTTACAGTGAACTGGCACTCTGAAAATGCAAGGATTTAAAAGATCAACAAGGCCAAATTTGCAGTCATTTAGGGAATGATTATAGCATGCGTCTACATATCCAAGTTAGCTTTAATCATGCTACCTTGGGTACCAGCAGCAGAATAGCTGTGGCAGCAGTGGGCTTCAGCACGAGCTGTACAAACCTGCTTGGGACCCTGGATGCCTTCTCAGGCAGTTGGCCTGAACCAAAGTCCACGCTGATATGGCTTCACTGCCATTGGCATGCCTGCAAGCCAAATTAAAACCAGCTCAGTTGGGCCTACACGTGCTGCAGCCGCTCTGATGGCTTGTGGAGAATAGGACTGGGCTTCTTGCACCCTCCAGCCACACCATTAGCATGCGAGAGGACACGTGGTGTCAGCAGTGGGTCTTGCCTTGGCATCCTGTACACGCAACAGAGAGGACGATGTTCCTTTGGTCCTGCCTTCGTACGGATTTGTAATGTAATATACGGCCCCGTTCTTTCGTTTGGATGACTGTCACAAGGATGTCATCTAAAATGAAAACAGCTTAATGCAAAGGGAATGCCAGCTCTCGGTATTTAAAAATCATGAGCTAGAATCCAGAAAGTCAGAAGATTGGCTTTAAAATCATGGCAGTTCAAGAGACAAGAATTGTGTTGGTTTTAATTGTTCTGCTGTAACTGGTTTCATGTTTTTCAGCTTTTTCTTAGTAAACACATGGGCTGGAAACACACTTCTAAAAGGACTACATGTTCAAATTAACAACCTTACTCCAGCAGTTGGGGCTTTAGGGAAAATAGCAAATATCACAAGACTTACGCTAAACAAAAGTTGCCAATACTTACACACCGTCCCCTACCCCAAATTTGGCTAAAAATGGGAACTATTTATTAACTAAGTCCTACACTGTCAAACTAGCTGGTGATTCCGGACTCCTCTAAACAAACTACAGACACCTCAAAAAGACCTGATTTCTCAGAGGGTGTGTGCTCAGTTATAATAATTTAGGCCAAAATGAGTATGAAAAGAATGCAGCAATTCCGATTTAACATTAGCCAAAAGGTTTGGAAATTATTTTTTCTGAACTCCAAGATCTCCTCAGAGATCCTCACCAAAAAAACCCAGTAGGAATGAGCAGCTTTAAATTCGTATTTTAACATTTCCCACGGCTCACTTAGGTGCACTGTCTCTCTCTCTTTCCCCATTCCTTCACCGTCTCTGCTGGTCAGAAGATAAAGCCATCCTTGTCATCTTCTACTAATACTAAGAAAGGCAGCAAGAAATAAAAAATCAAGTCCCTGTCATATTCCATCGAGCACGCTGGCTAGATACGGATGTCTCGCCCCCATTTACAATCTGAACCAAAAGATTTGAAGCCAAGAAAGCAGCTGGCACAATAAAAACAGTAAAAGCTCTAGCTGGCACCTCATGCTGACAATGACTAGCCAAATCTCCATGGGGAAAAATGCCAGTATAGATTTCTGTGACAAAAACAACAAAATAGATTTTTGTCAATGTACATAGATTTGACAGGAAGTCAGACAAATCTATCAATAATGAGTGACATATATCTGCAATATTCCCAAACAAAATGGTACATTTGAAGACAAACTGAGAAAATAACTAATTGTGTTACGCATGACACATATTCATCTGGACTTTTTGATCACAATGCTGTAATTCATTAATGCAGGTTATGCTGCAGTTATCCTAGGAAGAGCTGACCAGATACAGCAACATCTTTCTAAGTGCTTTCTAAAGCATCCTTCAAAACCCTATTATTTCAGAAAGGGGCAAATCACTTCTGAGGATCTTTCAGTTAAAATCAAGGCTTTATGAGATAGAAAGCTGGATTTCCAACTCTGGCACAAACTTTTTAACTAACATCTCTATTTCCACACTTAGAAGGTAGAGACAACTTTAAAAAGTGGATACCAAAGAGTTGCCGTGCAGTCTTTTTCCTGAGAGATTAGACATGAGAGATAGTATGTTGCGCTATGCAAACGAAAATATTGCTAGTGCTCTGCTGTCACCGAACAACACTTGCGAGAATTTACCATTTATTTCACAGCCAGATGCATACTCTGTTGCATCCACATAGAGTCCATGAGAACCAAGTGACTCTGCTTTTGGAAAGACCTCAGCTCTGCAAAAATTTCAAGAAGGAAAAAAAACGCAAAACTGTTTAAGAACTTCCATAGTTGATAAACTGAATCTAACTTGATGTTTATGTATTACAAGCCAAGCCTCTTATCACCCATAGCATGGTGCACCTTAGCAAGTACATGCTGATGAATTAGGCATTAAAGATCTCTAGGCACATAGATTATTGCCCAACTTCTGGCCAAATCTGGGACAGATTCTGACAGAGATAGAAAGATATGATTGGGTGCAGAAGCCACAGTGATTTGCTTAAAGTGAGTGTCTAGCAAGACAGCTCTGCAAACAGATGGCAAGACCCAGACAGAAAATGCTTTTTAAGTGAAAAGACAGAAACTCACGAAAAAATGTCTTACTCATACAAATTCTATAGTCTTCAAAAACATCTGAAGTAGTTGTTACACATGAATGAACTAGGTGAGCCAAAGTCATCTTTACTTGGGAGGAAGTGTGTCAAACACATCGCCCTGATTTTCCATGAGGTGTGCACTGCACTATATCAGTATAAATTAGAAAAGTATGAAAGCTGTAAAAAGTACCCCAGCCACTAAGTCTTAAACATTTATTCTAACAATGAAAAAGCGCCGAAGATTTAGGAAGTCCCCTTTCACACCCAGTTCACTGACTGGTGGAGAAGACCACAGGACCTGCCATTCTTGTATCCCAGAAGTCGCCAAGTCAACGACTAAACCATGGGTAGAGAAGCTTGTAGAAACTCCCTGAAAGCTACAGCTTTTCTGTAATAATTTATGAATACTGTAAGTTGCTTTGATAGTCATGATGTCTACAGTCTGAACATATTTGGTAAATTTAATAGGAAACTGTAAGAAAAGCAACCAGGAAAAGGAGGATGCAACACAACCACCATGCAGCAAATATTTTAGGGGAAATTAAGAGCCAATGGCCAAGCCATTTCCAGCCAAGCCTACATTTTGGTTTGGACTCAAAGGGCCAAGTGAAAGAAGAGGGAAGAAATCTATGGCAGGTTTCAAATAAGTCTCTATCTCAAGAGAAGAGAAAGTTTCAGGAGGAACCGGGGTAAAACTCGAGCAGTGACTAAGGAGAGCTTGAAGGAGGCAGGCACCGGGAGTAATAAACCTTGACCTGCGTTCATGCCTGCCAACAACTGTTTTAAAATCCTTTTTTTTCTACTGGACAAAAAATAAAAAGAAATAGTTGGATAGATTATAGTCTAGATACTTAATTTCTGCCAATACCAGTGTTAGCCAAAATCAGTGAGATAGCACCTAAATATTTCTGAAGGTCTCTGTCCATTTATTTAGACAGAATTAATCATTACTTCTATTTCAAGAAGACAAGTTTGTCACTCACATCTTGTATGCAAACATGCATCCACAGGCAGACACAACTAAGCACAGGTCCCAAGGGGAGAGCTCAAATGGCTGGTTTGGGTGGCGGCTGGGGAGCAGTGGTGGATGCCGTGAGCCGTGACCCACAGACCAGCCCCAGACGGGGTCACACCCCCAGCTATGCTTGGGGAGTGAACAGAGGTACGGCCGGACCCAAGCCACGGTGACGACCTCAAAAGACACACAGAGTTACCCCAAAAAATAAATGGTTTTGAGACTGTCCTTTTCTCTGAGCATTTTACCCCCTCCATTATTATTATATTTTTTTAATGGCTTTATCAAAAAATGTGAATCCACAGTTTTGAATACATTCAGTTCTGTGAGGTAATTTCCCCTTCAAAATGAAAAAGGGAAAAGAAGTAGGCAATGCTTTAATTTGTTATTAGGAGTAATTACTCTCTGGCCTCGAGGGGTTACTTCTACATTGGTTTTAACAAGAAACCCATTTAACATATATTTATCTTTGTAAATTGTCCTGAATGATCAGCAAATACCTAATCATCTGCAAAAAGCTGTTTGAAACATCCTTACTCTGATAACAGGAAATTATAACCTATGAGACCAAAGACGCTGAAGTGGTGGTTTAAACCATGGTAGACATTTGCAAGAAGGCAAGAAGTAGGTATTTTCACATGTTTTCTTTGAATCTTTTTCTTCAGTTATTAACACATGAGGAATAGATCTATTGTGTTCCTCCTGTAGCTGTGCATGGCAGAGACAGGCAAGACCCTGCATCTGAAGCCTCCTGAGGTCCTTGAGGAAAGGTGAGTTCGTACGCTGAACCACCCAGGCAAAGCACAAACCTTTGGTCTGGATGTTTAGAGGAATTCAGGCCAGGACTAGACCTTACAGGAGGCTCAGGAATGCTGCAGATAAGCAAAACACCTTAAATGTAGAGAAAATCTCAATACTTGAAGAGCGAGGGGATCCCTCTCAGACATCAAACCTTTTTGTATTCCAAACGATAGCAAATTGTATTTATTATTTATTGAAGGCCCCGTGACATGGTTAGAGATAAAAACAGACTAAAACTGGACCTCACAGCTTTACTTTGATACATGAAAACAGACGTGAACGTCACATCATTCCTCTGCCCTGCTTTCTCTGCTCATGTGAGCAGACAGGGGATGGAAAAATACAATAATTTTCCTCTCTAGGGACTGCATAGCTCAAGGGATTGGTAATAGGACACAAGGCTTTCAGCCCTAAATCAATTACTCAGAATTGACTCAGGTTGTTAGTAACTGAGTTTGTTTGTTTGGCTGCATAAAATACATAAAATATATTCACTCGCACAATGAAATGTCATTTTTGCTCAGTGCAGACCAGAAGCCAGAGAGGCTTGAAGAATACCTTCCCACCTCTTCCTACTGACTTTGAGAGTCTAGTGAAACCAAAATCTAGAAGCAAAATGTGGAAGCAATAATTATCACTTGTATATAGCTAAGAATACCCATGTGCTGGACGAAACACTCTCAGAAGTTTCTTTACAACGGCTCCGAAGTTAAACAAGCTCACCCAAGGTCTGCCACTACAAAAAGCCTCAGATGAGCAGGTCTATGAGTTTGTGTTAAGAAAATTTCAGCAAATGTGCTTCCAAGGCATTTTGTTAATTAGGAACCAGTGTTTCTTTTTCTATTACAAAAGTAAATATAATTTTACACAAACATAATTTTACCTTTCATGAGGCTTAAGAGATTCCTTAACTCCATATTAATTCATATAGGCATGATAATGAGCCAATAAATATCCAAGTGCGGGTAATATTCAATCTTCACCAACGTCTAACAATAATCACCAGCTCCGTGACACTGAGCTGACCACGGATGCAGAACAGGAGTATAAAACAGCTGAATATTTGAAGGGAAGTGTTCCCATGAGAGTTACCAACAAATACCAGGCATTTCTTTATGCACTATTTTGCTTTTTCTCTTTCCAGACCCAGAGCACAACCAGGAAGTGCTAAGGCATGTGAAAATTTGTAAAACAAACACAAAAAGTTTTCAAAACTGTCATAAACCTCAGAAAAGTTTATGTTTGGTTTGAGGAATGCACAAAAAAAAAAAAAAAGAAAAAAATTAAAAACAGTTCTGGTTCTTATTTTTTCTAAAGTGGTTCAACTGTCCTTAGTTCATCCGCATGAGTTTGCTCTGTGTTGGCACTCGGCAGCCAGGGATTTTCATCCCAAGAGTCGATGTTCACAAAAAAACCCTAAAAATAAAAAAAACCACTAAGGAAAAAACCCTCCAAATGACAATAATTTTTTGATGTATTTAGGTCACACAGAGCTTCAAAGGGAGAATTTTTTCTACACTCACATATTTATTCCAGGCTCAAGACTCCAAATAGTCCTTAAAAATATAGTTATTTAAGAGTTTGGTCTTCAGTGGAACATTGTGAACAGAAGCACTGGTGTCCGGAGCAAGACTCATGGGGACAGGGGCAGGTGGGAAAGGGGGATGAGGAAGCAACGCTGATGTTCTGCCCCAACGTGGGAGAGCAGACAGCGCACACCTCCTGCTGCACCTGAAATCCAGATCAGCCCCTGGGCCCACAGTCTGCTTTATCACACAATTGGTAAATTCTGCCTACCAGAATGCAGACGGGAACCTATTAAATATCTGTAACACTCACAAAACTGCATGAGGGACCATAAACAATATATGTCTCTTTTTTAGTCAGACAGATGAAAAGATGGTTTCTGTAGAATGTCCAGAAAATGTTTGCAATTTTTTAAACAGAGACACAGATGTATAGACACATGCAGACAATGGCAGTAGACTTTTTAGATCAAACATAATTAATACTTTTAAAAACTGTGTCTTGCTTCCCTGTTTGCAAGCGCAGGTCTGTACAGACAGGACAAAGTCAGCCCTAAATCAGTTCAGTAGCGAAAGCAGAGAAAATTGTTGGGACAGGTTTCAGGAGCAAGGTGGCGGCTGGGACCCAAAATCAAGTGATGAAACCCAAGTATGGGGTGGCATCACAGCTGAATGGATGCAGATGAGACCTCCAGGTAGGGACGGAGGTGTTCTGCTCGGGTGAAAGAGGTTGGGCAGCATTGACACTAAGAGAATTTATTAATAGGCATTACAAGAACTGGCCATGATTGTAAAAAAGTCTTTTCCACCCAACACAGACTTCTCCAGAGCCTTTCACAGCTCTGCTTTAAGAAAAAATAAATTAAAGGCTCTGCAATGGTGCAGGGGTTCACAAAAACCCTTTAAAGAGTAACACAGATGGTGAGTTTGCAGCATACCCAGGTTAACTCTTGTATGCCTTCAGAAATCAAAGAGGAACTTCCAAATATCTGGAGGTATTAGAAATGGCAAGAATCATAGTTTGGGAGAGGTGATTAGATGGTCCGTACCTCATAATTTCCACAGCCACTTAACATCTTCAGCTCTGATGCGGGAGCTAAGCAAGTGTGGCATACCCGCAGAGGAATAACAACTGACTTGCCACCTGACGCCCGCATTTTGAGGTCCGTTTCAGGGCTCGACTCTGTCCTCTGGTACCGTGGGTGTGCACGGCCAATGTCGTCCGCCCTGTAAATCAGCTATTGCCCTGGTGCACTCATGTGTGGTAATTATTTTAAAGAATTTATGGCAAGGCTTGCTTTCACACCACAGGACTTGCCTGAGCTGCAGGAATGACATTCCAAGCTTTTATTTATTTCTTTATTTGCCAGACCCTTAACGTTATTCCTCTGTAGCTTTTTGGCGCATGAATTTATGGCACTGTCTAAAACTCTAATACTTCTCTTTGAATATACTTGTGGACGTTTCTGATCTCACTTTAATTGGGCATGCTTTAGGCTCACATAAAATATTAACATCTTAGCCAATGAAAGTCAGCGCCCAAAGCTCAGATGGTTGTAAAATTAATATAACCTTGTTTCTTGCTCACAGAAGCCACAAAAGATCAATTCCAGAATAATTTTTTTCAGTATCTGATAGCTCATTTTATCCGGGCAAAACACGCCTGTTTCATGACCTTCTGGACATGCTGTCATGCACATATATTGTTTGTAAAGTTGAAATAAGGACAGACTGAAGCTTTTGATATAAAGATTATTTGGGGAGAATTCGATTATTCCTTCAGTTGACTTATTCTTAGGTACACTCGCCTAACGATTTTTCCATCTCAGAAACCAAAAAGTCTATTATTATTTTAAAAGTTAAATAATGCTGATATAACTCTTGTTTATTAGCTTGGTTTCCTTCAGCAAGGGGATTTATACTCCTGCACTGTCTCTGAGTCCATCATGCCCATCACCCCACAATATAACCACACACAAGAGAAGGTTAAGAAACTCCCATCTAGAGAGTACCTACAGGTTTCCTAAACACAGTCTGACAAGTAGAGGAATAAAAGTCAGCGGGATGACCATGTGATGGCATAGCTGCAGCAGGAGCTCAGCCAGATTGGTAGGCACTGAGAATTGGCACAACAGGAACCAGAGGTAAGACAGTCTGATGATTTCTAATGTTTACAATACTTTCTGTTTACTTTTTTTTTAAAGTCCCTAAAATGACCAGTTGCTCAATCATAAGAATAAGACTGCTGCTGAATTTAATAAACTAACTCACGCCACAAACCTGCCTCAGAAAACAGAGGTGTGTACTTACGGTGTGCCCTAAAGATGATCATATGCTGGACAATTCCTACCCATTGCAGAAGCCCTTTTATGTCAGCTGAGAAAGCTGTAAGTGTCAGTAACACTAACCCATCGGGGGGTCAGCCCTGGAGATACTAAGTCTGCTGAAGAGCTGTTTTCCGGGCCTTGAGGAAGGGTCATGTCTGCCCTGTGCTACCTCCTCCTTGCAACTGTTGCCAGGAACATGAAATCGCGTTGGGCCGGTTCACGTTCCTACTCCAGCCCTTGTCACAGCAACGAGCTATTGGCATTGCAATGCCTGAAGGTTACATAAATCATAGCCATCCTTTGCGTTGTCTTGACCTTTTTAATATTCTCTAATTCAGTTGGGTAGCTGATCTCTGTCACCCCACAGACTGTTTGGGGTGGCTTCAATGCAGGAGACGGGATGCCCGAGCTAGCCAGCCCGTTGCAGTGAGGGACATTAGAGAGTTCAAGGTTGTACGAAGTTGTGCAATTCCATTCTGCCTTAATTATACTAAATTTTGCCTTTACTGTTTTAATACTCTTTGCAAAGAAGAAAAATCAACACACCATTTCTAAAGAGAAGCACCAAGATACTACAAACTAGGTATGATTTGCTTTCAGTGAAATCAGCCTTGCTTTTTTTTTTTTACTTTCCTGCAGTAGTGGGAGCAAACAGCAACTTGTAGATAATGGTGGTTTTCTCCATAATATGCACTGATTCAGAGCAGAATCCACCCACTTTCAACATTCGAAGAGTTAGAGGTGTTTTTGCCACATGGCACCCGTTGTGAGAATTTGGTCATTCCCAGAGCAGCCTCCATTGAAAGCTGAGCTTGAAGAGGTCGGGAAGTGTATTTCCCTGGACTTCAGCAACCTTCTGAAGCATGGATGCACAGTGTACTTAAAAGTATCTCTATTCCTAATAGTACCACTCTGTGGGTCCTCTTTACCTTTGTTACTGAGTAACAGAAAGTAATTATTCTTTATATTTGCGCAAAATGTACTTCCCTAGATGTCTTCTGTTTTGACAGTTCTCTAAAGGAAAAATACAAACCCTTTGGAACAAAGATAGCCAGGTTCAGAAATCAAACCATAAAAAGCATAAAATCTGGGGTAGTTTTTTTTTGGGGGGGATGCAAGGGGGAAACAGCTTTAAAGGAAACAGGACTTTTCCTAAAAAGAAAAAGCAGTGGCTGAAAAAAATAAAATATGGTCATTTTAAACGGTAATAGGAATGAGCACTTGGTAATATTTTTATTGTTATTTTTCATTTCCTCTATTGGGAACTTGAAAAAAATGTTTCACTCGGGGAATAACATTCAAAACATGAAAACATTCATCATGTAAACTTCTGTTAACTCCTGACACCTCTCTTGTCCTCCCATACCACAAAAAAACCTCAAAATAAACAAGAAATTAAGTTCTGACCCCTCCAGAGACCTCACAAACTCCTCTGGAGGTTTTGCCATTGCTATTCATTTTACACAGAAAGTTCTCAGATGCCTTTCTGATGGCTCCAGCGTGTAACCCCGAGATAGATAAGCTCAGAGCTGGGGAACCGAGTCCAAGTCAGGAATTTATGGGAAAGCATGCGGAGCAGATGGTGGAGGAATGAGAGAGGAAGGGAGCCACAGCTGAGAAAGAGTGAGTGTTGAGACTGTGTCAGATGGGAGAAGGAGGAAAATTATGCTGATCTAGAAATGTACAGTGGAACTCTTTAATATTGAATTAGTAAATAACTAGGCAAAGACATCTCTGTTTTTACTTTAGAGCTTCCATCTTCACCATGTATATGCAATTAACATTTTAATCCTCACTACACCCCTAGCAGGAGAAAAGCACTGTTACTGGCCTTTTACTGATCCTGGCATCTTCCTACCCAGTGCCCCCAAACCTCACGTTTCAGCTCAGCTTCAATCCAGTTCTCCCTAAGTGGGACCTTTAATTCAGCTCTCCACCCACTGCTTACCATGGATATTGAACTCCCATCAGGATGGTTTGAAGCTCAAAGAAATTTTCAGTTATATTTTAGGGAGAAAAAAAAAAAAAAGCAGTTTATCCTGTAAAATAACTCCAAAATGTATTTGTAATTATAGTCATTTTTAATGATGGTTAGTGAAACATTAGTTTCCCTCACTTCTCAGTATACCTGTCATACAAAACAGTTACTGTCTTTGCACTTGTAAGGGAAGAAACACAATTAGCCTTGGTTTGCAAGTTTGGTTATTAGGCACGGCTACCATTTTCACAACCTGAAGTGACAATGAAGATACATAACCTTTAAAAAGAGAAGGAAAACTTAAAAAGAACTGAAAGGCTCTTATTGCTTGCATTTTAAAAAGTATGTCTGCTTGTCCATTTTATATTTTCAGCAAATCTATAAGCCTGATTTCACTGAAAGAAATTCCTTTTTAAAGAACATCGTACTTCTTAAAACCGAGTCTGCATGTGAGGCCAGACTGACCAGCCGAAGAGGAGAAGTGAAGACAACGCCGTACCCTTCACCCCCAAATACACGGCCCTTGGCACAGACAAAAGCAGCCCTGAGGCTGCTCAATTTTCCCCCATGGGGAGAAATCCTTGCATTCCCCACCGACTGGTGATGCTCGAAAAGCGCAGTCAGGTAGCTCTGGTTTCCGATGCCAATATACACCCCACTCCCCTTTCTCACACTTTCCACCCCCAGCCTGGTGCCAAGCGGTGGGCAAGAAAGAGCCAAAATCCTGCTGCCGGCAGCAAAATGCTCTCGAGGGCTAGGTACAGATTTCCTTGCACTATTTCAGACTATGCAATCTGCCCCAGCATATCCCAGCAGAAGCTAAGGGTATCGCAGCTGTCAATAACGCCACGGTCTCTGCTATTAAGCGTAAGATCAAAGTGACAGAAGCTGTCCTCATTTCCACCCACTGGAGTGCGGTGGTGAGAGCTGGTCTGGCTTCGTCAGGGAGCAGGCTGTCATGAAGCAACAAAAAGCAGAATAACACAAATAGTATGATCTTACGGGCTGAGATCTCATGAAAAAAGCGATGCTGGAAAGCACGTTTGGGAAACTCAGGAAGCAGTAGCTTGTGCAGAGCATCTGAGTCCGTGGTGCTGCTCCGCAAAATACTCAGAAACTGAAAAGACATTTTCTCTCTCACACCATTTGGAACAGGCTGCCCAGGGAGGTGGTGGAGTCACCCTCACTGGAGGTGTTCAAGGAACGTGTGGACGTGGCACTGCGAGACATGGTTTAATGGGCATGGTGGGGTTGGGCTGACGGTTGGACTTGGTGATCTTACAGGTCTTTTCCAACCGTAGTGATTCTGCGCTTCTGTGATGAGTGAATATAGGCTATTTTTGCCATAAAAGGGCCATTATGGGCTTTATGGCCAGACTTTTAATGGTAAGTTAGGTGCATAAGGACACAGATCAGCATTACATTTTCAAGAGAGCTTTTAGACACCTAAATATTTTCTTTAAATCTAGCTCTGATTACCACGAGCACCCTGGTGTCTCCTTGTAAGTCCTGACCTTCAGTGCTAGCCACATCCTCAGAGGGGAAAAACAAGCAGGCTTTCCACTTTTACTATCCTACACTTCTTGACAGAGTTAACAATATCAAATGATCCTAAAATTAGAAGAAAACCTGTCTCACCTGTGACAAACTAGGTGCTAAAATCCCTTTGGTTTTCAGAATCACCAGAATCAGAAGGATTTGAAACAAAAAAGTGATGACTTGAGTAGCACAGCTTGATTCCAGTCTGAAGGTTAGAGCTGACAACATATTTATACCCCACGCAGGCAGAGATTACTGGATGGAAGTTGTCATGCACAAAAGGCTAGACACCATGTCATTCAGGACACCCGCCAGTTATTTCTCATGATACAACATGATCTTCTGGGAATATTAGGGAGTACACCAGTGACTACTGGAATTTCAATTGCCATTTACCCTTCAGTCCCAATAAAATAAAATAAAAAAGAGAGTGTTTTAAAGGGACAAACCAGTGAGTGGTGCACTTCAAAAAGCTGGAAGAGCTGATATGAACAGCAGCCTGTTTTTAAAAGACATTTTCAAACTTCTGAGGCCTGAGCTCCAAAACTTGGAACAGAAATTTCCATTTTCTGAAAGTGACGTTTCTCTCGCTCTCTGCCCTGCCATTTCAGTGCTTCAATTTCAGACCCCAGACAAAAGACAGAAAATTTAAAAGTTTCTGAAAAATAGCAAGATCAGGATGGAAAAAAACTCCACAACACCGCACATCAAAATCCTTTTTAAATATTAATTAAACTTTCCCAATGCCTAAAAAATTAGTTTGCATTTTGGACACAGTTTTTGCTTGCTTCCTTTTTATTGTGCGAGCCAGTTTGCCCATACAATTTTGTAGTTTTCTGTCCAAACAGAGATGCCTTCTTGCCCACGTGTGGCCACATCTGGGTCTCTGCCAGCCCACCTATGTGCGTGGCCTTAGAGGGGGAATGAGAAATAACGGTGGGGAGGGGAGAGGTAAGGGGAGTGCTTCTTTTGACTACCAGTCAAGATTTAAAGTGTTTGCTTCAGAAAAAGCATCTCTGACAGGTGTAGAAGTATTAATTCACCTGGCAGAGTGAGTGCTACTCTTCAGAGAAGGACTAGCAGAAGATGATGGTGGGAAATGAGAGCTTATGTTAAAAATGAAGAAAAGATCTTTGCCTGTTTACCCTAGCAAAGAGCATGCTGGGGGCTCTGACACAGCCATGCTGAGAATACAGCACCAAGGGTGGGGATCATCCACTAAAAGGTGGTGTCAACCCAAGGACAAATGGGAGAAGCACAGTTTGCCATGGAGAAGTTCAGAGGCAAAACAAACACCACGTTGTGTATTAGAGAAGTAAAAGGCTGGAACAACTAGAAGCAGTAGGTTTTAGGTTCATCAGTTTTAAGACAGATTTTGATGAACGTAGAAAACGGATAAGAGCAGGCGGTTGAAATGGCGGCTCAAGAACTTTTTTCATGCATATTTCCAATGCAATACGTTCAATACTAACCCAAAGAACAGTATTGGTTTTGTTGCTCCCCCCTTCCATTCCTTTTTGCTTCCATTAACTGCTACATTTCTTATTAACTCATATCTTAGTTTAAAATCGGTGTTGCTGGGGAAGGGTCATCAACTTATCTATTTACGTTTTACAGTCCCCATCTATAAGGGGCCCTATAAATAATTAAAAAATAGCAATAGCCATAATGGCTTTTTAAGAGCATAAATGAAGACACATTCAGAGTCTTAAAGACTCTGTATAAGAACAATGCATCCAGTCTTACATCCTGGACTGTTTCAGGTCTGTAGGAGTGCTTTTAAAGGAAAATGGGGAAAAGTGCATAAGGGATTTCAAGGAGGAGAGGGAGGCTATGAGGCAAAGCATTTCAGACTCTATAGGAAGTGCGACAGACAGTTGGAAAATAAAAATGGAACAGAAATCATAAAACAAAAGAAAAAAACACTTTCCCATTTGTCCCTACCATCTACACAGATGAATAATAATGTTTCCAAAAATTCCTTGCATATTGGATCATCTGATTCACTTCTCAGAAGATAAGGTGGGCAAATTATTTCTATTCATATGGCAGTATCAGAAGTGTGCTGGTGAACTACCTCGCTAGGTTTTTGTTGTTGTTGTCATCATTATATTAATCAGTTTACCACACAGCTACTAGTATAGTTATATATTTGTTTACCCATTATGCCAATGCTTGATAGACCAATTGCTTAAACCAGAAGTGAAATCACCGCTATGAGTGGTGTGTTTTCTAATCACACTATTGTGTTGTAAATGATCAACAAGCTAAGTTGAGTTAAAAATCAGACAATCATTTTTCAAGCTGTTTCTTTAGAACACAGCATGTATCGCATACCTTACACTTTACAAACCGAGAGATTTTAATAATTTATTTCCCAGAGGAGTTTTATGACCCTGGGGATAACAAATTTAGCTGTCTAATGATTAGCATGCTTAAATATAGGAATAGATTATTTTTCTAATATTCCAGTCGGTATCCTCATCAACACATCAGTGCTAAGATTTAACACACTCAGTGTGGCAAACCTCTGCTTAAAAGCACTAACTGAGGTTGCTGAAGCACTTCATAGCAGTCATAACACAGTACAGTAACAGCAATAATCATACTCTTTTTTAATTGTATCCATCTGAGTTATAGCCCAACACAACACCATTCACGATAGCAGCACTGAACTGCTTTGAGCTATTAATGCCAAATTCTACCGTAGTGTATTCTGGGGGGCTTGCAACTTTTTTCAAATGTACCAGGTTGTTAAAACTCATTGTTACATGTTTATCTGCAAGTAAATAACAAAGGGCCTGAGAGTTTTAAAAAACGACTTTTGCCATTACCGAGATAGTCTGGTTGACGTTTAACAGTTACTGTTATAATCCTTCCTGTGTCAAAAATGATAGCTAATGTTAAATAAGAGAGCATATAGTTTTACAAGCTCCCAAGTACCCTGCCTTTAGAAGTCCCCACATGTCTCAGCAAGATGAGTAATTGTCCATCAGCCTATGGTTCATTAGGGACCAGAAATCAATTGAGTGGGAGGGTTCATCATAGCAGGTTATACAAACCTTGGCTGTGCTGGATTCCTGATGAATAGAGTAGTTGGGGAAGAGAAACTTTTATCTGATGGCTCCAAGGTAGTTAGGCTACTGACAACTATGTAGTATAAGGCTAATTGGGCTGATAAGGACCAGAGGTAGAGGACAGGGTGCAAGTCAAGAATCAAATGCTCCTTTGGAGCTCTGGGGCCAGCAGAAAGCTTGTCTGGGAGGATGACCTACTGTATAAATGAAAGGGTCACAAAAAATTAACCAACTAGAGAAATGCTCCTTAGACAAAAAAAAAGTTTTATAGCTCTGGTTAAAAATGTGCTGCTGTAAATAGCAGCTGTGCATGTTACAGGCTAGTTTCAGCTTGGATTTTATCACCTATTAAAATTAAAATTATTTTGGCTGAATCCTTTCTCTCCATGGATGATGATTCCTCTCACATTCTCCCTCCATGGCTTCACTGTTTTGGAAAGGTAACAAATTATCAAACCAATATGATTTCTTTCCTCTTCCAGGAATCACAACTCCTTCCCATTACCTCCTTATAAGCAAGCTTTTACTGTAGTCGTCTGAAGACAGGATATGTGAGAAAAGTTCAGCATCCATTTTACTGCTCTGTTATGTACAAAAGGAGTCATGAAACAGGCAAATAGTATAAAAAGGGAACAATTAAGAAAGACATTTTGGGGAGAGCCGTGATCTTCAGCAACAGATGAGCTCTCTTGCTGGTGCCGAAAATACTTGATTTATGCTCTTTCAGCGGAATGAATAAGGTGAACTAAAGTGTCTACATCTGCTCAAGACTGCATGGCTTTAATCACTGCTAGCCTTAGTGGTCTGCATATGCTTGCAGAAATTCTTACAATGAGATGAATAAATACATGAAAGCATTTGCCCGCATGACGGCACAAAGCAGAGGTTCTGAATAATGATGGATGAACCTCAAAGGAGATCATAGGTTCCATTTAGCTGAGCGCTCGCGTATTAGAGTAAGAGCCCTAACTACATAAACCACTTAAGCCTGCAGAAGTGGACTGCAAACTGATGCGAGAACTACATCTCCGCTGCTCCTGTCTGAGTTCAGGTTAGAGTAACAGGGCATCAACTTTTCTCTTGGCGTCACAAGTCCAGCTATATCAGGATTGTAAGAACTACTTCCAAACAAACAAAGAAACAAAGAAACTTATTTAGGGAGACTGGAGGAAACTCAGGTCAGCTGTTATTGTATTGCTCTACTTGTGATTTACAACTTAAGCTACGCATAATGACAGATATTTCTAGTGCAACTCATACCATATGCATGAGGAGACCTTTAGGTGACACGGTTTTCCCACCACTGTGTTGCCATCGTTGTGGAGCAATGAGCCTATTTTCATAATGTTATGACCATACAACGCTGATTTCCTATATTACTACTAGCCATGGATCAAGCGGAAGGAGCAACTATAAAACTCATGGAAGTCTACCAGAACTTTTTTCACTGAATATAAAAATCTTCTAAGGTTGTTTTTGTGGAGCTCCCAGGTAAGCTCAAAAGCAAAGATTTGTAACTCTTCCAAAGGATGTTGTAATGAGTGTCATTTCCCATTTTGAGGTTGCAAATATTCTGCTTCCATATGGGACACAGCCAGGCACTCATTTACGATTGCTCCATTTCTCTGAAGTAATACTCCAAGCATGCAGCATCTATGCACATAATTCACTTTCTATGAAAAATATTATTTGATTTACTCATATGAAAGATATTACTGCATCCTTATTTGTAGGACTAAGTCTATAGATTGCATCCAAGAATACTGGAATACTTACAAAGCCTCCCCATGATTTCAGCAAGCTCTGGATCTGGCTTTATACGGGCTGTATCTTTATTACCCAAGCATGTACAAGAGTAGGTAGACTTCTAAGACCTTGTGTAGACAGCTGTGATGACAAAAAATGAATCACATACACTGTCCTTTAAGTAATTGCTCAGATTTCCCTTTTCTCATTCTTAAGGGAAAAAAAAAAATCTAATAGCACTAGAAGTGCTACCGCTAATTTATTTTTTTTTCCTCTATGGAGAAGAAATTTCTGTTTTGTGTAAGTCTTCTTTGAAGCACTCCCTGTAAAGACATGAATGCGAGGGGCTGGAATGCTCACTTCAGCACAGCCCAAATCTAGAGCTAGACAAAGACATTCCTGGTATTTAACTTTCTTTTTTAAAAGTTGTTGTTTTGAAACTTCCATTTTTATGTGAAGCTTCATGACATCCTGAGTCAAAGCAATAAATGCAGCACATTTTCTGGGTCATAACACTCCCATCCCCTTCAAGAAATCATGCCAAATAGCTATGTCTGTATTCACTCAAAATAATACTTCCTCTAAAAATGCATGACATCTTATATGATTTACATCATGTTATGTTGCGGATTAGGTTAATGACTTCTTGTGCTTCTGTGAACCATTTAAAGTACCATGGAACAGAATATTATTTTATATAAAATATAAATAGAGTATATTGCTGCAGTGGTGGGTTATTTAACACATGTATTTCCATTAATATTACAGGAGTCTAGAATGAGGGGTGGGACCAGTGTGTAATGAGCTCCTTCTTCCTGTGTAAAACCAAATGTATACTGCTCTTCAGGGCTAACTGGTCTATTTATAGATGAGAATTAAATATTTTTCTAGCTTTGTTCTGAGGGTTTTATTTGGAACGTGTGTGTGCTTTAAATACCGAAATGCTTCATTTCAAACACAATGGCAACTGTAAGAGTAACAGTTAAGAGAATTTTTTGGTCATCTATTTCAGCTCTTTGGATGAAATCCAGGATAGGGATAATATTTGGTTAACTAAAAGATTGGTAAACAGCCAGATCACAGTACTGTCAAAGGCATCCTCAAGATAATTCCATTTGAACAAAGTCATTATTTCTTATATGAAACAATTTCAAACATATACAATGACTTTCTTCTCTACAGGGTAGGATGCATTTAGCTAATACCACAGGTTACCACACTAGAGAAAATGTTGGAGTCATTAAGTCACGAATGGGTGGCAAATAGGTGGCATGTCAATGATCAGTTGCATTCTGAAGGTAACATAGGGCTAGGAATTATTAGGGAAGGAACAGAAAACAAGTAAAAACATCATTCATGACATTTTTTAAATCTACGGTGTGCCCATATCTTGAATACTGAAGTCCCAGTATTCTGATCACTCTCACCTTGAAAAGTATGTAATACACACAGAAACAGAACAAAGAAGGGCAATGAGGATAATCAGAGTATAGACTCATCAAAAAAAAAAAAAAAAAAAACAAACCCAAAAAACAAGTAAGTCATCATTGGAAAGATTTGAGAAGAGTATGATAAAATCGTACTGAAGCGTGTATGGTTCAATGATTTATCAAAAAAACCCAACCCCAATACTGTCTAATAAATCAAGAAGTTGGCAACAATCAGACAAGCAGGTACCAAGTTGCAAGCTAACAAAATCAAGTACTTTAGACACACAGCACATAACTGAGCTGTGGAACTCATCAGGAAGATGTAGAGGCCAAAACACAAGTTCTAAATGGGATTAGATGAATTACTGGAGTATTTCTCCAAGAAAGAGCGACAGTTAAGTAAACACAATGCAATGACATGGTGATATTCATGCCACTTCTACTTCAAGACATCTCTAATTCACTGACTGAGGATCAGCAAGGATATGCCAAGAGGACTCACTCTCTGGCCTGTTCTTAGACTTTTCCACAACAATCTACTATCGTCCACTGTTGGAGACAGGCTATTGATCAACTTTTGGGTTGATCTTTGTAGAGTCACATCTTACACAGAAGTGAAACAATATACTCACTCGTACATGTAACATAATCATAAAACTGACGTATTTTCTTGGATTTGATCTATTATGCCAGTTGAAAAAAATATTATTGTAGGACTATTGGGAAAAAAAGTCCATTTCTGAGCCAAAACTACCCTTTAACATACAATGTATCATACTTCCCTGGAGATTCTGTGAAACAGGACATGCACTATAAAAGATTATTATCCATCTATTAGGTGGAGGGTGCCACTTAATCTTTGGAAATTAGCAAAGAGTGTTTTAATGCTTTTCTGAGTCTTTTTGTCACAATCAATTGTAATTCACCACAGGAGTAATCCACTGAGAGGAAACAGGGATGATCCAGTCCCTGATCACTCCAAACGACGATTGGGTGATTTCTCCAAGGTATTCCTCAGAAAAACAAAACTTACTGGGATCAATCCAGAGGTAACTCAGTGAAATGTAATGGCCTGTGATATACAGGAGGTCAGACTAGATGATCTAATCATTCCCTTTGGCTTTAAACTTTATGAATCATGCTTGAGGTGGAACTGGTAATGGGAGTCATCTAATGGGAGTGGACATTGAAGCAACATCCCTGGTGCTTAGGGGAGCAGAGAAAGCTCGCAACATTTGGCCTGAGGAACAAGAAACCAATTAAGCAGTCTTCTCATAAGAGGGAGAAACTGCCAAAAAGGATTAAAGGGAGAGGTGTAGGCCTTGGTGATTTGGCATGAAAAAGCTGAGGCCTGACTTAGCCTAAGTGAAGAGAGAAATGAATATGGCCAAAGTCATGCTTGACCTCAAGTCTTCTAGGCAAGAGCAATTTTTCCTGTTCCATGCATCCCTTTACCCCTTTCACCCCTGAATGAACCCACTGGCTCCAGCAACTGCAGCCCCTTTATTGCATGATTTGGGGATCTGCAATGTGGAAGTTGGGATCACCGGTTGTCCCTTGTTTCTGTGCCTCCTCCCTCAGCGGCTCTGGCTTTGGAAAGGGTTACTGCACGTAGGGCTTTTGTTTTTGCAGTACTGTGGTCTCCTCCATACTGCTCACAGAGCCCATGTTCTCATAAAAGATACGTTCAAAGCACCGTTTGGGTTTGCTATTTTCCTAGCCTGAAAGTTATAGTCTGTCAATTAATCTGGAGGTCTTCCAACCACATGATGAAAAGGAGCATTCCTATTAAAACCCAAAAATATGCATCACAGTGTTGACTTCCTAATACAACTACCAATGACACAGCGAAAACTGCTGTTTGGACTTGAAGGGGGAAAAAAATGTGTAGCTATTAGATATAAAAACTTGTAGCTCAGGGGTAGCTTTGCATTTGCTGAGAGTTAACATATTAACAACAACAGTATAAATTGCTGCTCTGCATTTTTAAGTTTTACTTCTAAGAACTGTACATTATTTATAGAAAAAGCCTGATTTACATGCTGTTCCTTTACAACTGCCGGACTGCATATCCAACCCTTTACACGGCACTGCTACGTTACAACTTATCTCCTGTAACTATCTGTTTGAATAGGAAAATGAATATCAATCTGATCAAATATACAAGTCCCTTTGCATAAAGAGCAATCCTCTGCAGAAGACATATTTTGAAGATTTAAGTGGGGTCTAAGTACTGCTTAGTCCTTGTGCATGCACAAGAGTGAATACCACCCACAGGGAAAAATATGCCATGGAAAAATTCATAAATAACTTTGAATAACAAAGACATTTGAAAATGTCATGATCTTCTTCACATATTTCATAAACAGAAAATGTAGTATAAATTCAAGGAAAACATTAATAATTACAAGTTATTTGCTCAGCCTTACCATTCAGCAGCAGCCTAAAATATACTGGCAGATGTCTAGGCAAAATAGAGATAAACACAGTTGCGTTCAAACCACTTTTTAAAATTCTAGGGTGAGATTTACAGGCTTTTTGGATCTTGTGACTTTTCACTGTTTGTTTACTAGTCTAAAAATTTTAAAAGAGAAAAAAATTGTTTGCTCTGTGAATGCGAGCCTTAACATCTTCCTTTTCAGTTCGCATGCTTATTCAGATCAAAATATAATGTTTGAGACATTTTCCTTCTGCTGAACATACCACTGTCAGAATAACTTTGCACACAGTTTATAGTTTTTGTATGTAAAGTGTGCTTTGTACCAGAGATAAAAAGTTATTCTTCTTTTATTGATAGAGTGGCTGTGAAACCATTTGCTTTTATTTAAAAAAAAAAAAAAATTAAAAATCCACAAGGCTCTGACCTACACAACCAATTGTTGATTGTCTATAATGTAGGAGATTGTTCAGCTACGAAGATACGGTTCATGAATTAGTAGGGTGTGACTGAATATAAGTATTTTCATTTAACAGATCATTATACTATTCCTTTTTTTTTAATGTACTAACCAGAAAAGTCCATATCCAGCTCAGCTTCTGATATTCAGACATTTATATCATTGCAGAAGGAAGATATCATATATTAAAACAGAAGGAATACTGGTATCACCAAAATCACTATATTTGCTAAATCCACATTGCTGTCTAAGGAATATTACAAAGGAATGTTTTTCCATCTCTCCGTTTTGATGGAAGCTTTTTAAAGCTGTTGTTTTTGGATTGTGAAATTTCTGATTTCACACCTTTTTTTTTCCTTTGAACTTGGATTATTTTCCAGATAATTCTTGGGAAGTCAGCATGCTGAATGTACTTCACCTCCAATCTTTTATTTGTAAAGTAATCCTCTGAAAGGAAATAGGAATTTTTCTTTATTTTAGATTAGGTTAATTCCTTATGATTTTTTTCTTAAAAATGCAGTTTTTAAGAAAAGGTTTGTCATAATCAAATCGGAAACACTGTCCAGAAAGTAGCAGGGTGTGACACCACATACCAATGACACATCGGGGCAATGATGAATATTATAACCTATAAAGTATCACATTTTGTTTGTTGCAAACAGAAACTTGCCAAAGACAGTGTGTTCTAGCTAGAGCTGTGAAAAAAATTGCTAATCTTTGTTTCCAAAGATCTGCATGCAGCCATGGCATTTTTTATGAATATTTGCAAATCAAGGCCAGGGTAAAATTTCAAAAATCTAATTTTTTGGTATAATGATAGATTAAATGTTCTCCAAACAGATCAGAAATTCAATGAGGGCTGAGAAATACATTCCCCCACAGCAATAGTCATTTTCAGACTGAAAATAGCTTTTTTGGATGACTTGTCTTTTTTTTTTTTAATCCCTTCTGAAGAAAGAAATACTTCCTGTTTTCCTTTAGACTAAAAATAATAGCGAGGCAAATTGCATTCCAAATGTTTAACTTTTCATGAAACAGGTGAAAAGTTATTACATGCTGGTGAGATTTTTTTAAACAGGATCTTTATTCCTAGCTTAAGGGGGGCAGAGAGAGAGAAGGGAGAAGAGATGAATGGCAGTGACATCTGAAAATACACAACTCCTTTATATTAAGAGAGTTTGGTCATATAAACCTTCTGTCTTGTTGCTTTGAGACCCTTTAATAATGTTTGATACCACTAAAGTTTATTGTTTTTATTCATGAAAGCAAAGAAAAAAGAAAAATAAGAATTTTAAATAATAGGCCGATCATAAACCTGAGCTCAGTGAGTGATGAAGGAGCATTTTCCTCTGGGGAATTACAGTAGTTGGAAGGGTTTGTTTGAATGTAACCACAAGTAAAAAAAAAAAAAAAAGAAAAAGAAAAAGAAAAAAAAGGATTAATGCTTCAGCAGGTTGAAGGAGAAAATTATTTTCTACATTAGTCTTGCTATGAGCCATCCTGAGCACTAGGTACTACTGTAATAAGTCAAAGTACTACAACTGAAATAATGTTCCTACACGTAGTTTCAGGCTATTTTATGGCAAAATATAGTGGTCTTTTTAATTAGAAGATGTATAAGAAGAAACAAAGTTCATGATTCTGGAGCTGATTTACACTTTGCTTCCTTGGAACAGATTCGATTTTTTTTCTTAAACTGCAATTGGAGAAATTATCTTTAATTATTTTTATTAAACAGGTTTTAAGGTTTGAAAGGCAAAAAAATTATATGTGCAATAGAAGAATGAACTATTTTATCAAATTTTTTCGTACATAACTTTCAAAAGGCCTCCAAATTGGGATACTGCATCATTAGGCTTTTGACATTTGTCCAGTTAAAACTATTGACTCATACTTTCATTTCTTCCCCCTCAAATTACTACAGTGCCACAGCTGATCTAACTATATTTTCCATTTCTTATAAATAGCCACAAGAAAAGTATTAATTATCCTTGTACGATTTAATGCACCAACTGCCTTAACCTTTCAGGTTTTCTTAAACGCCAGCATAACAAGGCATATCCATGGCAGCAAATGTGATTTATGACAGGAATCTTTAATTTCTGTTTTTAAATATGTTACCCACCGATCTGCATACATTTAAATTCGCCTGCAACACTTTTCTCTGTCTTGAGGCTGTTGTTTAATATTCAAGGATGATTTTTGTCCACATACATTTTGGTCTATGTCACCTCAGATTAAATTATTACTGTTTGCAGCCTTTTTGGAGCAGGCCTCAGGCCCTTATTTACAAGAATCAATGAAACAGTAATGAAAATCCATTTTTCATACTATCAGCTCTGGCCTGCTTTTATTTAGTTAGCTGTGTCTAAGCAAGCAATTCATTTTGTGCAAATGTCACGTTGATAAAAAAGGACGAGCCACGAAAGGGTTAATCATGAAATAAGGTCTCCGCTTTTGCCACCCCCCCAATAGTAAAACGCATCTGTAATGGTAAAATTAAAAAAATATTTTCTTAATGTATGCAAAGTAATGTATATTGACACATAAGCAAGCCTTTTCATGATGAATATTGAAATATATATGCAAAGCACAGGAAATGTGTAACATGTTATAGATCTTTCAGTGTACATTTAGAGGAAATGAGCCATTTATATTCCACAATTTAGTGAATACCTACTGTTTATTGGTACAGAGCACATAGGAGTATATTTGTCTTAGTAATTTATTTAGGTAAATATATTTATTCTTCTAGGGGTTCTTGTGCTTTTTCTGGTTCTATAGTACCAGACATAAATATTTAACAATGCATTGTCTCAAATGTTATTCATGTAATTTATCAGGGGAAACAGTGGAGCTGTAATAACTTTTAAGCCTGCACCTTCACTTAAACCTGAGATTGATTTAAAATGTGGGAAACCGAGATGTTTCTCCATACACTGTAAGAACAGGGATCGTTTCCCTGGAGGAGCACGGAGTGAGTCACACCAGCTTGGACGCCAGCTTGGAGAGAGGACACGGCAGACGGTTCACTCCTCTCTTCTGGGTTGTCTTCTCTAATCTCCCCATAATAAAAACATGAGGGAATGAGGGTTTTTTCAAAATAATTACTCTTGTTACCTATCACCTCATTTCCCTCTTCAGCCCCACTTGTTTTCATGCTGCTGAGGTCCCTCTCACGCTCCCTTGGCTGGGAAGCCAGCTTTTGGCTTCGTCCCTCCATCAACAAACCATCAACAACTGTTCAAAGGTCTCCTGAACCTCCGCCTGCCTTTGTGAGACACTCCGGGAACCTCAGGTGGGAGGGGTGGTTGCAGCAAAGGGTATTTTTTCCTCCGTCAACTAACTCCTGAAGGCTTTAGCCAGCTGGTTTCCGGGCATTTCAGGGCAAATTTTCCTTTACTTAATCACTGATGCCTGAACATAGACTTTATGAGTGGGCCTGCTAGCATCTATTAGCATCCTCTGTCTCAGCGTGCAATCCTGAACTCCTTGGCGAAAATATTCACACCACTGAGAGAGCGTTTTCTACTGACTTGAAGGCGATAAGGATATTTGTCTCTTCTCCAGCCTCTGCTTTCTCCACCTCTATAGCTCCCACCCTGGCAACTCAAGGCAGTTCAGAGTCGTTCCTTCCTCACCTCCCGCTACAGCCTTTTGGTCTGTAAATTCAGGAATATTTCCTTTCAGACTATGCACCAAGTACTTAAGCACCTGTCAGTACCTCTTTTCTGTGACCACTGCCGATGCAATGCATACAGAGTTTGGGTTTAGTTTATTTTTTCCTCCTTCTCTCTCTTGTTCTCCCACCATTTGCAGACCAGTTGCACAGCCCACCCGTGGGACTTCACAACCCCAGCGAGGGAACAATTTTCAGATGAAGGACAGGAGAAGGTACACGTTATCCTGTTGGCAGCTTGGCATTGAACAAATGTTAAACACACAATGTTAGGAGGCGCAAGTGGGAGAGAAAATAATGTGAGAGAGATTTGCAAGGGAAAAAAAAGGCTCTTAAGATATAATTATTCATGGCATAATCTTGAAAATGCAATCCTTATCACTAGACAGGCAACTGGCCTATGTTTCCAAAACCAGAGATTAAAATACAAAAACCCCAGTAACTCAAGATTCATTTAGAGGGGAAAAAAGAGAGGAAAAACAGGCAGCAGCTTTCTGAAGAAAATACTGCAGCAACTGGGTCTGTTAAACTTTGGGCAGAGACCTGGTCTCCCCCCAGAGATTTAAAATGGTAAGGAAGCGTAGGGCAGTCCTATATGGAAAAGCTTATGGCAAACTGAACCTTTTTCCCCAATCATTGTGCAACTATAGGCAAAGAGGCTCAAATACAACTTAGGTTAAGTGTGGAGGTTGGATCTTAGCACTGGCACAGAAAACACGGACACTGCAGATTACAGTAAAATTGGGCTTGGGGCAGGGAAAGTGGCACAAGACCATTGGTGGGGCTACGGAAATAAAAACTGTATTTAATTTGGATCAGTACTACTCTGTAGGATCACATATATCAGATGAAAAAGTACTTCTTTCATCTTATGATAATCAGTGTGCGGTAAAACAGATACCCATGCTGGTTTGTGTCCTTCAGGAAGGGGAAGAGATTTGAAGAAAAGCAGAAATGCCCTTTTTTGAGGGACAGATGTTCATATATGTATGGTGAACGTTATCATAATTTCTCACTATGGTAATGTGGAAATTCAGAACAGGACCCAAAGCTACAAATTATAAACACTGCCTCCTGCAAGTTGTGCAACATTTTCTACAAGGAAGTGACCGTCAGTATCCCAACATTAGGGCCTCAAGCCTACTCCATGACAAACCCAGCATTGATCCAAAACAGCCCTCTGACCTGCCAGACAAAGACCTCCAAATAACGTGTACTATTCTTGAGTACTATAACCATGATAAAGGTTGTTTGATTGTTTGCTTGTTTTTTAAAAGGACATGTAACCTTTATTTTCACATGCTAATACTCACTTATGCATCCTCATCTCTACCTCATTTCTGGAGGCAGATGCTGACAGAGGAAAATGACTGGACCTTTTTACAATAAAGTATATGAAAACTAGGTGAAAGTCCTGAAATTTTGATTATAGCATAGGCTATAAACTTGAATTTCATAAAAAAGATGTATGAGGGCACTAATAATATAAAAAATAGTTGCTACAAGATCAATATCATATTACAGAAGTGCTTTTTCTTGTTTTCAGCAGGTCAACATTATTTTTGGATATGCATGTACTTAGTACATTGATCAAAATTTATATATTCACATCTTATCTAGTATACCCATTTCCTGTTGCTTTCTTTCTGGTTAAATATCCATTTTATTTTTCATGTTGTGCAATGTACTTCGGTTAGCACTGATAAACTAATTTTCATTCTTTAAATTTCAAGATATCCGGCTGTGTAAACTTAGCATCACAATCGTGAAGAATGCCTGCTCTTTTTATTTTCCTCTTTTGCACTTTTTTAGATTGCATTAAAAAAATTCTCAGCTATGATACTCAATGCTTTCAGTTAATAATAACCATCACTTCTTCGGATTATTACCACAAATAAATGACAGTGTTATGGCATATGTGTTAAGCATTTATCACAGTACATGACAGAACACTACCCTCAGAGCACAAATATGGGCAATTACATTTCTGCTATTTTGGTTATTTCCTGAGAAAGAGTCTTCTTGGCTCTACCAGAGCATATTGAGGCACTATCTGGCCGAAATTATCGACTGCCTGATGGGTCATACAGTCCTGGAAGGCCCTGGATGCAGTTTGCATAGCGGCTGACCTATTTGCTCTGATTCAACTAAGTATATCTCTCTAAAGGAACCCTTAGGGTTTACAGTGTCAACAGTCCTGTTTTGTTTGTTTTTCTTCTCAAACCACTACTTATTTAACAGAAGCAAAATAAGAGATCAAAAGGGCACTTAGTTAAGTCATATCAAATTTTGTCACATAGCATTAAAAAAGGAGGAGAATTTTAGTAATATTGTCAGACTCGCATATACCCACTGGAAGATGCAATTCATACGCATCGAGCGTGTGCCCACAATGCCATTTTAGCCATTATATTTTCTTTCTTCAAACCCAAATCACAGAATTGTGACACTGTTGATGCGAAAAGCAGAAAAACATTATCACTGATGGATGAAGGGTTTTGCAGCTTTAAAGAAGAGGAGCCTAATAGACAGTTAGCCCATTGACAGTTACCTTTACCTGAGTAAAGCCCTTATATTTAGGTACTTCTAATAACATAGAAACAAAAGAAAAAGAGAAAGAAAGAAAGTTTTCTCATCTTATCATGAAATCCTCAGCTCTGAAAAAAAAAGTCCTATCCCAAGCTGGATGCAGTGTTCTTGAACCTATATTAGGAGAACAAATTCAGATTTTTCCAATGACTCCATTGCATTGATGTAATTTCAGAACAGAATATTCCATCTAGCTTCAAACTTTCTAATCCTATTTCTTTTAAAAAATATAATTTAATAGAAAATAACACACCAGTAAGTGGCTTCAAACAGAATATTTCTAGTCATTTAACAAAAACATTTCCACTGTTGGGCTCCAAGAGAAACTCAGAGTAAACTGGCAGTGTTTTTTTTTTCTTTTTTGCATTTTACTTTCATAGGTATATGTTCAAGTTAGAGTTTCATCACTACCTCTTCTGTACATCCTTAAGGACGAGGTTAGAATTAAAATTTATCCACTTCAAGCCTATATTTATATTTTCTCCTCATCATATTTTGTAAATGGTGGTGAGAGCTTCATTTGCATTAATATTTGCAGCAAGAATATTTTACTGTATACACCCAAGTACGTACTGGGAAGAGTCACAGCCTGTCAAACCAGGGGAACAGAACTCTTGCTACGAGCATGAGCTCTAACTCCCTTCTGTGAGCTGGGAACAAAAAGAGGTCAAGGGACGCATTATGGTCAAACAAAATATTCCAAAGAATTGATTTTCAAATAACTGATGTGTAAACAGTTGAAAAAAGGAAAGGAAATAAAACCAATATAATACAAATATGGAACGAAAAAAACCATGGTGCTAGCATAATTTACAGTGTCACAGAAAAGACAGTCTTAATACTGAAATACTTAAAAACTTTTAAATATTAAGGAAAATAAATAGATGGATAACCTGGTAGGGATAATAATTACTGAAGTGTCACATGTGAATTTGCAAGGAAATGAAATCTCACTGCACCTGTAGACAAGAGCATCACCACCAACATAAGTCCAGTGGAAAGGAATACTATAGGAGCTTTAAAGTGTTCCTTTATCATCTGTTCATCAGGGTGGAGATGTGCTCTTGCAAATATGACAAATGACATTTTGTTTAACCTTCAGCCCAATGACCATGTCTTGGGATTACCAATAATGGTCTGGTGTCCTTGAGTGCTCACTTCTAGCTGTACAGCCCAAAAATTTATGCCTTCTACAGCTATTTCCCCTCATACTTTCTTCCTTGACATTTTTTTCTGGCTTGGTGTCGGCATACTTAGTCCATCCTAAAGTCTACCAAAGTTTATTAACTTTTCTACTCTCCCTCTGGCAGCCTCCATCTTCCTTTATTTCACCTTCTTTGGACTGGGAGGAGTCCTTTTACCCTGCACTTATGCAGCACCTACCATAGGAGAGTCGTGGGTTGGGGCTCAGGCTCTGGGGTACTAGAGTTCACTCCAGGGGCTACAGAATACACTGCACTGGCAGCTGACTGCACAAGTAAAGCCATCCCCAAACAAGTAAATACGATGCCACGTGAGTACGATAAAACTCAACCTAAAGTCTGTGCATAGATATTACATTTCATGAAGTATCCCCTCTTTTCATTGCTTTTTTTTCTCTAAGGAAGGCTTTATGTGTGCAAAAGAAGGAAAGATGAAGCAAGAGTCTCAGAAACCAAGGGATTTGAATCTGCAGTCCCATTAACAACAGAAAAAGTGGAAGTCCAGACCTTTCAGGCACTTAAATGTCCTTTGATGCTCCCTAATTCTACTGATCTGGTATCGCTCCATAAACTTGCTCAGAAGTTCAAAGTTTCTTCAAGTCCTCCTTCTTAAAAGGTCCTTCCAAGCAATGAAAGGAAACAATATCATGTCCTTTATGTCACCAGCAACAAAGTGTGGACGTCAAATACTAACCATCACTGAAAAACCATTCATGATTACCAAAAACCAAACAAATAAAAATCCATAACTGCTCTGGGAAAGTGTCATTTGGAAGTTGAAAAAAAAAAAAAAAATACAGTAAATTGTTCGGTAAATTATTCTGTGAAAAATAATTATTTCAGACAAAAATATTCACATTCCTTTCACATTAAGGCAGGTCCCTAGAAATGGGATGTTGCACTTTTTTGTGTTACTTCACAGCAGGATATGCCAATACGGTACTTGCCAGTGCAGAGTACAGAATTAGTATCCATTGATTGGAACGTGTATGACAACTGAAACATACTTCAAACAAGTTTGCTTTTGAATTCATGTCAATTTACCAGCCCAGAATCATACCTGTACTTAACACTTGCTTGCCAGCTGCAGGTAAATGCAGAATTTGTGTAGGCAAGCAAAGAAAGGCAAATAAACATATGGGAGACCTCAAAGGGAAAAAAAAAAAGGGGGAGAGGGAAAAGAAGTTATGAGCATGCTGCATTTCTCACAGATTTCTTTTTGAGATACAACCATGCATTTCCTCACCCTAGGCTCACCAATCTTGTGGTTTGATGTTGTTGTTCAGTGGTTGGTTGTGTACAGTGTACAACTAACTGTTCACTATAGGAATTTGGCTGTTGTGCCATTGAGCCCCACCAGGTCAACTGCCTTCCTTTTGACTCTGAATCAGCGGGGATTTTTTTGTCATAAATATCACATAACATCATTTTCTTTCTCTGATTGCAGAAGCCTGGAGACACCTATAATTTTCAGCAACCAAACCTGTGCCCAGTACTGAAGCAACATTTGTGTTTTGTGATGCTTAGTTGCAGCTGAACATCTGGACAGTTATTTCTGCCCATTTTCATAAAGACCTTTGAGTCAGTGCAATTTAGAAAGGCAAATGATAACCAACATTTTTCTGTGAGTCACCAAAAATCCTTGTCAAGAAGGAAAGAGCAAATGCACCCAGGCTGACACTTAGGATGCCGCATCTTCATCGTTGTTCTGCCAAAAGCGTCAAGGGACATCTACTGGTTCATAAATTAGTGAAAACCACGTGATGTGCGTACTCTATTTATTTTGCATACTCCCTTGCCTCTCAAGCTGGAAGCCATGTGGATGCCATAGGTACGAGATGCAAAGATTTCTTGGCAAGGATTGAAGGCTTGGGTACAAAACCATTCTTCACATCAACCAACTAAGTCAGTGGCCTGCAAAACCAGCTTTCCAGTGTGCCCAGGTGGCCAAGAAGGCCACCGGCATCCTGGCCTGTATCAGAAATAGTGTGACCAGCAGGAGCAGGGAGGGGATCGTGCCCCTGTACTCGGCGCTGGTGAGGCCGCACCTCCAATACTGTGTTCAGTTTTGGGCCTCTCACTACCAGAAGGACATTGAGGTGCTGGAGCCTGTTCAGAGAAGGGCGACGGAGCTGGTGAGGGGACTGGAGCACAAGTCTGATGAGGAGCGGCTGAGGGAGCTGGGGGTGTTCAGTCTGGAGAAGAGGAGGCTGAGGGGAGACCTCATCGCTCTCTACAATGACCTGAAAGGGGGTTGTGGTGAGGTGGGTGTTGGTCTCTTCTCCCAAGTGACAACTGACAGGACAAGAGGGAATGGCCTCAAGTTGTGCCAGGGGAGGTTCAGGCTGGATATTAGGAAAAATGTCTTTACTGAGAGAGTGGTGAAGCACTGGAAGAGGCTGCCCGGGGAGGTGGTGGAGTCCCCATCCCTGGAGGTGTTCAAGGAACGTGTGGACGTGGCACTGCGGGACATGGTTTAGTGGGCATGGTGGGGTTGGGTTGATGGTTGGACTTGATGATCTTACAGGTCTTTTCCAACCTTAATGATTTTGTGATTCTGTGATTCCAGGAGTGCCTTTTCACTACTACTACTACCATAGCTCCTTTTTAACCCTGTTACCAAACACTTGCTGCAAGGTAAGCCTTAAAAAGAGAATTAACAGAGCCTGTACAAGCTCTTTTCATTATCTTCTCGGAAGCCCAGTTTTACTTCCCTGTATTGAAAAGTTTGAAGCCTCCTCAGTCTAATGAGCATCAAAATCTCAGGAGTATTTCTGTCTGCACACTTAGAGCGTTCCCTCCTCCTTTAATCCTGGTGCCTCATTTGTTACTTCTGTAAAGCAAAGGCAAAAGGATTGAGTTTTATGAACCCAAGTGTGAGCTCCAAGAGCACTGTAGAGCATGTAGCAGAAGAGAGGGTGAGGTGCTGTCACTGGAGACACCAACAGTCTTACGCACAGAAGACTGGTTACATATAAGTTAAAACACTTGTGACCTATTTAAAGATAGATGCCTAATGAACGATACCAGAGTTGTGAACTGGGGTGGATTCTCTCAGTACCTTAGTGCAGTTCCCATTAGTTTTAATGGGACTTAACATGGGCTATTGTCCTCTTGCAGCAGGAACACGCAAACACTTTTAAATACCCATTATGCTCAAAATTTGTTTTTAACTTGTTTTGTTAATTTAAAATATATCTAATCATATATTTATCCTAATATCAGATCCTCAGGCAAGAGCTTGTTGTATGAAATGGATACACATAGCTTGTGTTTAAAAAAAATGTGACTTCATCCTTGCTTTTATAGGCCCACTAGATTCAAAGGAATAGCCCCTGGAAATAGTAACTGCTGTGATATGCTTATGGCTCCATTTACAGACTTTCTTATAGGTTCATAAATGGAGACTAGGAGGAGGAGGGAAAGGAATAAAATTTAATAACTGAATAAAAATGTAAATAAAGATTTGCCTAAAATTACTTGTCCAAGAAATAATTCTCCCTCCCCCTTAAGCTAATACTTTGATAAGCTCTGAACAGTGATCCTGATTTGGAGCGTGACCTTTGAAAATGCTCTCCAGCTTGATTAAAGATGTATTAAATTTGTTTAAATAAACCTCGTTGTAATGGCACATCATTTGTAAGAAGCTATTAGGGGGCTGGAAACTGTGCTGCTGTATTTGCATGAAAATGTGCCCTGCTCGAATTGAGGATCTCTCCTGAATTAACTGCAAAGGAAAAGTGACACTTTCATAATTTTTTTTGACAAAAGGAAAAAAAAAACCCCAAACTTACAAAACTTTATGCTAAGATCTATGAGAAAGGAGGTAACTGCATATCAAAACAGGGCTTTGTACACAACACACTCTTCCCTGAACCACTCTCCCCTGTTTTTTCTCAAGGTTTGCTTGATTTAAATTTCTTTCTTTTTGCCTGCTTTCCCTTCCCCCCGCCCCCCCCCGAAAAACATCTTTGGAAAGAAAAAAAAGACAATAAGAAAATGTTTTCCAGTGTGGTTTTTCAGCTGATTGAGAGCAAAACAATCTTATGTTAACAGCAGAAAAAAACAATAATACAAAAACTTAAAAGAGACTGGTTGACATTGATTATATTAAAAAAAAACCCACTTTCTCCTTTCAGTGGGGTTTCAGGCAGTCAGTTTTTGCAGCAGTTCGGGAAAGGGAAAACTTAATGCCGGATACCATGGAATTTATGTGATTAGGCAGAAAGGTGGATGAATAGATAGATAGATCCTATTCCTGCTTGAAGCATATAGATTGCCAAATGTACTTTAATTTCTTCCAATAGCTCCCAACTGAGTGAGTAACTGCTACGCTAATGAAAAAGTCTCTCTCTCTTAAATCAAATTTTAAATTAAAACCTTTCCCATTTCCCAGCTAAAGCCAGGACTCTAGGATACGTATGCGTACTCGGGGACTGGAGTCTTTCTTTGTGCTCCCTGTTCCTCACCACCTATTTCACATGTCAGCCCTCTACAGACATCCTGGTACTCGCATCCTTCATCCTGCTTTTAATAAGAGCGGCATAAGGTAACGCGGATTCATCTGCACGCGGTGCTCGTTGCTGCGAGTGCCGTGAGTGCTCGGGGAGCCTCTGTCCACCATCCAGCCCCCGCCCCAAACCCCAAGCCTACATTGCAGAGCACAAGACTTCTCCTGAAGTGATACGTTACGGACTTTCGTTTTCCTACTTCTTGTTGTTGTCGTTTAATCTTACAGATCTTATTCTCAAACTGTCCTCCAAAACCACAAGGGAAAAAACATGCAAAATCATGAGGCTGTCAGTAAATCACAAGAGTCAGCAGCACTGCATGATGCAAGAGGCCATTGGTATGGGCAGTCTGAAAAGCAGGGAACATCTGCCCTTCGAATATAGAACAACATTCAAAGAATGACATTTTGAGCAATTATATTTTTGTTTGCAGCCATTCCTCCCTTTCTTTTCCCCAGCCACTAGTAAAATCTACAAACAAAGAAAACTTGAGCTTGGCAAAATCTACCAGTAGACTATTGATTGTTACCAAATACCAAGCACATGCACCCACATGTGCCAACAACTTTGCTTAGTCGCAGCCACAGTTGCATGCAAGGTGAGTTGGGACACCATTAATCTAGATTCTGTTCAGTGGGAACTCATGCAATTGGCACAAATCCTTAAGTGTTTGAGTGAGGTTTGCCAGATGAATACTGAACCAGAACTAAAGAAAGATGAAATATTAGGAACAAAAATTGCCAACCCAGATTATAGGACGAGTCAAATAGTCTAGTTACTCTGAGAGTGAAAGACACCAAACACCTTTAAGGAAGACATAAGAAATTGCTCTTTACTGAATGATGTTAAAAGAATGCACCCAGAGATATCTCATTTAGTAGATACTTTAGGCTCTGAAAGGATTATCTGCTGGCTGAGTTTCCCAAGCCAGTTCTAGGCTGTGCAATTATTCTTGCTTCTGGCTGACTATTTTTCTAAAACAAAGTAAAAAGAATCACCTATACTATGCTTAGGTCTACTTCTGCCACATTCCTGTGTATTTACTTTCTGCACTAAGCTGTCATGACCTTATAAATCTGTCTGCATATAGGACTTGTGGTAATCGCCCATCTCTGAACTCTTCCAACCTCTGTTACACACAACTCTTTTACTCATGGGTGGATCCACAAATAGATAGAAGGACCCAAATGCTATTGCAAGCAGCAAAGGCTAACGCTTAACTTATTTTGCATGGTAAATCCCCAGGCAATGTTTTTCCACTTTTCCATCCCGCATTTCCTTATACGATGCATTGACTAACGGCTTGCTAAGAATTAGCAAGAGTAAGTCGCGCTCCTTTTACTGAAACCACACCACAGTATAGCCAGGAACATGACTCAAGAAAGCGAACTAGAAATCTTGCATTCCAGATCATTCACGGTCTCTTTTCTAATTGAACACCAGTGCAGTGGCACATGCATGGGTGTTTCAGGAGGCAAGATTCAAATCCTGCCCCTGCTTGATGGGTACCCAAAGTGGCAGGGCACAGTCAGCCTCTTGCTTCTCCCATGAGTCCTCTGCTCATCGCTGCACAGTAGCCCAGCTTGACCAAACCCTTTGTAAGCATTCTCCTGGATCTAGATCATCGCAATAGTCCCTGGAGAAGAGAGATGGAGGAAGGAAAGCTTTCCCCACATCTCCACAGTCTTGGTGAGGGCTCCAGAGCTCCAGCCACAATGCTCAATGCAAAGGGGTGGGGAACAGAGCCACCACCTGGCAGTTGCCTGCATGAGAACTGTCACCTTCGCCCTCTTCATGTGGACCTGTCCTCAGTGGGTGCGGATGTGGGAGCTGGGCTGACACCCAAGCCGTGGGCAACACAGGACAGGCCAGCCCACAGCAAAGTGTCAGGGACATTGAGAAAGAAGAGAAAATTTAGAGGTCCACAGATCAGAGCCTTCAGGCATCACAATTTTTAATATACATCCCTGCAGCCAGCCTAAACCCTGCTTTAGACAGACAAGTAATTTTTTATTTTGGGGACTGGCCATTCCAGTATGGAGATCCATAAAAAAACTGGTCTGCTTGGCAGCAGCGAGCTACTGCCAGACAGAAGAGCCCAATTTTCTTAAAGTCCATACCATCTTCCTGTGTTAAAGAACCACATTTTCTTCTTCTTACATGTTCTCTCATCTCTTTTTGGTTTTAATTTACCATTCTAAATTGAGATACTAGAGCAGGTGGAAGCAACCCAGCTCCAGGCTAATTGGTTCATCATGCACGTTACGATAATTTTCATTCTGGATTTCGATTAGGTCAGTATGGAGACTGCCTTGGTCAGAGTCTGTAATGATCTGCTTATTAACTCTGTTGCAGGGTCCTTGACAGTACTCATGTTATTAGAGATTGCAGCTGCCTTCAGTTCTGTGAACCATGTAGTTTTATTGGACTGTCTAATGTCCTGTACTGGACTATCTAAGTGCTTGGTTGCTGTCCTATCTGGCGCCGGGATTTCGTTTGTTCCTTTAACATACCTCCAGCCACACTGAAATTGTGCGTGTTAGTCTGCTGGGTTTTATTCCAGTTCCACCAGTATCCATTAAATACTATTTTTCCTACTGCAACACCATTGGGGGGGTGTTTTCTTCACTGAACAGATAATCTATTTATAATTTTTCCATCAAATTCTGGTATGGCAACCTTCTGTTTTTCAAATGTTTTGAAATTCAGGCTCAGAAAGCTTTTATTATGGCTTGACCAAATCCAAAAAAGAATGGATCACTAGTGAGTTGCAGAAAGTAGAAATATGGTTGTGATAAGGGGCAATACTCCCTACTTGTGTTGCAACAACAGGTATCCTGCTACGGGGATATTTTAGCAAATCTGGGATCATTTTTGACACTAGCACTTTCAGTATTTCCTCATCTAAACTGTGTTTCCAGAAAAAAGACATTCTCTTGCTTAACTGACAGAGAGCCTCTTTTTAATGCTTTTATTACAATCAGATTTGATTACTGCAACGCATTTTTCTGCTCATCTTCCTCTTGTTAGTGTTAGTTCCTTTCAGTGGTTCAGCAAAACTTCTGCCACTGCCTAAAACTGCTGACAATAAAAATCCTGTTTTCTATTATATGCATTATTCTTTGCAGTGCTTCCCTGTTTGTTGACATGTAACCCTTAAATGGTTTGATTTTTAAGAATGAAACTCTTTACTGGGTACACAAGCAGGATCTTCTGATGTGGGTGGGAATGTCCCAGAGATCCTGAGTAACTTCAGGGTGGTGGGAGAAGGGCATGAGAAAGAGATGGAGGGGTGTTTCATCAGTGGGAAAGCAAGCCTTGAGGGAGGGTACAAGGTCTCTGTGTGTGTGGAAGGAGTGAAATGTAGCTTCAATATGTTGATCAGGTGAAAGAAGCTATAGTTTCCCTAAGAAAAAGGTTTTTCTTAGATAATTGCTTTTCCATAATGAAAGTTCCCTAAAGAAACCAGTCCTAAGGTGTTCAATTTCCCTAAGGATTTCAACTTAAGATCTCTTGGTCTTCTGACATATCCCTGATTTTCTTACTATTTTTATCCTCATCAGTTCCTCTCTCATTTTCATTCTGGGAGGTATTAATTCTCTTAATGTTTTCAATAAGGGCATCAAAGGCATTTTGATCAGACAATTGAAGTGATCAGCACTGGCCTAAATCAACTCCAACTGATGGCTGTGGTTAAATTCACAGCAAATTTATGGGGAATTGAATTAGACACATATGAATGAACATATATGAAAAATACCTCCCCCTAAGTGTTCCAAGTAAAGCTTTCATTTTCACAGAGAACCATGTCTTAAAATAAACCTAGCTTATGGAAGTTTACCACGTAGCATTCTGGACATCAAACTGCCCAAGCCAGAGGCTCTCGGACCTGTTTAGCTGTGACAAGCCTTTGCTCAGCTCCCAATTTAAATGCAAATATTTGTTCAGTTAATTTGCCCAAAATACTCTGTGAGCTTCACTACAAATTTTGGTTACCACAATTCTCACTGACTTTTTCAAATGAACATCCAACCACTCAGACATTTTTGGGCCTTCATTTTTCGTAATGGGCAGGGGTTTTGGTTTTGGTTTTTTGTATGTGTTTTGGGGGTTTTGTTTGTTTGGGGGTTTGTTTTTTGAGAAGCAACAGATCAGTGACTGTCTCTTTTAGGGAGTTTCCCATAAAAATGCTAGCAGGCATTTTTTATTGCACGTAGAGATTGGAGGTTAAATGGCAATATTCAAATTGATACTACCAGACCTAAAGTAAACAAAACTGGACACATTTTCTTGGAATCTGGATGAACGACCATCTCTGTCTTACCTTTTAGCCTGTTGTTGTTATAATGAACTTTGGCTTTTTTTTTTTTTCTTTTTCCCCTGTACCTCCCTCCCTTCCCCTAGCAATTCTGACGTCCCCAGACCCAACATCATGTCACTTACTGTAGGCTCATTTCATTTCCCCTTAAGGAAGACCTTTCTCTCAACCTCTGTACATATTTAAGGGAGGGGGTACCTTGCTGAAAAAGTGTGTCCAGTTGCTTTGGACCTATGGGTTGCCTGAAATCATATTTCTTCATGTATTCAGAGGCAGTGATTCTTCACTTAGGAAACCTGACACACTGAGTACAGCTGCCTACCTAATAGTTAAGGAACAAATTATAAACCATCCCAAGTGCAATTGCCCTACTGAACTTTCCCTTGTCCAGCTTATATGACATTTAATTAAATAATGCTCCATTGCACACCATTAAAAATTATCAGGAAGACTTTATTGTAATAAATATCTCCTTCTAAAAGGGAGGCTAAAATCTAGTCCCTGACCAACATAAAACACTTCTGCGTATGCCTCTGACATCGGTATTCGCTACCTGGTTTAGATACTTATATCTACCTAATATCTCAAGGATCCCTAAAGCACCCATCACAGTGGTATCAAAGGTTCCACAATTTGCAAAATGAACTTTGTATGCAATAAAACTATATGAATCATGTCATTTGCAACAAATTTACTGTGAGTCTCTATTTCAGAGCTACTAAAAATTTACCTACTTCACACCTCACTTCTTTTTTGGTAATTTATTTTTGCTTGCGATTGACTGAGGTTTCATGACTTCATTTTCTCCTTAAGTTTCTGCTTCATCACACCATGTATGGAAGAGGGAAAACACCAGCTCAAAGTTTTTCCTAAAAGCATTTTTAGGTAATCAGGGAGGAGCGAGAGGAGAAAATTAAGCAAAGCCACGAGAGACAATTTCTCCAGAAGCATAAGAATTTTCTACTTGAAACTTGAATCAGAGGTTTCAATCCCAAAACAGTGATTTCTACAAAGCTCCATGTTTAAAACAATCTAAATAATTAAACTGTCCTAAATGTGCATGCTTTTAAAGTTAAAGGAAAAAGTGCAAAGGGTCATAGCTTACTAATTACCTGTAAACGCTTATCAAAAGGTATCAGCTCCCACGCAAAGAAAAAAGGGGGTAACAACATGAATCGTAAGTATACCAATAATAATTCCTTGACCAATTTTTCTAACACCTGTAAAATTCTCCAATAGCTTATCTTATTTCTCATGCTCGGTTGTTTTAAAAAGTTTAAATGTAAGCTTTACTGATTGCACTGATAGTTATCACAAAGTTCCGTGGGATAATCATAGAAGAAAGCACTGTGTAAATGGACTGTAATTGTAAATTGTCGGTAATAACATAATGCTGGCATTGGTTAATTACGGACTATATTTGATCCATATGTAACACTCTAGTTGCTTCAATTTGAGCCAGTAATAGCCCAGACTGATTTTAGATGGGAATGATTTCTATTCCAGCAACAATAAATCATAACAAGGGATGTAGTACTTTATTCTTTTAAAGCTTACAACAGGCCAAGTATTTCAACTTTACACAAAGTTAGAAATCCAGGGGTAGGTCTTTTTTGGGGGGTTGCTTTGTGCATTATAGATGCACTTCCCTTGCTTGATGCAACGATTGCTTCAGAGAAAAGTATTTTCATAGCTTTTTGTGCATCTATTTTGCTTAAGGAAGGCAGAAGACAGCTCCTAGCTGTCCCAGAGCAAGCAGCAGCGGCTCCCACTCGCAGACCCATCCAAATGAGTGCAACAAGGTGTGCAACAGGACTTGAGTATAAATGAAAAACCGTGCTGCACTGCCAAGCATTTTGTAGGGTAAACTCTGTGCAACAAGTAAAACTGCATTTCTAGGCAGGAGCAGACATTGACCTTTCAAAAAAAAAAAAAACAAAAACAAACCCATGGTACAGCTCTAGCAGTCAGTATGATCTAAATGTTCCTATAAATTCTAAAATTTAAGAAGTGAAATTCTGGTTCAGTTGAAGGCAGTGGGAAAAAACAACAAGGAAAGATAATCAGATCTACAGCTTCCTTAGTACATCAAAGTCCCTGAGGCCTTTTTTTTTTTTAAAAAAAAAAACCAACAAAACTTTTTTATCATTACTATTAACATGTGCCTCCCTTCTTTCCTTGCATGCCAAGGCATCATTATCCAGAGCTTCATTTTCTCAGATTTACCAAAAGACCTTTGGCAACTTTATGAGCAGTTTCCTGGAGCAAGGGCCATAAGAGGTCCTGCCGTGCCATCCCTCCAGTCTAGATGGAGGTTATTCCTCTCCCCCTCTCCACTGGATGTATTGATCACCGAGTCCAAGACCTTAAAAACTCGCACGTTACTTTTGTTCAATTTTCAGAATCTGACTCTGTTTCCTGAAGTCAGAGTTGATGCTGGCTGAAGCTGGGATCAGTAGAAGACTTTCTAGTCCAGAGATTAGCCCTCAAGCCTTTAAATAAATGATTATAAAATCACTGTAGAGTCAAAAGCAGCCAATACAATGCCACAAAGAAAAGTAGGAGTCATGCCTGCTGTGAGCATCAGTCTTAGCTAGCATGGGACAGGATGGCATTGGACATGAGGGTAGAAACACCGTTACATTCGTCCCTCTACGTTTCACCAAGGTGGTGGCACTGGAGGTTACCAGACAGGAATACAAGGCAATTAGCAAACTGACAAAAAGTATTTTCAGTGTTTTGATGCAAAACGTAATGACACCTTTGCAATAAGAGCTGTCACATGATGTTTTACATCATGTCACGATGATGTCACAAAACATACTGTAGCCTTTCAAATGATGTGCTACATCCTCTTACACCACTAGGTCACAAATGATTTAAACAACCGCTGTTCATTTTGAATTAGCATAACTGTTTGCAAAGACACATGAAAATAAAAACAGGAGTGTAGTAAGAATAACATTAGTCATGACCATATTATGGCTATCAAAAAAATTACTGAAAGCAATATGTGACACCTTAGTAGTGACTTCAGGAGAAGTTACAGGTTAACATCTGAGTTGTGGCAGGCTACCAAGACACACCTGGCATGCATGTAATCTTTCTAAATAGTCAAAGAGGCAAAACTTCAAAGGTATAACACAGCAAATAAAACACAGGTGCCCTACAACAACCACTGAAAGGCAAGTGATGCTGAGCTCACCTCAGTGCCAGACAGCTGGAGCAGTACCAAGCATGTTGCTGTCATTCCCAGAAGTGCTCTCTTTGGAAAAGAATACCTCCAGGAATGTATATTAAAGGACTGGAAATGCTAATTTGCTGGCACAATTTCCCTCAAGAAATCTCCTGCCAATGGGGAAAAAAAAAAATTAACAAGAACATAGAAATGTGTGTGTTCCTTTTCATTTAAACCCCAAATATGGTTTGTTTGGGTTTTGTTTTATTTTATTTTGTGGACCGAAAGTGGCATTCCAGGTTTCTCAGAGTTATCGCTTATGTGAGCCACCCCACACACATGAAAGTTGTCATGTGTCATTACCTTCCTTGGTGTGTATTTGAGAAGTTGTTCAAACAAATTGCAACTGGTCTGCAAAATGTACATAGAAAATTTTTTTCTTCTTTCTTCCTCATGCTGAAATAGCCAAGACTAATAATAATCTGGTTTCATTTGCAAAATGTATATCCTTAGGCTGATCATATGATTCACAGTGATTGCAAAATAGAGATTAAAAAAAAAAAAAGAAGTATTTTAGTTGCCTGGGTTATGAAAAAAAAAAATCAAGAAGTTACTTAACATTTGCAGCCAGAATTAAGTATCTTAGGTACACAATGTATCTGGGGAGAACACAGCAGCTCCTTAACTTGCCTGAACCTTGCTGCCAAAAGTTGAGTTGAGTTTGTCATTGGAAGATTTACAGTCGCGCTGAGCAAGGGGGAATTTCTTGCAGCACTCGTGCAGAGAAGAGGTGGCCAGTGAATCGCAATCCCATGCTTTGGGGACTGAACGCCACATATTTGGGCTGATCTTCAGTCCTTGTTTACTGATTTTGAGTCCAAAACAGATGTTCGTGCTCTTTATAACAAGGAGGTTGGAAAATACTGCTTTGTTATGAAAAGACAATTACCTCAGAAAAAGCCCAAATTACGTTATGCCTCTGAGTTACAGGTGCTTTCTGGAAAGAAAAAGTGACATTCTGCTCTGGCATGACGTGCTGGGCATCGCTAATGAAGAGCAATAACATGCAAAGAGGTCGGCAAGCCAGGGGCAGCCCCCGACGGCGCTCATCCCAGCCAGCACCTAGCAAAGCCTCCGCACTGCTGGCCATGCCTCAAGCAGCCTCCAGAAACCAAAAAAAACCCCAAAATCTTTTCCAGGAGACCATACTTCAAAATCTCCCCTTCGCATTTCTCCATGACAGATTTACTTATGATAAATAAAACCAACAACAATGCCCAACACCACGTTCAGTCTGCATCATTCACTGTCGTCTTGCTGCTGTGATGGAAAGACAGTGGTTTCGGATGTGGCCTTTGCTCTCTACTTTTTTATTTGGGGACTTTTTTTTTTTCTCCATCAGCTGGTGTGCAACGATAAGTAACAAGCCCAAAAGGCCAAATTGTCCAGTCTGTTTTTGCTGGCAAATGAATTAGTTCTACTGGCCTTCTAAAAACCAGAAGTATAAGGGGAACATTTTCATTTCAGGTCCTATAGACTCTTCTCAGTAATTCCAGTTACTGCAAAGTCAAAAACCAAACTAAGCTAACAAAAGTATTAAGTGGTTCTTTTGAGGTGAAAAATTAATTTCACAATTAAGAATCAATTCGATGCAATCCCACACTTCGATAAAGCAAAAATCCTTTATTTTCTAATAATTATTCATTGAGCACCTCCTGCATTGACCGCACACTTAATGCTGTCCACTATGCTTAATCATTTATTCAAAGAAAATTTCTCTCACCGACAAGGAGCCAGTGTCGGTTTTAATGACGTGAGTCTTGTTTGTGCAGAGTTTGCTGTCTGGCTTTTGAACTGACGATGGTTTGGTAATAACAAAGTCAAGGTTACAGATCCCAGGATGCCCCAATTCTAACTAATTACCTGATATTAAAGTGTTAGTAGACAGAGTACTTTCAACCACAATTAACAAATCAAAAGCATTTTATTTTAGGTGTCACAGAGAGAGAGAAAAATGAGGAAAAAACTTCTGCTTGTAGCACTGGCATCAGCTGCAGTCAGTGTGGCTGTCCAGGACAGCACAGATTTCACCATTACCCTTTGCTTGTGATGCCTGTTTGGGGTTTGTTTTTTTTTTAAAAAAAAAAAAAGGAAATAGAAAGGGAAATAAAAAGCTTTCTCATGCCATCTTAGAGGCAGAGAAAGGAGAACTGTCCTGAAATGGTGCATTTATGGAGCTAATGCTGCTCCTGTGCTCGGCTGCAGGGCTGCTCTGCTGAATATAACAGCAAGAGCTCTGCATACAGGGGCAGAGGACTGGAGTTGTCCGGCTGATAAATAAGTGTCTCCCCTTATTTCTGCTGAAACTACATGCATCATCTTACTAAGCAGTTTGCTATCAACCGGCTCGCCCGTTCCTCAGAACAGGTATGGTATAACCCGAGACTGAGTGCCACCGGCTGCACGAGAGCACCGTACCTTCACCCCCAACTAAAAGCAATTTTGGGGCAGCACCTCATGTCCTGCGTGTACATCTCAAACATACAAACAGGCGTCACCACAGGCCATATAGCTGATACTTCCAGAAGTAGAGGGTTATATAATGCTCCAGAATATCTGCTAGAGTAAATAAGCACCGCTAATACAATTGCACTGTAGGACCATTTTGAGATGAGTGGGGTTATAATGCATCTGCAAAATCAATTTTTGTATTTTGATTTAAAAGTCTAGCCCAAAGCAAGTTTTGTTACTTTGAAATTTTTATTTTTCTTTATTAAGTCTCTCCAAGAGTTGAACAAGCCCTTGAAATATACTTATGTAAACCTGTCTTTTGTGTTTGTCTCTGCAAAAGAAAAGTTAGCACTGAATGTTGCCCTTGCCTGTGAACTGCACTTCTGGGGAGAAAATTCAGTCCCTTCCATTTGAGAAATGAAATTTGTTAAGTGCCTGGGCCACAAAGCAGCAATAAGACTGTTGGCAATTTGAAAGACCAAATTAAAAACAACAAAAAAAAGCAAACAGCTGAGACACTGAGTCTAAAAATTATCTACGACACATGCATAGTAAAACGCTTTTACAAATTCTCCAAAGGATTTTTAATTATTACAGATTGTATTAATTAGGTAATTATGCAATAGATTGTTTTGGAACCATTCCCATCTATTATGTATGCAATATTATGTATACTTTTTTTTTAAAAACTAGCCAGCTTTGTAAACCTCCGCTCCAGTCCGGTAGTCAGAGGAGTTAGAAGGGGGCAATAAAGCACAATTTTTGCCATGCTGTACACCTTCTTGGAAGCAAAATAACAAGTGTGTTAAAGGAAGAGTGGCACTAAAATTCTTAAAAGCTACAAAATATTACCTTTATTTAAGCAATAATGAGCAATGTACAGGCCATCTCCTGAGGATTAATGACCATCTGGGAGGAAGTGATGGCTCAAAGCCTAGCTCAGGGCCATTAACTCCAACTCAACATTAAAAGGTGCTTATAAGGGGTTTTATACTTTTGTAACACTACACAGATAAGAAAAGCTCCTGGGGAGTTAAACATTCATCTAGTTGGTTTAAGTAACAATATATACTTATTACTACACTTTCGACTAGAATCCCTTGGCTGGGACCAGGAAAATGTTCATGGAGGATAAAAAGAGGATTTGGCGACACTTTTAATTAATCCGGAACAGAAAAAAGTGTGCTCAGAAAGACCTCCTCTTCTTCTTGCCCGTGCAAAAGCCATGCAGGTGAGTATTGCTACCTGTGTTAGTGAAACACAAAACCTTCCCACAGTTGGAAAGGAATGTGCACCAATGCTACCATCTTAATTTAAAGGTCTTTCCCTTCTCACATCCCAAAATTTATATAAAAAAATCACAGCATGACTTCTCAGCCCTCACTCTAGTAGGCTGAAGAAGCGAAAAATCTTTTGTATCTGCCTCATTCGCTTCCACTACCTCTGTCCTCATCTGAACTCATTTTTCTAGCCCACACCATGGTTCAGAAGGTTGGTCTTCTACCAGGTAAAAGAAATCCATTAAAAAAAAAAAAAACAGCAAAAAACCAAAACCCCACAACTGGTAGAAAACATTTAGCAAGAGAAAAGAAAACTAAAGAAAAACAAAACAAAACCAAGCAAGCAGTAATATTCACCAAGCAAAGATCTGGTGAATATTTCACCACCCCTTTCCAGGTCCCATTCCCCACAAAGCCGGTATGCTTGGACAGCAAATTGTTCGCAGCATCTACGGGCTGGAGGATATAAGGTAGCAGTCACACGTCTCTACACCAAATATAAAAGCAGTTTGCAATTGAGTTTAATCAACAGCGATTAAGAGCAAGAGGAGACTCCGGCCATGCCTTACGGGCAGCGTGCCTGGGAGAGACCTGCAGGGAGCACAGTTCTGCTGGTGGGAAGGCGGTGGCCAGGAGGGCTGCAGAGGGCCTTGAAACCCCGCAGGGAGGGTCGGATGGATGCCGAAACCTAATAGGAACTGAAAGCATTAATTGAGCCCGGAGAAGAGAGCTGGAGGGTTTTGTATGACATTTCTGGGGGCAAGGGGAGGGAATAAAAAAATTAAAAAGACGACAGAAAAAGAAGCTAATTTTGGAACATTTTGTTATCTTTACTAAAAAAAAAAAGAAACGTGTGCTTGAAGACAGCCCACAAATTATACTTGTCCTGTAAAATCCCAGCCCTTACCATAATACTTTTCTCTAACGCAGCCATCAGGTGATATAATCTCTTTCTCTTCACCACTTTAGTGCTTCTACCCAAGAATACTTACTGATCTCAGATCAGTTGCCTTCAACCCCATTAACACTGTTTTAACTCACATTCATCCCCTGTACCATCCAAACTTGATATTCCCTTGGACTGAAGAACCATGTTAACCACGTGTACAGTATCAGTTCATGCCTCCAATACTGGAACTTGTTTGACAAATTTTCAAATGCATTAAATCCTTAAATACATAAAATAGAAAAAAAAAAAACCAAACCCACCAACCCAAAGCAAAACGCCCTCACCTTAGATTTCTAGCCAGCACTTTATAGTTTCATTCATTTCCTGATACATTGTTCATGAAAGTGGAATTCTGGTCTCCCCCCCCTCCTTTTGGCATGTTTAAACATTTTAAATTGTTCCTCCAGTAGCCCACTAAATGATTTTGTTCTACTTCACCCACATTGCTTCATTTCTTGTATCACTGCTTGTCCTTTGATTACAATTGCAAATGGAAAATGTTTGAAACTTGGTTTTGTTCTGAGAGCAGCTAGAAGCAAAGTGAATTAGTAGATTAGCCTATTTGGCAAGTGAGACCCAAGCTCAGAGAGTACTGTAATAAATTTAATGTTCACATACTAAAGCTCCAAGTCCATATTGCACAATCATCACCTATTACAGTGTCTAATTTAAAGACAGTTGTGGCCTTTGCCCAAAATTTGCAACACCTAAATAAACGGGGCTATTCTGGTTAATCAAAACATTTTCTCAGCCCAGCTCTCATGAAACCAATTGGCTGTTACCCTATTGCAGGAATAGGGGACATATTTGAAATCAAAGCAGGGAGAAAAGACACGGAGGTTATTTTGTGCATGTGCCATGTTTTGAAAGTGCTTTTGAGCATCTTCAGAGCCGGTAGTGGCATTCCCACTGCCCACAGCACAGCAGAGCAGAGCTAACATGGTGTTGGAGGCTTCCCTCCCTCCTCAACCCCCCTTTTTCTTTCAACTACCTTGAAATTCAGATTAAATGACAGTCCCAGAATAGGCTTCTTTTTCTGCTGCTAGTAACACAGATTCCCTGAAGTGTTTCGACAGTCTACAGCACGTACTCGTGGGTAACCCGAGCCAGAAGCCTGGTGACAACTTGCTGGCACCGGCGTGCTGACGCGCAGACCGATGGTCCATCTGGAGCACTGGGCAGACGAGCCCTCGGTGGGGGCACGAAGCGGTGAGCTGCCCCCCTCAAGCAGAGCTGTGAAATCCCACACAGGTAGCCGACAGTGGAGCTCATGCCTACCGACAAACACTGATCCCAAATGCCTATTAGAAGGGGGAAGCGATTCGTTAACACATCTTCTTCCCAACCAGATGGGTTCAAGCTCTGCAAAACAAACACGAACCATACGCGGGCACTTGGCAGAGCTCGTGGCGTGACACCATTTTGTGCGTCTTTACTCCACACAACGCATCTGGAGTGCTTTAAGAGATGCAATACTTTTGTTACCTACCCCTCGGAAGGGGAAAGGATGGCTTTGACCTCAGCAACAGCCACTGCCTTATGCAGAAGTGATGGGCAGTTTATTACAACCATAGCCCCAGGTTGAGGTGTCAGAATGGCATGGGAGGTTCAGCTCAAAAAGTCCTGTTCTTTTCCTTGCACAGACCAACATTTTCTGGGCCTGAAAAGCTCAGGGGAAGCAAGGAGCTTCTGCTATACACAGAATGAAAATACATGCAATCAGCTGATCACTGGCACCTTGTTTCTCCATGAGGCATCAGTGTCTCCAAGCTCATGGAGACCTCAAGGCTGGTGCCTGGCATTACAGTGCTACACCCAGTGCCAGACCCACCGCCTTGTTGCAGGAGCAGCACATCTGTCATCTCTTACCTCTACATAAAGCAATGGCTCCTGCCAAGTTCCTACACCCCTTTGAAATGCGTCCGTTTGCCTAAAACTGGTGATAGAGTGTGGTGTTACAAAAAAGCATGGCGTATCACCGTAAACAGACCAACATGCTGCTTCTGTAGCATGCTTTATCAGCAGATCAAAACACTTTAGAATTGAAGACACAAGTACAACTTCTCCAATCCGCATGGGAAGAAACATACCCAGAAGAGGACAATATGCTCATGATCACTTGCAAGGGCAATATCAGAGGTAAAAGCATCATGTCCTAGATCACAAGGCATGTTGTTCCAGACATGAGGTATGTTCCAGACACAACATGCAGCCTCCTCTTTGCTACCCTCCAGAAACCAAAGAAATAGTACATTTCCTCCAGTCTCAGCGGCAGGGCCTGTTTTGCAGACCACACTGCAGGAGAGGAGCTTGGTTTTCTACAGACACAGATATTGCATCCGTGTCTGTAGAAATTTAAACACCATAAGAGAACCACACTGCACTGTTACACTGAAGTTGCAGACCAGTAGTGGTATCTTCACACTGCTTCCCTTCTCTAGAGCTCTTACGTTAAGCTTAGACCCCATTTCTGTGTGAGCCTCAAACATGAATATCTCCACTGAAAAGTGGGTTAAAGTTGGAGAAAATAAATACCAGATTTCCAACCACTGCATGGGCATTTTATAGCTAATATCCACAAATATGTATGCACTGAGACAAAAAGTATGTCTGTCTTTACTTAGTTTCACCATTACAGAATTGAAGTAAGAAGAGCTGTTACAGAGAGATCCAAAACACCCAGATTTTTTGCCCTACAAACAAGATATGGAAAGATATCACTTATTTGGGGATAATCAGCAGTGGGGTGGATAATTAATTACCAGGCAACTTAAACCTACTTAAAATATATATGCTGCATAAATTCCTGGGGGTGCTCATAGCCCTCAAGAACTGTTACAAGCAGACGTAAATGAGAAGTGCGGGAGGACTGCATGTGCCTTTAGTATGTGCAGTGACTGTTCCCTTAGAGCTCCAAGAGTGATACCAGATTTGGGAGCAATTTGGGGGTGCAAACGTATGAATGTTAAGGACCAGCAGCAGTGAAAAAAGTGGTTCTTATTTTACCTACCAGCTGAGAGCAGGTGCATTTTAGCAGAAAATTCACATGTAAAAAAGTCAGACTTTCTACAGCATTCATATTTCTCTCTGATACCTTAATATTTTTCGGTAATAAATAACCGGGGCTGTACAAGCACCATTAACAAACCTTTGGAATCATAAAAAGGAAGAATAAAGTTAACCTAGTACAGCTAATTAAAATTAGTTTGTTGGGAGTTTAATCAATTAGCACAGAGTTTTCAAGGCGATATCGCTGCTATTCACGCTCAGTGGAAGCACTTTCAGTCAGCCCTTTATTGCAACATCTATGTTCAGATGACCTTTACTTCATAAAGCACTGAGCTAAACATTTTATACACAGGGCAAAATCTGTTTATTGAAGGATGCCAGGGGACTGTCTTTAGGAATGTGATTTGGCCTCACTTGGGTAATTTACCAAAGACAGAAGAAAGTTGCAAACCTATTTGTAGCCTTCATTTGAAAGACATGCCATTTCTTTGTAATACTCCCTCATCTCAAGATTTGCCTTGTGGTTCTGCAAATAAACTTCCTCCCAGACAGATGCTATAGTGATTGTCCTGGTAAACCAAAAAACACAAAACACAGGACAAACAAACAAACAAACATCCTTCCACACAGCAGATGCTTTCTCAATTACTTAATTTGACTTTTGTGTAATTCAGGCATAATTTCAGGGAATAATATTTTCCAGACAGAACTTATTTATTAAGCAGTTTGTGGTCAGGCATCAATTAACCAAAATAGGCAGCACATCTTTGGGAGGAATTATTTTCCCCATTCAGAGAGGAGCAGAGATAAGGGCGTTAGCACCACCACGGGATCCCTAATTCAGAGGTCGGTACCCTCTGCGAGGATCCACCCTAGTGCTTGTGAAAGACCGACTGTTGAAATAGCACCTGACATTTCACCCTCAACTCCCGTAGTGCTTGCTGATTCATTGCCCACACGGAGGAAAAAGCACATTTACAGCTAACAACAGTACCCTGCCTGGGCGAGGGATGCAAAACAGATCTCTGGGCTCATTGTGGAAGTCCCAGTTTTGGGGTTTTTTTTTGCTTTTTTTTTTTGCTTATTTGCAGTCCAGTTATTAACTTGGCTTTTCCATGGTGAATGGGACGAGCACATCCAAAAGGGTATTTAACTCAAAAAGGAATACTTAAATACAAAGATAAATAGTGCGAGCTCACCCTATTGTATTGCTATTTCTTTGCTGTATTTCCCAGTTAGACTTCTGTGGGCATTTCGGGTTGCTGCACAGCACTGTCACCAAAGCCTGAACCGGGACAAAGTTCTCATATAGGAGATCGAGGAATAGCTCGTGAAACGGGAAAAGAGCTTCAACCATACCGTGGTACAACCCTGGTCTCAGAAGCTAACTGAGGTCAGGCTGTGCTGTGCTCAAGCAGTAGGCTTTTGAGGAAAAGCCTTTTGGGCGGGTAGGACGTGTGCAGTTTGGCAGGGCTCCCCAGCCCCGGCGAGCGGATACCCTGGCAGGGTGCTGGGCATCCGGCGACATCTTTTGGCAGAGCCGTAAAATGAAGTTGCTGCTGGCCGTTGCGATGCCTAAAAACCCCCATGGTGCATTTTGCCGTGATCCCATGGGGACACGGATTTTCCCCAGAGACAGCAGAAGAGGTCGTGTTCTTTTCTTGGCAATTGTTTTTTCTAAGCTGAGGTGAAGAGGGAACCACAGCTAAGTAGAAAAAACTTTGTGTAAAAGCCCCAGTTCTTGTCTCCAAGTTACACGTAGGTCTGGATTTCCTTTCCGAAAACCAGGATCTAGTTATAACTCCCTTCATAATCTTTCCTATATTACACTATTACTGGGTGTTGAAGCTGATTTTAATCTTTAAATGAATACCAAAAAAGTAGGTATTTTGGTAACAAATGAACCAATTCAGTAACAAATGATCCAGTTCGTGAAGTTGTCCAAAACTGGGAAAAAGCTAGCAAGTACGAAGTGTTGCTCAGTCACCATAAAGAGTCCATCCAGGACACTCACTGCTTTTACTATCAATAGGCGATCTAATTTTTTATCCCCTCCTCTTTTCTTCACTTTTACTGCAGTTTCACGATTATTATTTTTTTACTGAAATGCCTGGTACATACTCAGCCATAAGAGAGAAATATCAAGCCCTGTTTTTTCCTAGTTAGTTATGACTGTCTTGTATAACCTCTGGAAGAAAGAACACCATACAGATAATTTCTAGAGGTAAGAAGAATTTGTACTGAAATACAGGTATTCTCCAAACCATATTGGATTTATTTTGCTCTTTGACAAAGAGGTGTTCAACCCAATTGTGGTTAATCTGAGCTGCTTAAATTACTTGCAGTGCACCCTTTCTGCAAATTCTTCATCTTCTCTTAAAAAATTCTTGTTTACCAATCATTCAGAAATTAACTATAGTTTTCTGATGATCAAGAACAAGATATTTCTTAAGTCCTATAAATGATACATTCCCATAGTCCATCAACTAATATATACACTTTCAGGAATGGAAAGCTATGTGAAATGCTATTAAAAGGCTACCTGTATTAAAAGAAAAGATAAAAAGAAAAATAATAAAATTCTCTGCCTGAACAAAAATCCCAGAAAAACAGTGGAATCTTTTTTAATGCAATGAATAATTTCTTAACAGTTCCTTTAAGGCTTGAATGTAACCAAACTTGTATTATCATTATAGACAAATGTTAAATATACCTATTTTTCAAGTCATAAAAGTGAAAACACAAGAAATACCCTGGAAAACACTCTTTAAAAAAATGTAGTTGTGATTATTCCTAGAAAGTAAACCAGACTTTCATAAATTCTCAGCTAAATGTTGCCAAACCGAATTGTATCAGTTTCTGTCATCCAAACTTGTAATTTGCCTTCCTTTCCTCTGTTTTATACTGAAACTGGGAAATTGGGAGCATTTATTCAGAATCACATTCAAAAAGGCATGGGTTGGGAAGAGGAAAACTCCTTTTATTTATCAAATTCAGCAGCATCAGATAGGAGAGGTTCCCAGAATCCACTATGAGATAAAAATCATTAAGTTATGTTTCATGTGAAGTCCTATCTGGCCTTTGAAGTTTTAGATTGGTGGGAAAGGACAAAAGCGTATCTGCAACTTTTCCATAAGCTGTGAGACGGCTCATTTTTGGGAGACTAAGAAACCTACAGTTTTTAAAAATGACACAAGTTATATACACACGCACACACGTATATACGCATATGTTATATAAAGTACCGTGAGTGGTTTTGGTGATTTTGGACCAGTATCACATAAATAAAATTTAAATGCATGAAAGTCAATATTTTCCTTTTTTACTTCTCAGACTTTCCCATCAATTACACTATAATAATGAGGAATTTGGGGGTTTGTTATTACAACACTACAACTTCAATTACCTTCATTCCAAAGACATTTTCAAGCCAAAAAGAATTAAATAAAAAGAAGCAATTTCTTACAAGGTGCTGAAGTTGGTCCCTGTCCTGGAGCAGGTCCTCATACTCCTGGCCCCTTGGAAGTTAATTCTCTCTGCTGCCAAAAGTCCAGTTTTTTTAATCCAGCGAGAACCAAAAATACTCATGATTGACATACACAAGCAGAAATTCAGCTCCAGATGAAGGCACTGACATTTTGATATCTGCCTGTTCACTGGGTACATACACATACACCATGGTCAAAGGAGAGTGGGTCAATAGAGTTCATGCGGTGCAAAAAGCAACTCAGAAGGCCAAATGCACGTATCTGGCTTAGGTTGGTCTGAAATGCTTTCTCAACTCCATTTATTATATTGACTAGATCTCACTGCCATAGAAGGATCTTACAATACCTAAGTCGTATAAGGTATCCTGGTCTGAAGCAGAATCCAGCTACTAGTTTGGTAGAAAATCCCAACTACAACACTTCAGATTTAGAAAAAAAGAAAAAAAAAAGAAAAAGCCAAAGCTTTGTAAACTTAGATGATGTAGGTTCCCAGTTGGAAAACAAGCACAAGAAATATTACATTTAAATTGTTTCAATATTATCTTAAATCAACAGTCCTAACTATGTAAGGGTTACTGAATTCCTCCCCACAGCTTTTTGTTGGCTGAAAGCTGCTTGCATTAATTTCCATAACTCTTCAATAAAGACCCTAAGACCAGCATTTTCTAAACTGATAACTTGGACTCAGACTCTTAACTACATATGCAAGCACCAAAGTAAAGGTAAGACATTTTTAAAATGTACTGGGCTCCTGCCACGGGTTGTGATATGTGAATATTTCATAGACAGGTCCTGTCTGGTCTTCCATGTTTCTCCTGATTAATACAACTATCTCTCTTCCAGAGGAAAAGGTCCTTGGGTCCGTGAGTGGAAGGAAGGCTCCATCATCTCTATTTTGTAGAAGATGTCAGCCCACAAGTTTAATAGTTGTTTATCAAAGGTTTATTTAAGGTCTTCCCCATATTCCCCTTCTTCACTGTTTGGAGATGCTCACAGTCTGTCCCCTGCTCCTACGCTTTTCTTTAAGATGTTGTATTTTCACCTAGCTTCGTACTTTCCAGCTCATTATGTTTTCAGACCTGTTCTCTGTCTCGAGGAGTTTGAGACATCTGAACCCCTTGGGAAATACATCCTTCATGTTTGAAGCTCTCCTGGTGTTAATTTTATCTGACATAATAAAAACAGTCTTTCAGTTGAGAAAACATGGAAGATGATCTAGATTTTTGTCCATTCTTTAACATACCTAGCCGTATCAGCCAGGGATTACTTTTACCCATAGAATTCAAAGGAGTTAAACTCAAGTAATTAAAAACTGCAAATCAAGTTCTTCCACCTCTCCCTCTTCAGCATCAATTTTAGTATGATAAAGTGAACAAAGGCCTAATTTTCAAAAGTGTTAAACAGAAACTGCATTGACATTTAAGAATATTTTAGTTACCACTTTGACATCTAAATAAGTAGCAAGATTTGCAGACGTGCTTAGAGCAATAGGAGCAGCAGAAGGCTGACAACATTGGGAAAGCTATCCCCAAAATTCATAAAAATTAGCAAGACTAATTGTAAGCAACTTCACCAAGCTTGATGCTTAAACATTTCAGTTGACATCAGGGGTGAGCAAGGATTTGGAGTTTCTCAAGAGCACCCAAAACTGCTCACCTGAAATTCATTCACTTATTCTAGCTCCTAAGCTGTTTTCCAACTCGTGCAGTTAGGAGTCTGGCTTTTATGGTAGTGGCAAACATTTCCACCACAGTTCTCAAGATCACCATTCCTTCACTGATGAAAAGGTTTTACATGAAAGCTACTGCTCTGCTTCAACGTGGCTCAGTCCAAAATGTGACTGAAGGCTGCCGTGAAGGAGACGTCCAAAGTGGACAGCGGCAAGAAGTTGTGGACAGCAGCAAGCAGCTACTTGTAAAGAATCAACGAGACTTTGATGCTGTGGATACTTGCACAATTTTGAGAACTGTAAACATCATCCAGAGAATCTGCATGGTCTTATATTTGCCACAATTATACTGGAGTCTTACCATCTTTATACACGTGTCTTTCCATGACCACAGTAATCCATTTAACTTTCATCAGATACATGCCGAAGAGCTGATTCCCTGCAATATTCCTTGTTTATTTCTGTTCTTCCTTTATTTTTATGTTTAAAAGCCTGCCACTTCAGTCCAATTTATGAAGAAATGTGCCTGAAAGTAAGCGCTCAGATTTATTGCTCAGCTGTATTGATTGTGTACCTGAAAACCTACAACCTTCAGTAACAGGAAAGTAGATGAATGAACCAACTCAAAAAAAAAAAAAGAAAACTCAAGGATGAATAAATGGCAACGCACTAGCAGTTCACCACAGCAGTCTGACCTGAACATCCTGAGGGAGAATCATTTTGTTAAGAATGAGTACGGCATGTTTGGGAAACGGTGCATTGTCAATATAATCCTTACAATTACAGTCATATGATCAGTACATCTGGAAAATAACAGTCAAGTGATTAGTCTGAACTTCGTCTGGATCAGGCAATTTTTACACGGCTCTGTCAAATGTCAGACCTCCTTCTCCCTCACCAATTTCAGAAATGTTGCACCATGATTTCAAGCAGTGAATCATCCTTCCCTGTGCCAACCATCTGTTTCGTCTGCCCCCTCAGTGTCTGAAATTAGATGACGGAGGGCAGGGCAGGCTTTCTAGAGTGGCCATTAATGTTAGTGGAGGAGGGGCTCTGGCGACAGATTTTCCATCTGAAATCATGGACTGTTAAAACTGGCAAGGACTAGAGGGGAGTGAGTAGAAAAATAATACGAGGAAGAAGAATTAATAAAGGAACAGGGAGAAAAAAAATAGAAGAGAGCAAGGGACTGGGAAAAGGAAATGGGGGGAAAAGTAGAAGGAATGTGATGATATAAAGGAAGAAAAAAGGTATTTTAGAAAAAGAATGAAGTAGAAAAAAACCAACAGATTCCCCTGCACCTTTTCTATTGGGTTGTTTGTTCTTTTAAGTGATGAGCAGTGATTAAAAAAAAAAAGTTTTGGCAGTGCCCACTAAAGATTTCAGCAGTCCCGGTAGAGGTAAGAGGAGGACCAGAGGAAAAAATTATGAGCAACATAAAAGGAGTAAGAAGACTCCCAAGAGCTACACTTTAACTCCAAGACTGGCTACTTCCAAGAAGGGAACCTGCAGAAGAGCAGGGATTAAGAAGAATAATACTGGACCCTGGGATGGTGATATGTATGCATATGCAAACAATAGCGAAGTGGTTGAAGGACTCTTGCAGACACTGCATTTCACTTGCCATGGCCTACAAATGCAATTTTCACTCTGACACGTTTCTGAGAACCCTTACGGCAACAGGTCTAGACGTGCTTTCGATAGTCCGTTCCCCATCCCCAGGAATATTTGGATGGGGAGAGTAGAAGATGACATTATTGTAGCATCCCCACCCTTTTTACAATAATACAATCTGAAATTTAAGGAAAAATAAAAATCAGTATTTTGGGACTAATAAGGCAAAAAAGAAACAAGGCACAAAACAAACATACAAACTCCATCTTTGCTCTCTGTTTTTTAACTCAGATCAAATGTTGTCCTACATCATCCCATGTGTATTGTAATACTTAGCACAACATGGAGGCATTAACTATGCCAACTACCTCTGGTCTATCTTTCATCAGTGCAAGCATACAATGCAAGCATAAAGAAGAGGTTATGAATTGCATATGAATAAAGAGTTGGAACAACGAATCGGTCCTCTGCTTCAGTAATGAAAGAAAAATATTGCTGGAGAAATGTATTGTGCTTTTTTATAGTTATCAAAAATACAATATGAATCTTAGTTCATAAAAATAAAAACCTTTCTCCAAGTACTGGTTTTCTTAAGTAGACTAGTTTGCAAACCCTACTTACTACTATCCAGAAATAACTAATTAATTGCTGTAAACCTAAATTATATCGACTGCTTGATCTTTGGTTAGAATATTTGACATTCATCTAATATAATAATAATAAGCACTTCAATCACATAAGAAAGCGGTCAGTGAATTGTATTGCTTGGCTAGCACAGCAGTATGGTTTTGCTGAATTTGGCCAAATATAAATAAGTCACTGAATTTGTCAGAAGTCTAAGAGTGTAGTATTGCATACAGGTCAGTGACCTTTCTGTAATACTGCTGCTACTGAACAACGCATAGGTTTATACCCTGTGTCTAATAGCATCATCAAAACATTTGTTAAAATGTGTATTTTGTCAGATAAAAAAAAACATCCAATTTTCATAATATTCATAGCTTCCTAGGGTGTTATTATTAAAAAAAAACTTTTATGTTTATTTCCATGACAGTATTTATTTTTTTTAAATACTATTTGCATACTGTATTTAAAAAAGCTTTAAAAGAAAGAAATTAAAAACAAGCACCATCTTATCTGGGATAAGTGGAACAATGAGTTAATTTGTAAGTTTTTGGGGATGCTAGATAAACGCTATAAAAATAGTTTATTTAAAGTAATATAACTTTTTATTTGCATTCAGTTTTAAAGTATAAATATAGTATCTGCCTGCAGGTGGATTATTTATTCCTGAGAGTAAATTTTGGTGAACAGCTCCAATTCTGAAAAAAATCCAAAATATTGTATTTTACATGAAAGACAGAAGTTAAAGGCTTTCAAACGGTAATGGACCAAATTTTTAAACGATCATCAAGTTGTGCTCTGATTTTGCATCCGCGATTTTGCACCTGCAGTCAAGCACAAAATTGTGGGCACAGTCAATTGTAAGAGTGTCTAGCTGTTTGATTGTACCAGCAAATTAAATAGTAACTGTTGATGCCTGGCTGCTATCTGCTGCACCCATCGTGAAATTCAAAGACAAAATTAGATTGCTTTTAAAATAAAATGGTGTTTATATCTGAACAAAGTTACCAGTATACTTCCTGCATTTAATGACACATTCACACGTTAGATTGGCTGAAAGTAGAAAACAGCCTCCTTTGTGAACTGAACCTGCACTGAGATCACTTTGAAAAACAAACTTACTTTTGATTTGCAGTTACAATGCGTGTTGTTCTTTGGCATATAGTTCAGACACCCAGATGATTTTCAGTGCCACTTTTCTGTTGCGATCACACTGTCCTTCCTACCCTCAGGGTTCACGGCAAAGATGCATAAATACAAATATCTCTTTGGTGAGTTATTTACCTACCTTCTGGGACACACAATGCACTAAATCCATTTAATTTGCAGTTTTAAAACTGATGGACATCTGACCATTGCTATGGCTCACCCTTCGGTTTCTGTATATTAAATGCTAGATGCTATTTTCTTATCATTTCCCCAAAGATGTACCGTTCACAGACAGAATAAAGTTTGCCCATTAGTTCAGCTTGACTTTACACTGTAGAGCCATCTCTTTGTCACCATTTTTACTTTATGACAGCATTCAGGGGAAGCCATTACTACTTGCAGCAGTAGGTTTGACAGAGAAAAATATTATTTTCATAATTAATGTATGATGACTTTCTTGCTCTTACAGAGGAGCAGGAGTCTCTTATTTTTATCCCATTGCTGTTATACCATAATAGATATTCTTAGCAGTCAGGAGCAGCAACAGGCTACCATTAATAGGAAAGGCGACCTGTTTGAGGCCTCTTTGCTATCCCCATCTGTTTTTCTGCTTGCAGTTTTGGGGACATTTAAATTCTTCTTGCTTTCATTTGGAGTACGGCCATTCATCATGCTCTGATGCTTCTACTGCTTCCCTATAGCTTCTGTATTGTTTTATTTCTTCAGGACCCCTGTGTTTCTCTTCAACGCTCCCTTACTTTTCTCCCCACCCAAAAGGAAGAAGTACTTGAAATTATTGCAACTTCATTGGCTGACGCTTTGGCGACAGCTGGCCCCTGCATGCATTCATAAAGTTTTCTCTAATTTTGTTGGTCATACCCAGTAGTTTGTAAATCTTCACAAATGAGACAACGGCTTTGACTGCTTGCTCAGGGCCTCTTCTATTGATGCTTCTACAGTTCACTAAGGCCAGCCCATAACCCTCAACTGGGGTATACAGAAAAAGATGACGACTTCATTTTTATGGAGCAGGGAAGAGAAAAAAAAATACCAAAGGGAAAGGTGAAAGATTATTTGCATCAGCAGGACCATCAGGAGATTATAGTGCTATGGGAAGACACACTATCTTGGGAGAGAGTAATCAATGACACCTAAAATTTCATTAAGATGGCCTCTAGACTTTAATGTACAACCAGTCAGAGTTCACCCAACTCTCATCTGGCTTTAACTGAATATCATGTGTCATTTGATTCATATTAATAAGAAAATAAATTTCCCTTTCCACCCAGAAAGATCAAATAGCATATAAAAGTTATTGCAGATTCTTTTTATTATTATTTTGTGAGTAAGACTGATGAGTTTGCTCTATTTCTAATATTAGCCAGAAGTCTTAGTGAGATGAAAAAGATGCAAACATTTCCCAGAGAATTAAAATTAGTCCAGCAAAACAGTAAATAACCTTAAAACATTGTTTTGTTCTTCTATAGGTCGAAAAAATAGAAAATGCTTTCCTTTCTTGTCCCCCTTTCAATCTCTGGTGTGTGAGACTACCCATATTTGTAGTTAGGCAGCTGGCTAAAAATCACCGATAAAAGCAAATGTAAGTACAAAGCACAGAAAAGCCTAAGTCTTCCTTTAATGCTTTACTAGCACTTCACTAATAGGCCCATGGGGTGCAGTCAGTCAATAATAACCCAATAAAATCAATAACGATAAACAAGAGTCAGTGTTCTAATAAAAATAGAATTTTTAAAATCCAAACCAGCTGTTTGAGTGTTATGTACAAACACAGGCCTGGTGCTAGGGTTCACTCTGTTTCCAAGTTTCTGCATTCAGCTGCCAGTCCCACATACAGTTTCCTTGGAGGAGGCTGCGGTGATAGACAGCACACAGTCACAGTTTATTGCCAAGGTGAACACACACATTTATTGCTTGCTTTCTTCTGTGATTTTATTGATACTCTTGAAGTTTGGTTAGTTTTCTTTTTTTTTATATATTTACTTCATGGGTTTTGTTTGACACAAAAACTGGGAAGATATTTCCTCCAGCATTTTTCAAGCAGAATAGAAGACCATACAAATACTTTGGTCACCTATGAAACACCTTCCTTTGGTTAGATTGGGTCCTTTCCTATATAACTACCCAGGGAATAAATTCGCTGTTTCTGTCCCCAAAGGACTGACCACATTCTATGGAAAGTTATTTGGAGAGTGCGTGCAAATTCTGGGGAGATGAGGAGGAGCAACACTGAAGAATCAGAGGCCATATCTTGGTTTTCGTACAGTTAAGGAAAGATCATAGAATCGTAGTCTGGTTTGAGTTGAAAAGGACCTTAAAGGTCATCTAGTTCCAACCCCCTGCCATGGGCAGGGACACCTTCCACTAGACCAGGTTGCTCAAAGCCCCATCCAGCCTGGCCTTGAACACTGCCACGGTTGGGGCATCCACAACTTCTCTGGGCAACCTCACCACCCTCATAGTGAAGAATTTCTTCCTAACATCTAATCTAAATCTACCCTCTTTCAGCTTAAAGCCATTACCCCTTGTCCTATCACTACACGCCCTCATAAAAAGTCCCTCTCCAGCTTCCTTGCAGGCCTCCTTCAGGTACTGGAAGGCTGCTAGAAGGTCTCCCTGGAGCCTCCTCTTCTCCAGGCTGAACAGCCCCAACTCTCTCAGCCTGTCTTCATAGGAGAGGTGCTCCAGCCCTCTGATCATCTTCACGGCCCTCCTCTGGACATGCTCCAACAGGTCCATGTCCTTCTTATGTTGGGGGGCCCAGAGCTGGACACAGTACTGCAGGTGGGGTCTCCCGAGAGCATAGTAGAGGGGGAGAATCCCCTCCCTCGACCTGCTGGTCATGCTTCTTTTGATGCAGCCCAGGATACGGTTGGCTTTCTGGGCTGCAAGCATGCACTGCCGGCGCATGTTGAACTTCTCGTCAACCAACATCCCCAAGTCCTTCTCCTCAGGGCTGCTCTCAATCCATTCTTTGCCCAGCCTGCAATTTATTTTTGGGATTGCCCCAGCCCACATGCAGGACCTTGCACTCAGCCTTGTTGAACTTCATGAGGTTTGCACAGGCCCACTATTCAAGCCTGTCAAGGTCACTCTGGATGGCACCCCTTCCCTGCAGTGCATTGACTGCATCACACAGCTTGGAGTCGTCGGCAAACTTGCTGAGGGTGCACTCAATCCCACTGTCCATGTAGCCAACAAAGATGTTAAACAGCACTGCTCTCAATACCGATCCCTGAGGAAGACTACTCATCACTGGTCACCACTTGGACATCTAGCCGCTGACTGCAACTCTTTGAGTGCGACCATCCAGACAATTGCTTATCCAGTGAGTGGTCCATCCAGCAAATCCTTGTCTCTCCAATTTAGAGACAAGGATGTCGTACAGGACAGTGTCAAATGCTTTGCACAAGTCCAGGTAGACAATGTCAGTTGCTCTTCCCATATCCACTAATGCTGTAACCCCATCATAAAAAGATCTGTTGGATGACTTAGGTCCAATAATGTCACTTTCATTATTCAACTCCACAAACATCTAAAAATGGAAGTATCTGGAATTGGAGAAAGATAGCAACATGTATCTCAAAAATAAGTGATAAGTTTCTCTGTATTCCCCAGAAGAGAACTAATTCTTTGCAACCTTGTCCATGAACTATGGCCATGCTACATGAAAGTCTGAGACCAAAGACTCAATCCATCTTTTCGGGAATAAACAAACATACATTTTATACAGTCTTTAAGACTATTCAAATATGTTAGGAAGATTAATTAGAACTTACTGCCTTTAGAACCGAGTTTAACTTTATTCACAATTCCTTTGATATGCAGAGTTTTATTCCATTTTACAAAGGACAGAATTGAAGCACAGGTTTGCGGAAAGACTCATCCTGATCCCATCTGTAACACAAAGCCTTTGAGTACTTTGATCTTATCACCAGAAGGACCTCAGTTTCCAAAAAGAAATAAAGGCATTTGAGAAGAGAAGTGGCTCAGCCTAGTACAGATACCACAGATTAGAAAGAAGCTACTGCTACATAACCGTAAACTGAAGATGGGGAACATCAGAGAACAGAAAAAAACTTGAACAAATGCCAACTGCCCTCATGGACACAAAGCAATGTTCAAATATGTTAGTGCCACAAAGAGGAGAAGAAGGGAGTGAAAGACAGGGGAGGGCTATTAGCAAAGGGATAGCTAGGTAAATGGGTTGCATGCATCCATCTTTTCCTCCAAATAGTTGTAAGACAATTTCTGCACCTGACTTGTTTTGATGAGCAGTCTGGCCAGTGCACCGTTAAAGTCTGACCAGGTACTGTTACACAGAAGTCCCACCAAGAAGGTGCATGCAGATCTGGCTTTGCCACTCCCCTCTTATCAAAACTAAATCTGAAAGCAAATAAAGATGGTTTTAGCTCAAGTACAGTCACACAGGTGGAAAAAGGAAGTCACACAGGCTATAGCTCCTGAGAAAAGTCTCTGGCCAAAGGTAATTTTCAACAACTACACCATAGTTTCATATCTGTAGATATGATGTAGATAAACAGAGACAAAATTCTCCATAAGACAGATTTGGCTCTCATTTACACTCAAAAATCCACCCCTCTAATGGCATGAAGGATGCTTTCTATCTTTTTCCTATCTACCCTTAGACATATTTTCTTTACTGTGTGATGAAATTTATCTTCTAATATACAGCTTCTTCTGAACGCTTTCTGACAAACCCCATCAAAAAGTGCTATGTTATGCTCCAATCATATGTAGAGTAATGGTTTACTCATTTTCTGCATGAAAAGATGGGCACAGTACTTTGCAGAAACCATCAAAGCTCTCATTTTGTGTGCTCTTTCTACAGTGCTCTTTTTGCCAACATCATTAATTGCACATGCCTCTGTCGCATATACTAAGAAACACAGGCCTGGCCAAAAGCAGTTCCTGGCACCATTGCCATTCTGATATATGCATTTCAGCTTAACAATATTATCAACACATGGTTTTGAATCTTACTAAAAAAGTTTTACCTTCTCCATTACTAGTGAAGGGAAAAGTTTCTTCAATTCGAGGTACTATTTAAGAGAGAGTGGAGAACATCTTGTTAGCAGCAACTGAGAGTCCACAGCTTATCCTTTTGGCTGGGGTAGAGTGGTACAAGGTTTCTAATAACCTTCAAGATGACCATTATTTTACCACAGAGACAAAAGACCATGCTTTGTGTATATTTTTATGAGAGAGAGGTGTGGACGCCCAATCAGATGGAAAGGCATAGTTACATGCTTGTGAAATGAATTACACTGACGTCTGTTATAAATCTTTAACATAGCTCATGAGATCAATTAAGATGTTCAAGCAGCTACAAAAAGGATGATTGAGGCAAATGTTAACATCAGGATGACCATATGGTAAGGGAACGCTAGAACTGCGTGGACATAAAACGTGAGCCATCGGAGCGCCACCACTAACCGCGCACGAAACAGCGAGCGGGTAAGCAGCAAGATACTGAGAAAAATACCAGAAAGAGAAAAGAACAGCATGGGGACTGATGCACAGGCAGGATCCAATAATATGAGACTCAAAAGAAGGGCAAGGTGCTTTATTCTTACAAGTTGCAGGTGCAAGGGTTCGGTGTGCCACAGAGTTGATGTTCCCAACCCCAACCGGTGCCGGTGGAGAGCACGTGGCCCAGCCCCAGCACACCACATGGAAAACATAGCTGAATGTTTAAAATAATTGTATTTAATATGAGACGATCAGCTGTAAACAGCAGTGATTTTATCTTTCTCCTGACCTGCAGGGATGGAACAAATTAATTGCCTGTCCCTTTTTAAGGTCTCAGACAGTTTCTCTCGAGATTGCCCATTGGGCTGTGTTACTGTGAGCCATCATCTCTGCAGGAAACTGTGGCCTATGGACAACTTATAATAACGCAACTGCACGTGAAGTAAGGTGATAACAGCACCATTAAGTCATATCACTGCTGTACTAAGGTTAAAAGACTGTCATTTCCTAAGGTTGTTCAAGCTGCTGAACTGCAATAGACAATTTAGCCTAACCTTTCACAGCAGTCCTAAATCCATACTTACTAATGAAGGCAACGGCGCGTGGGGGAAACCACATCCTCAACACCTGATTAAGAATGGGGAAACTCTGCAGAACCCACCTTTTTCAGAGCCCTATTCCTTCTCTGAGTAAAACACAATTTAAATAGTTAGAATATTAGACAGCTAGCTTAAGAATATATAAAAATAATGGAACTAAAGACAAAATTAAGTTCTGATCGTTCATTTCCCTCCCATACTTATTCTAAAAACTTACCTTGATTAATAATAAAAATAGTTCTATCGCAACATTTTGTAAGGGTGGGATTGTTGCATCCTCTTTGATGTCAGAAAAATTAAAAGGAAATAAATAATTTTTGTTAGAACATATTCAACCCCATCCTTAACAATAATTGTCCTCAGGTGCTGAAAATTCAAGAGTATTCAATATTGTTTATTGTGTTTATTTTTCAAGCATGCATTTTTAGATTTGGTTCTTTCCCCTTACTGAGGCAATACTGTGCTTTAAAGTCCAGAAATAAATAGTTATTTTCCATGTTAAAAAGCACAAGAAACATTTTGATAGGAAAATTAACAAATTTACAAGATAATGTTACTGTACACCCAATACACAGTACTTTTAAAAAAGCGGGGAAAATTGAATAAATGTTTTTGCTTCCAATTTTGGCTTACACTGTGACTAGAGTCAAAACTGGTGAAAGATGAGGCTGTCAAGGTGAAGGAGAGTATTAAGACATTTTGAAAATTAGCTTCTACGTATAGAAAAATGGCCAGAAAGATTTTCATTGATTAAAACTTGTGCTTTTTTACTTTCTGTGCATGTTCCATCTATCTCTGTTGGTAGAACAGAAGGGTTTTACATGGTTTGGAGTCAGCTGAGATTTATGTGAGGGTCTGCTCGAAGTTCAGGAAAGCACCCAACTAATTCTCATTTGATATGTCAGGAAATCAGGTCACGTTACTGCTTGCACAAATATTTTGTGTCACAACTTGAGGGGTGGACACATGCAGTAACTGTATATGCTGCAATCATAGGCCAGATGCATCTCAGTGCTCAGAGCCTAAAAACCAGATCTGTCCATTCTCGCATGAAGAAACACCCTATTAAGGGATCATGACCACCCGATTTGGACCTCTTATCACAAAGCAATCAGTTAGTCTTTGCTAGCCCTATGACTTGAGCAGAGAGCCCTGATGGCAGCTTTCCTACTCTCTTTGATAGAGAAAAAGCTGAATTTCTGCCTCTAGTGGAGGGAGAAGCAAATAAGTGGGGGAAATAGCATCCCTTGAGTGATTGCCAAGAATTCCCACAAAAAATAAACACAGTCTGGTGGTTATGTTCTTAACAGCTGTGTTAATGGGGTTAAAGAAACCTTAAAGAAACTCTGTCTTTTTTTAAATGAGCTCTGTTCTTAAAAATCTGATATGGTACAAGTTTTGCTTTCAAACCCAGCGTGCTTTTCAACTGAGAAAAGTGCCAGTCCAGCAGCGATGGCAATTCCTGAGGGGACACGTAGGGGCCTCTGTCCTGGGAGAGCCGTGGGCTGCAGGCAGGATGGAGATTGCCAGCACTGTGCAAAGCTTCAATATCTTCTCACAAAGAGCGTAGGGCAAGCAGAGAGCTGCGTTTGGGTATAGCAACTGTATGTGGCACCTCATCATACTCTGTTTCCTTATATATCTGAACTTCCATGTTATAGATATTAAAGTCAGCGATTTCTCTTAGAAAGAACTTTAGTTATGCCTATCAAAAACTCCAAGCAAAAAACCTCCACAACACAGAAACAAAATACTGTAGGAAAAAAAAAAAGGACTTTTGCTCTTAGGTTTTGTTTCTCTGTGCAGAGCTCACTGGATGAAGTTTAGGATAAAGAATTACCACCTCTGATCCTGTCCCCAGTCCTCTCTTGATACAGGTAATGGTACCAGTACAACGACAATATAACTATTTTTCTTGAAATAAAGTATGGCAGGGAAATACTATTGAAGGCACCAAAGCAAATGAAAAATGACCCTGTGGATTGCAATCTGCACGTACTTCCCCATGATTACAACATTAGCTTTTGCTTTCTCAACCTATTTATTGGTATTTCGGCAGCACTTAGGTTCCTGTGGCATAAACCCTATCCATTGTGATTGCATGTTATTATTACACTGGATTTCTGAAGAGGAAAAAAAGCAGCATTTACTGAGCAAAATTGTCTTCCCGACATTATTAACGATAGCCCAGAGCCTTACAGTAACCTCACCTTCACCACCTTTGGTATGCACTTCAGGCCTTGAGATCCATAGGCATGCAAAGGGGATGCACAGCACCAAACAAGTTAATTACTTATTAGGTTAATCTTATTTAATATAACTCAGAGGAGAGAGAACAGCTATTGATACTTCCCAGAAACAGCAAGGACACAGGTTTTGTTTGCACACTGCAAACCTTTTCACCCAGTTCACCACCCTTTTCAAGAGTCTAATCACCTCTCCATAGCCTTCTCCTCCAACACCATCTCCACCTCCCATTTATACCAATAAAAAAAAAAAATTCTGAAAATACAGTAGTAACACAGTCCCTGTGGCTTTTTCAGCTGGCCAACCTCCCCAGCTGATGTCTCATCCCCAAGACCTCCTGCCAAGGCACAAGGCAGAATCTCTGCCGTCTCAGGCACGAGGCCAGGGAGGATGGGGTGAGGGAAGCGGCAGACCAGCCCTGGGGACAGGGATGTGCCATGGGACAGGGACACGAAGGCACAAACACAGGCATTAGTGCAAGGGAGCTTGTTTTATCCCGTGCCCCTCTCTGGCTCATACCAGTCTGGCTGCTAAATTTGCTGTCTCCTTTGGAAAGGGCGACTGCCTTCAGATTATTTCTCTGCTAGCACAGAGTTAGTAAAATAGCCATTACCCAAATCACATACACATTTTCAGATCAAGGGCATCACTGCAGCTTCACCAAAAAAGCCAAGGTGATGTTTTTCAAACTATAATCAGTCTTCCAATGGAATGCTATATTCCACAGTATTTAGGACAGAAAAAATAAAAAATTAGCAGCACGAACAGCAACAGCAGTGGGGGTCTCCCCAAGTAGTGTATCTTCGAGAACAGTGAATCATTTCAATCTCCTTGCAAATGTCAGACGCCTGATTCTCCATGTCATCTGTGGCTCTGAAATGGTTTCAAGCGAGACCTGCTGTCGCTGCAGGGGGTTAGAGAAGCCGTCGCAGGAGGGACCGCAGCGCGCGGTGCTTGGCACGGACGGCAGCCTGAGATGCCTTTGCACCTCGCTGCAATCGGCCAACTGCCACAGCTGCACAGCAGTGCCGGGTCTGTGCCCCGAGCTGGGTCTGTGCGTGAGAAGGAGCTGCTGGAGCACGGCAGAGGGATGCAGAGAGCTAGGAGTTTGTTTCATGCTGTCAGAGCATATAACACCCATACAGATTTTCAGTTACAGTACCTGATATAGGTAACTTTGGGTCTCCTAGTGCCAGAAGCATAGTTCCTCCCTCTACTCACAGCTACTGTCTACCGATGGACATGCTCATATTGAGGCCAGCATTGCAGAGCCCCAACTGCATTTCCCATAGCTGGCATCATCTATCTCCCAAGGGTAGGTGTGGGGTCTCCAATATACAGCTGCCCCAGCACACCCGACTCCATCTAGCACACAGCAAAAAGACCACTGCAGAATAAATATCACCAACTGCTGGGTGACACCAGTGCAAGACCTTTTCTTTACAAAATGGAAGAAAGAAGGTAATAGAAGAAAAGGCACAGAGATGATCCTACTGCAACTTATGGATGAATTTGTGGCCATGTAAGAATTAGAATAATCTCCTGCCCAGCTGGGTTGTAGGAAAGCTAAAGGAGAGGTTTAAACCTCTTTAAACACATCCCTCAACTTCTACTCCATGCGCATTAGATGCCCTCAGGGATATATTGTTGCAGCTGTGCCTGATCCTACCTTTGAGCATGCTTTTTCTTGCTGCCCTGAAACTGCCTGAAAGCAACTTCTTGCAACTATTTAATTAGAGGTGACTGCCATTGCAGTGTGCGGGCTTGGGCAATAGTCATTTTTATGTTCCCACCTGGCACACTACCTTGCTATCGCTCCAAGCGATGCAGCCCTGCTGGCAGGGGAAGGGCTAGCGAAGCTGCAGGAGACCCCCAAGCTGACCATGTCCCAGCCTCTGCAGCAAGCAGAGGGCACCCAGAAGGGATCAGGTCCCTCTACATTTGCTCTGCTCTTCTGCCTGCAAATATTTCAGCTGAAACCGTAGGCTAGAGGTGGGCAATATCTCAGCCATACCCTGCTTTGCTCAGGAAAAAAAACATGCAGACTTCGTAGAAAAGTGTTACATTTTGTGAACTTGTCTTTAAATAAATGCACATGAACCGAAAATCATATTCTACAAAGCAAGAAACCATTGGGCATTAGAGTTTCAAACCAGTATCTCCATCTTAAGAAACTTCTCGTATTGAATGTTTTCTTTCAGTTTGAACACAAATTCAACACAAAACTATTTTTTTCCTGTTCTAACTTTGGTTGAAAATTGTGAAGCAAAGTGACTATTAAATCTTTTTGGGGAAAACAATTGGAACCACCCATGAACTTCAGTGCCAGCTGTAAGAACAGGCCTGCCAAAGAGTCTCCTCTGGCCCCAGGCTTTGGTCCCGATGACCCATCACTGCTCTCCAATCACATAGGTACAGATACAGGGCCATAGACAACCTGATTTGAGAGAAACCTGGGGAGAGAAATGAGCGCAGCACTTATACAAGGGCAGTAAACACTATGCTAAATCCTTCAAGATTTGAAGATGGGTTTATTTTGCATGTGGATAGTGAAGGTGCTGTAGTAAAGTTGATGTGAAGAGTCAAAGGGAGTGGGAGACCCCAACAATGAGCAGGGCAGGAGACAGTTTAGTCAAGACAGAAGGCAGTCTTGAGTGTTCAAAGAGCTGTACTTTGGCCCCTTCTCACACCAGATGGATTTTCTGGCTGAGACTTGTCTGTAATTTTCCTCATAGCTACTTTACAAAGGGAACAGAGCAAAGAAACCACTTGGATCTGGTTTCCCTAGAACAGGAGAGAGAATATCCTCAGTGCTGGTTTGGATCTAATAAGTCACAGGAGGCACCTTACCCCTTACCTCCCAGTTCATGCGTTCGTTGCGTTTCTCTGATTACAATCCAGTTTTCTCAGTTTCCACTTGACTCCAAATTCTACAAAAGAGCTTGATTGGGTTCAAAAGTGGAGCTCAGGAAAGCTTCGGATAATCATCTGAGTCTCTTAAATATGTATGCTAGGAAATCTATGTGTTCAAGGTGTTCATGACGAGAACATGGGAATACCAGCTTGCCCTAAAGTTGGAACCAAACCAGCAACCTAAACATCAAACTGGTGATGATGGGAAGAGACTCTTGATCCAGGTATTTCATCTGGCCTCATCTCAGTGATATCCTGGCCCAGACCCAAATGTGCCAAAATGCTTTGGTGTTCTAATCCACCTTAAAGCCCTCTCACACTTCTCAAATCCTCTTTTCTTTTCAGTAGACAAAAAAAAAAAAATTTCATACCTTCCAGAAATGCTTTATATTTGCTCCTAAAAGCAATGATTACTCTGCTGTCATTTTCCTGATGTCAACAGTGTCACATATCAATGAAGAGTCAGGTGAGAAAAAAATGAACTTCTCACCTGATTGCTACATAGAAAGTGAATGAGCTACACCAGTATTAGAAAAATTGCTTCCAGCAAACATAGCTTTCTGCCTTTTTGCAATAAAGTATATCAAATCAAAATTCCTGCACTTTCTGCATCTTTAAGGATGAATTCCAATTTGATGGGTTTTGGGGGTATAAACAAAGACCTGACTTCAACACAAACGTCATCCTAGATCTCTGAACTTTACGAGCACGAAAAGAGAAATAATTCAACCACAAAAGTGACATATAAGGAGCATTGAGGGCCTGACTTAAACCTGCTAAAGGAAATAGATTAAGAGTTAAACCTGAAAATCTGGGCTGACATGAGCCTAACTCATGCTCTTGTGGGCTGGAGGGAGAAGGGGAGGGATGAAAGAGGTGAATTTATATAACTTCAGCATGGTACTACTGTCAAGACTTTTTAACCTTAAGCCTGAAATTGCTAATGGGCTCTCACTTAAGGAAAGACACAATGATGTTGTCTGGTGGCAACGCGAGAGATGTTTTCCCCCACCGGCCTCTGCTCACAAGCAGAGCACTGTGTGGCCCTACATGCCTGCATGGCCATGCAGCGAGCACTGTTTGGGCGTTGAGCTCTGCTTGGTAGAGCTCCTGCACCCACCCAAAGCCTCCTCGAGACCCCAGAGAAAAGTTTGTGTAGAGGTTGCTTGTGTAGAGCAGCCACCTACAACCAGGTCCAAGGAAGTCACACAAAACTGGGGTGAGAGTTATTAATAAAAAATCCGTGTGTTTCATGAAAATAGCCATCGGATAATTCCTCTACCAAGTTTTAGCTAAAAGATTTTTAACAGGCTACTTATAAACCCATGAAACCAGTCATGCTGCCAATTTGCTTATGCATATAGAAGAGACTCACATTTTTCATAGTGTTACTCTAGTAATGTAGTTTTCACTCTTTTCCTCCAAAGACTCCTAGAATCACGGTTTACATGAATTTTAATACCACACGTCAGTAAAAATACGTAGTCAGAACATTGAATCCATTAAATTGTTTTTGGAAACTCCTGGAAAATTGTCATGCTACTGAAAGGAACATCAAAAAATAAGCGATTCCTAAAAAAAAAAAAAGGACACCCCCTACACAGGCATGCACTTCCTGATTCATTCCCTACTACAACAGACTTTAAAGAGAAGAAGATACTACTGTAAAAGAAACACATCTTCACTTGTGAAGCCATTTTCAAAATATACAAACATACTATTTATACCTCCCTTCATGCCTTATCTTTCACTGATGCTTACAACTGCCTCCCTGTCAAACACTAAGCCTATTCTTTAGTGAAAACCTTCCTAAATATATAGAGGTGGAAAATTAGCTTGTACTTTAAATCTGTTATGTCACTGGGGCGGGGAAAGGAGAAATAAGGGCGTTTGGAAAGACACCCTCAAGCCAAAGCGATGCTCATCTATAACACAAACCATGCAAAGGCATCATCTCCAAGAGGTGAATAAGGCGTAAAAGCAGTTTAATGATAGATGTGGCAGTTTGCAAGCCCAAGATTGTACAGGGCTATTGTCGTTTTCATCCTACCACAGAGGTTCCAGAGAATGGGGCCAAAGCAGTTCCTGAAACCTCAGAGATGACCTCCAAAATTCACGCGTCTCTTCCACTACCCTTCCAGCTCCTGTGCAGCTGGGCCAGCCCAGCACCCTCATGATCACAAACCTCACAATGTGTCCCTTCTTGGAGAGGGCCACCACACAGTCACTGATGGTCCCAGGAAGGCAGGGCAGGAACTATCAGGGCAGCTTATCACAACTTGCATGCCTTCGAGGATTAAATGCTATCTCCCAGATTTGCTCTTTACGCACAAAAAATACTATGTTTTGCACCACTTTCAGGATCAGGTCCTTCCAAAATTAAAAAAAACCCAAACATGTAATGATTGCAAACATGGTGATTTTTATCCATGGGAAAACTGTATATGCTAGGAGGTAGCAGCACGGGTGCATCAGCTTCAGTGAGCTCACTGACGGAGCAGCTTTCTAGAGTTATTACAAAACTTAGTTTCAGATTGGCTTGGTGGAAGGCTACAAACTTTAATTAGTGCAATAAGAGGGGAGTGGGTGAACAAGTCCAAAGCCTCCTTCAGAATAATTGTCGATTTGTTTATTATTATAGCTTCCACAGGCTAATTATTTGCTTAAGAAAATACCTTTAAAAATCCACGCATAAAAAAATCAGCTGTTTGTTTTTCCAGTGTGGGGTTTACACTTTAAGTTTCAGCAACATAATGTACCAGATATTTGATGTTACAGATGGTTGTGGGGAACCAGAAATACTTGAGGGAGGCAGGGCAGGATGTACTTTTTGTATCTCTTACCAAGAGCTAATGCTTTTTCAGTAGCTTTTTAGCAAGAAATTCAGCAGAATTGCATTGGCTCACAACCACTTCTCCAAACCTGAATGAAGAGGCAGCTACAGGGGCCGTGCTAATTGTGTTAAAGCACATGCTAATTGTGCTGGAAGTTGCACTCGTGGTTCCAAAAAGGGAATCTAAAACTTCACAGTTTTAAATAAAACTTTGGTGGCATGCAGGACCCTCAGGATGCACCCTGAGAAGCACCAAAAGCCAGAGCTGCTTCTTGCATCCCCCCCCACCCCTGCTTTTGCATAGGTACCAGGTCTCTCTTCCCCTTGTTCCCACTCTCCCTTTTTAGTGTTAACAGTTAATTACGACACACATTTCAATTAGCGTTCCCGCCCTGTGATCGATGACCCACACGCCTTTGAAACGCGGGCAGCTCCTTGGAGGAGCCACTACGATGCACCGTGCAGGTTCCAAAGGGTTAATCCCCGAGTGAATTCTTCAGATGTGTAATTTAATACTTCATAACTGCTGAAAATTGGAGCCCACATAATTTATTTTCTTTGGTCTGGGCACATTTGCCTCATGCTTGGCTGTGGCTGACTTCAGAGAGACACACCTAAAGCCCTCAAGTGTCCCAAGCGGCCCATGTCAGTTGTGCAGAGAGATTGTGGTACTTGGAGGGAGCCCAAGGATTAGGTGTTCCTGAGAAGGTTTTTTTGGCTCTACAAAGCCCACGGATGTCATGGGAATAGGCTGCACTCCTCCCCCCGCCTTGAAGGCCACATATCAACGGGGTATCTAACCACTCAGAGACAGGCTTTGCACAAAGGTATACATTAAAATAAATAGAACATGCGACCAAAAAGCACACAGAGAGGGAAGGAGGAATTGCCGAGCGGAGATGGGGAAACAATCGCTTCATTGTGGAGCCGGCAGCGAGGAATCGCAGAGCCGAGCTCCACCTACAGTCCCCTTCGCAAAGCTGACTCCGGCAGCTGCGAGTGGCCCCGGCTTTCCTCCGCTGGCTGCTCCGGGAGTCGTTTTGTTTCAAGTATTTCTATTTTAATTCTTTTTAATAATTATTTTCCCTGCAAAGAGCTCTGCATTTGTATTTCGGCTGAATGTGAACGTGGGTAAAGCTATTGCGTTGTCCCAGTACTTTTAAGGTTAGTCTGCTTTCTGTATTTTGAAAGTAAATAGCCTGCTTTTTTCCTGGAATTTGTTTTGGGATTCTGTCTCTATCGCTGGCTTTCATTTGCACCAGCTTCATGTTGTCTGACAGTATTTCACATTTTTATTGCTGTTTGATTGCAGTGCAGTAGTTTCATCCCAGGAAAAAAAATAAAAATATTTGTCTGAATTGTACTCTTGCCCTTCTTAAAAAAATTCAAGCTTCAAACACGATTGGGGTTGTAACTTTTAAAAGCAGTAGCCAGCCTCTGAAAGCATCAAGTAAAATCATCCCTTTTTTTTTTTTTGAGTAAGTAGAAAAAGTCTTAGACACTAATTCAAGCTTTGACATGGGTGGCTTACAATAGTATATCTCCTGCAGGAGATACATGTTTGAGGCAGAGTACTGGATCACATGGGGGGGCTGCATGCCCAAGTAAACCGTAACTGCGTCTGAAGCCCGGTCACCAGCCTGGATCACCCTCATGGCCCCGGCGCATTTCGGCAGAGCTCCAGGAGGCAGCGGGGCCGAGGTCAGCACCAGCCGACACTTTCTGCCCTGTGGCAGCTTGCACAGTGGGTTTCCATCCAGGTGGTTCCTGCCATCTCATTACCTGGGATGCAGCTCCTCTGCTGAGGAAATTACAATCCTTCCTGAGAAAAGCTGGTGACAGCAACCACTGGCCTTCAGAAGGTTATTTGGTCAGCTACAAGACCAGTTTCCCCACACCAGCCATGAGAGCCTTGAGAAGGAAATGCTACCAGCTGTGCAAACAGTATGTGTCTACAGCCAAAACTCGTCTCCCCCAGATCGAGAAGGGATTAGAAGGTTAGAAGGTGTTGCCCAGGAGATGGGAGACACCTTCACTCATCTTCCACCACCTCATAGAAGGCCTTATATAAGGAGCTCTGCAAATATGCTGGGTGCCCCTTAAGTGATGGAAGAAACCAAGAAAGAACAAATAGGTACTTTGTGCATATTGTGTTCCTTTGTATTAACTCAGACTCATACAAACCCCCTGCTAGATCAAAGCAGTGTTCTCCATTTGATATCCAGTCTCTTGACAGTGGCAGCACTAGATCTGTTAAGAGGTAGAAGACCTCTTCCATTAGAGAAATTCCTACATTTGGATTCCTACCATAATATTGTTTGGAAAGGGAAAAATTAGGATGTGCACCAAATCTTGGAAGGAAGCAAGCCTAAATCACACCAGGGACACTCATGAGTAGCATTTCTTTTCATCCCAGACAGCAAGGCCGATCCGATTTACATCAGCTGGAGTTCACTGCTCAGAAACCTCTGCAGAGCAGGAGTAATCAAGCCATGATCTCCTACTCCTTAGACTTTGCTTTAGAAAAAAAGGCACAGAAGCAATACAAGCAATGGGGGTGACTAAGGCTCAGAGACAGCCTTGATGTTTGCCACGGAGTCACTGTCCATGCCCAAAGGAGATGGAGGAGGGCATGGTCTTAAGGGGCAGCAAGAAGAATGCAGTGAGACACAGAAGGAAAACCTCACTAAGAATAAGATAGGAGATCATTAATTTGTTAATTTATTTATAAAAGGTTCTTAAGCGGTATCATAATCTACTAAGACAAAAACCCTCTTATACACTCAACATATAAGAAATGGCAGACAAGCCATTTAAAAATTCTCCATCTCTTGCAAGAATATTTAATGAGCATTATTATTACCTCACTTCATGGTCCAATATGTCCAAAATTGACATAACTTTCAAATGGCAGGAGGTATTAGAATTCTTGCATCCTAGGTGAGAAAGCAAGTAGAAAAGTTTGAGTGATTTGGTCGTCAACAGCAGTTTTAGAAATAGAATACAGTGTTCCATCTCCTGTGCAGCACTACCACAACAGTTTGTTCTCGATGCACATTTTTATGAGGCAGCTATTTGACCTGTTACATTATGATGCATAAAATAATAATAAGTAATGAGTGGGTGGGTGATCTCACCAGTGTCTTTAAACCTCCTGCAATGTGTGGGTTACAAGGTTTGAATCACACAGAAGTAGTACCAAATTTGCATGCTGCCTCAAAGAAACTACAGGAGAAGGAATGCCTAACTGGTGAAGAATGAAGAAAATTAAGAAAACTGAAACAAGAATGAGAGATGAGTCAAACAGAAGCTATAATGAAAACACTAAGCAAGAATATCCACCTGCATAAAAAAAAGCATGAGATGTTCAATCAGGCTCCTGAGAATTTTTATCCTTGACAAACTGCTTCCCATTTAGAGAGAAGATATATTGATAAATATGTATTTAATCTTATTTAGAGAAAAAAGGAACAGGTGTGACACTGATCCCTCCCATCACTGTCAACCGGAGCAACTCCCCTACCCCAGCTCCCAAACCAGTACAAATGAGATCAGAAGCAACTACAGAGTTCATGTTGCAGAAAGAAAGGAATTCATCCAAACATCCATCTGCTCCCCGGATGAGTTTCTACCCCTACATTATCCAGAGCTCTGAGCAGCCGGGAGTCTCAGGAGGTGACTCTGCCATAAGACCGCATGGCCAGGCCCCACATTTATGAATGAAATTGTTGGGTTTTTCCAAATGTAAGATCGGAGACCATGGATGAGTGCCACCTTTTTTTTTAAAAAAAAAAAAAAAACAAACAAAAACGCTTAGGAGAATGAGTACGCTGTATTTCTCCAATTCAATGCTGATATATCTGATTTCCCTCCAGGACAGCCCAAACATTAAATAACATTGAACATGCTGAGTGCGGAGCTAAAATACTTGCCTTGAAAAGTTTTCATTCTCAGCTTATTTCCTAGTTTACAAAAGCTCTTATCAAAAAAGCTCTCTAAATTGGAATTAGTTAGTGATCCAGGTCTCTAAAGCCCAGGGACTGGAAGTGAAGATTTCTTAATTATACCAGCAGGGGCTTGATTTCTATTCTTGGTGCAGCTGGGTAATGTTGTTAGGTTCTTGCAGAGCACTGTTTTTCATTGGCAGGGATAGCCCCTAGTTGACTTTCACAAAAATATAGAGCTCTTTAAATTGAAGCATCTTCACGTACACGTGTAACGGAGCATGTACACTTCAGCCACACACGCAACCAACTCTTCAGCAGAGCCCAGGTTCCTTTAAAGTTCAATAGCTCCTTACTTGGGAATCTACTCTCCAGTCTTGGAGCTTTAACTGCTCTAAACTTTTTAAAAAATTTTGGAAGTTTTTTTCTCCCAATGGGCCTTTGAAATACCTTAGTTTCCCCTCTCTTTCTGAAGGAAAGAACTGCTCAAGCTGCAAATTCACCCACAGAAAAGACCAGAGACCAGTCCCATAAGAAGCTTTTGGGATCATGACACAGATGACGAGCAGTATCGAAGGAACCCCCAACGTTAAAAACGTCCACTCACAGTGACTGAACTTCCGTACAAATCGCTTCCCTCCTGTATTACAAGGATGTACCCAACATAGAGATACTTTATATAGAATAAACAAATTTCACCCCAAGAAAGAAATCACTACAGATTAAATATGTAGCTCGAAAATCCTTGAAATACTCTAATAAAACAACTCACTGAACAAAATATGGTCCAAAATATGACAACACACGTCCATAGCTGCAGTTTAAGTGCATTGGGGGTAAGGGGGGGGGGGGCGGGGGGAGGAGGCGTATCAGTTTATCTTCTTAAGGCTCCTGGACAGAATCCAAAGAATTGGGTTCAGTCCCCAAGTAGGTCATATTTTTTCTCTCATTAAAATATTTGACTCATACTGGCAGTGTTCTCTGAAGAAAAATGAACTCTGGACTCGGAACAAGATAGAGCTGTAGTTGTAAAAGCAACTATTTAAATCTCATCATTTGATGGTTGCTAGTTGCCTTCGCAAGAGGAGGCTGGTGGTCATCCTCGGTGTGTCTCTCTTTTTCCTGCACAACACACAAAACACCCTCAGAAAACAAGTCAACTGGTGGTCACATGCAATGCTATTTTTAAAAAAGGCATAGAAATTTTGCACCTTTACATTGCTATCTGTTCAAGCTGTTTTATCAAAACTCAAACTTTCTTGCTGGGAAACTGTTCTCTCTTTGGTACCTTTTCTGCCAAAATCCAACTGTAACAACAAAAGTTTATAAACAATGAAAATTCCAGCTGCTTGACATCAGCGATGTGAGGCTTTCACTTCACACTGATACAAATATTTACCCTGAGCTCTGGCAAAGCTTTCCTTGCCCATGTCGCCCTTAATCATACATTTTTCCTTGATTGAGTTATGCTTTCCAGTACGTGATTTGCTCTGGTTTACTTTTTAACACATCCCAGAGGCTTCGTCAAAATCAGCTCTGTGCAGGCCATGTCATTTGGTAGCTGCCAAACATGCTATTCAGAAGGACCTTGGCAAATAGCAAAACAGTGTCTTTTTCTAACTGCTCTAATAAATGTGTTTGTTCTTTTCTGACCACCATTTATTTTTTAGAACCCACATATCCATAAAGCAATGAGCCAAGAAAGTAAGCAGAAACACACTTATTTTCCCTTTAATCTACTCCCTTGAGGCAATATGCTGACTTCTCTTACAGACACCTTATAGCTAAGAAGCTGCAAACTATTGATGACTCATTTTTTATTATTATTTACATGACAGGAAGGTTATTATCAGAGGGAGTAATAATAAAGAATCACTTTGTTGCCGTTTTAATACTTGCAAAACTAAATATACAGGAGTCAAAACAAACAAAACAAATAGGATCACCACAGACTATTTTGACAATTATAATTAAATATATTCTTCCAAAAGAAAGAAAAAAAAAAATCAACAGATTTTTCAATTACATTCGTTTAAAGCCAAGTGCAACAAGGAGGAAAATCTCATCTACAATAGCTAACATGGAGAGGAGAAACTTATTTCAACCTATTCCTGAAAGTGGATTCAAATCTTAGCCAATTTAAGATATTTTTCCTCCCCTTCCCTTTTGATGCCTCTCTACATCCCCCTTTTCCCTGGGAGAGGAGGAAGGAAAGCAACGAATACAAAAGATGAAGAGGTTTGGGCCCTGGGCAGAAGTTATCATAACTTTGCAAGGGAGTTTGTTCTTACAAGACGTAGCCCAGCTTCTGGTTTATCCGTGTGTGCAAGGATGGTGACAGACTGGTCTCAGTGAAGTGAGATGGGAATTCAGCTACCAACTTGAATACAAACAGGATTTCATTCAGAACGTGTATTTACATGACATACTTGGCTGTAAATGTAGTTAAACAGACTTGGGACAAATTTCTTGTGATATAGCTTTTCTCAATGTCCATTTTCTAGTTACTTTTCTTTCCCAGGATTTAGTCTAACATTATACTTGCAAGAAGAAACAAGAGCTGCCTTTTTTTTTTTAAATAATTATTATTTGGAAAAATAAACAATTTTTTATTAATTAAAAATCTTAAATCCAAGCCTATGCTTAGTATACTACTAAATTATCTGAAATCCAATCTGCCATTTACAGTGCTGATCCATAGTACACAAGTCAGATGTATGAATCGGCTCCCAACTCTTCCTTGAGGGAGATCAGTCATCTTTGAGCAGAGACAGATAAACTGTACATAAAGTAGCTCTAAACCACTATCACATGTAACTAGCAGCTTATTCAAGTAAATCAGCACCATTTACAGGTTGCAAACAAAGAAGAGGAATCTACAGCAATTAAAAATGAAGGTCAAGGTTGAAAACAAAGAACTCCTGACCCACCTGAAAAATAACTCAGATGTCCCAAATTTATTTACTATCTCAATAAAATTTTGGTGCGTATATTATAGGGTCCCAGATGAGTTGTTTGAAACCCAAATACTTTAGTGCTGAGTTTCAAGGACAGGGGTTTTTTTCCTTTTTCTTTTTATCTAAAGTTTGCTTACTACTGGTGTTTCACATCATAAGCAAGAAAACTTAGAAAAAAATATTTTATGGTCCTAATAAATCACTCTAGTTCAGGTCAAAACTAGGCAGTAGATTCATAAATCCTAATGTAATCTTTATCTAAAGATTAAATATTTCAATAAAACATAAATCCTCTGAGAATTTAAGTATTTGGGGTTTAATTAAGAAAATTGTGCTTAGTTCATGTAAGACAAAACTATATTGAAATACATCTTTGAGTCTTGTGATGCTGGCATCAGCTACAGGTTACCACTAGGGCTTTCGAAAGAAGTGGCAAAAGGGAAAAGCAATCTGGGATGACTTTTCTGTGGCAAATTGTGAAGCAAGTGACAGATTCACACTTCAAGCTGGTCTCTGCACATGACTTAAGTACAGCATCAGCGGTGAATTTTCACCTCTGGCTGAAGGAGGAGAACCACCCAGGGTGGACCCTTCTCCAGTCCCAGCATGGCAGGAATAGAGAAGACCGATGCTTGTGACAAAAATCAAATGAGAAAAAACAACCCGGAGAATTTAGAGTACAGATTAGATTCACTGTCTCACATTTTTCTACAATGTCCCTGCTAAACCTGACATTTGCATTACCTAGCTTCAGTCTTTAAAATATTTTCTATTTAAAGTTGCTAGGTGTGTGCTGAGTGTTTTGAAATCCTCTAGTAAAACCACATTTTAATGTCAAAGTCATTTAGGAACCTAAGTTTCATATACCTCTATTAGCAATATATATTTTTAAAAGTTTTATGCCATAATCACATTAGGGACACTTTAACATTTATATTAAGGCAGTCCAACAGGAATCCAGTAATGGTACATATTGTGGTTATTGTCAGCCTTATAGGTAAGTGTTTTCACCACTTGAGTTTCTGGATTCATTTAGAAACAAAAATATCATGACCTGGTACTAGGGTGCCAGAATTCCCCCAGAGCAACTGGAAAAATGAATTATCAGAAAGAGCTAAAATTTAGAGAACCTAAACATCAAAAAAGAACAAAAGAAGAAAAAAGCCACCCCAAAACACAGCAACATAACACATTGGCTAGTCTCACAGGCACAGTGATGAAGTTTCCTTTACCTAACAAGATATCTGTGTCTCAGCTGGTCATTCGTAACACCCTCAATAGTCAACAGACAGAAAAAGGTTCCTCTAGGAAATAACTTATTTAATTGCAAGGAAGAAACGTAGAGCTCAATTCAGCTGCCCAAAGCGAATGATCTGTGGTTCCTCCAAATTAGAGGGCATACGCATGGAGCTTACAACCACCAGAAGTTGCAGCAGGAGCTTCTCATTAGATAGGTACTTGGGGCCAACTCAGCCCCAAAATGCAGTATATTAGCCACACCTTAGAAGCTAATATTTTTCTCCGCTGACCGTAATGGTACCCCAGATGACTAGCTCACCTATAGGCATCCACAGTACAGACAGGTAAAGTCAGGGAGATGAAACCTAATCCGTGTCCCCCACACAAAACACACAACTTGTCACAGCAAACCGACCTGTCACAGCAAAGCAAAGGGGAGTTTCACATGATCTTACAGGTAATGAACTCATATGATTTATAAGCTAACAGAAAAATATACAAGAATTACAGCTTTCTACAGATGAAAATGGAAGTTCAAATGTACCACCAATAATCCAAGGACATATTTACCATCCACACTTGCAAAGTACTTTTATTGCTAGGATTAATCCCATCACCAGTCATTGATCAGAAGGAAAAAACACACAGGCCGGCTAAGAAAGACAGAAGTGGAAAGCACATTCTTTATTTCCCAAATTACTGAAATAATTTTTTAAGTCACAACTGAAATGAACACTTTGGACTGAAACCACCTTCCAGTGTCTCCGAGGCTCACTCCAGAGTTAAAACCAAGAACCCTTCAAGGCTTTTGACCGCACAGAGGGAAATATCAAAACTGTACTCAGATCAGATGTCTTCATTGAATTGGTCGCTTACTTTTTACATAACATTTTTATTGACTAAAAGAAGCTCAGGTCAAAAAAACTTAAGAGACCCTTTCTTTAGTCTTACTTGCTTATGTATTCTAAGCTTTTCAGTCATTGGAGTGAAAAAAGGTCATACTGACTCTAACATCAAAATTTCACTGTGGATTTCAAAGACTGAAGAATTTCAGGGAGTTTGATGGGACAGAATAGACTCAACAAATGACACAGCTATTCTCTACATGCACTGTGGAGTTCTTCCAACAGCTTCTATATTCCTTAACATCTCCATTGAGTCTCTCAAAGTCAGTTATTAATGTCTCTTGCCTCTTTACCTGTTCCCTCAGTGTTCGCAGCTTCTTCCTAGTATTGAAAAAAGTGGATGCTTTTCTCCTTCATCTGCAAACACCAACTTATTTTCCCTCCTGTGTTTCCAAGACTGCAAGAACTAAAGTGGAACTCTGCACTAAGTTGTTTTTATTAAAAGTCAGATTTTTTTTTTCCCCAGCAATGTCAATGGGAAAGTTCACTGCTCTAGCAGTTGCGTTCGTCATTCCCAGGTGCAGAGTCAGTAGAGGGAGCACAAGAGCACACAGAAAAGTATTAAAGAGCTACAAAAACATATCCTTACTTAATATTCAGTCATAATTATTACTTTTCGGGGCGGGGGGGGTGGGGGGTGGTATGGGGCAGTGTTTTCTTGAATATTCCCATCTGCCTCACCAGGAAACAAATACTTAAAAATTATGTAAGACAATCATGTCACTTTGGAAAAAAACAGACCCAAACCACAAAAGTTTAGTAGTATAGATTAAGAGCTGGAAAGCTCTCTCTCACCAAGCAGAAAATTAATAGGCATCTTAATCATAATGCTGAATAACTTTATTTTAGTAACTGCCACAAAATATTTCTGAACACATTCAGTCAATATCTTGTAATAAAATATAATGATCACAGCATAATTCATCAGGATCCACCGAAAATTATCAGTTCTGTTGAGACCTTGGCCAAACTTTTATTACATAACTGAAAACAAGACAAAATTTACTTGGTTTTGGATTCTGTAATTAAACACAAATCTCAGTCCAGGTTCATCCAAAATTTGCTGAATTCCCAAAGTTTTTCAAGAATTCCTCACACCTGGCTGTCAGAAATCTCTGGACTCAGCTTGAGCGAACTTGGAGCTATTTATGTTTTTTTTAATCAAAACTATGGGAAATTCAATTATTTTTCATGGTTTTGGCTTGATATCAAATACAACACTGCATTTCTAAGTGCGCTTCATTTCAAGTTTTCAGTTTTATTTGAACCTCAAAGTAAGATCAGGAGGACAAAGTCCTTTCTCATATTATTGAATATAAATCCAGAGTGATCACACTGATTTTATTGGTGCTATTCCAATGTTACACCATTTTAAATGAAAAATTTCATGTGCATTTCAAGGCTTAGGGGGGAAAAAAAAATAAAATCCAACAACTCTTTCCATGAATCCTTGCAAACTGCTGAGCTGAACATTCTTCTCATTACTGTGCATAAAACTGCACTACACTTTGGGGTATAAATGCCTACCAGAGGACTGAGTGCAGTTGCATGACGAAGTATGTCCAAGATTATGCCCTTCCACATCATTTCAAGCTAATTACATAAAATAGTGTTCTTTAGTCATGAATGAAAGTTCTTTGAAGACCCAGTAACTCATTTGGAATAGCTTTGAAAACAGTGAAATACCCCACTCTAGTTTAATTTTCCCCAAAGTAGAAAATTCATTAAAACAAGAGATCTTATTTTTTTATTTTTACTTCCTATCCAAATCAACCTATTTCCTGTAAAACAGAAGAGACTAATCTTTTGCTTTTTCCATTTTCATACATGAAGTATGGAGCATGATGGTTTTGGAGAAGAAGAATAGGAATGAGAAACAAGAAAATAAAAGGGAATAAGGAAAATCACAAAGGTTTTCAGTCAACTTCATACATTAAGTCTAGTATGCATTAAACTTCTCCAGAACTGCTCTATAAAGCCACTGGATTATTTCCTTATACACCAACATAGCTCATACCCAAAGTTCTAAGATAGATATTCCACCATTAAAAAACCAGAGACCCCTTCCAGTCTTTCCATCTTTGAAGGATTTTAACTTTGCCACTGAATATGCTAGCAAAAAAACTTTTCTTCCTTTTGTTCTTGATAGACCATCACAAAAATCAGAGCCCAAATATGCAGACACAAGGATAGATCTCATATTAAAGTCCAACCAAGCATTCAAAAGAAAGGAAAAAGAAGACAAAAAGAATCTCCTGGAACACTGAATACCTTAGCATTCTCAAAGACCATGAAAATGCCTAGCAGTATCTTTCATATAATTCCTGCATTTTATACGTTGGCTATTTGGGGTCTTAACTGCTATCGTAGGACCGCTGAAAGTTATTCTTCTGATAGTTAAGCTTTGTAAAAATCAAGCTCATTATATAGATCATATGGGTTATATAAGAAACAATGATAATAACAAGGCTACCTTGTCACATCTAGGTCACTACCTTTAAGGCAAGATTCATGTGAGCTTATTAATTCTGTTAGGATTCCGGTGCACATTTATATCTACAAACATGAGATGCACAAATGATTCATAATTATAGATACTTTCCATTTTTTTGCTATGTCACAGCAAGACACCAACACCTGCAAGAAGCTGACTCTCTGAACTTAATGACTGAGTTTTCTGAAAAATAAGCTCCTCTCCAAGAGTTCAAAATTAGCACCCAGAAACTGAGACTTACAAAATGATTTAAAATATCATTGTTTTATACATGAAGTGGATAAATGGTTTACATACCAAGTGAAAGCAGTGAAAGAATCCTGACTGATAAATACTACCTATGCTGAACTATATTTCACGTAATTATATTAAAAGAACCAGATAGTGACAATTTCTGAGTTACAGAAGATTTTGTAAAAGCCCTGCTTGTAGAACACATTTCAATACCATTTTTACTTCAAATAAGTTAATATCAAAACTCTAGTATAAGCATTTGAAAGTGCTAAACATTATCCAAGAACATTGAGGCATCATTGATTATAGCAGTATCCCTGTACAGTGGATACCTTTGTAAAATACATGAGATGGCACTAACAAAAGCTACGGCTAATCTTACTTTATGGCGACTCAGAGAAATGCACAATGCTGTACTACTGTACTGTCAGGTAATCTACTGCCTCTTTAAATAAATCTAAATATTAGGTCTAGGAGGGATCAACCTGAGAAAAACGCTAAAATATAACTGCTGAAGTTAATACTTAATACTTGCTTTTCTACAAGACTCAAAATGAAAAGGCTTTCCAACTATTATAAGATGTACAGTCTTAATCTACATTTCAATAAGATATTTAAAGGGAATGCTGAAACTGTCAAGGACCCTTTCTTAAGCCTGAGAGAGGCCTACAAAGGAATGCTGACAGTTTCGTTTTCTGTGACACGGAAGCATTATTTTATCAAGAAAGTGTTATTATATTCGTATTCATTTTAGCACTCCTCTTTGCGGCCTCTTCAAAACTCCCAGATGTATTTGGTGGCATAAATGCTATAGTACCACTCGTGTTGTCAGGAGCCCTTACGATAAAGGTAGATGAAGAGATTAGCACAAACGTACATTCTTCTGTCACGTTTTATACAGTAAGGCTAAAAATGAAACTAGAACGCAATTTCTCACTGCGATACCCGTAAACGTACTCTAAAATGTGTCACTCAACCTGTTGTTTTCCTGAAACGGTCAAAAAAACTATACAGGGTTTTTAGAAGAGATCTTCATCGTTACACTTTACATATCTGTTGTTAATGTTAATATATATATATTTCTTCTTTATGCTAAATGCACTTTTTTGTATTTTTACTTTTTCAATCTGTTGTAGACATTTTAAAAATAACATATCAAGCACCTTGTTAAATCAACTCTTTCATTAATAACGTGGCTCCAGTTAGAAAAAAGCTTTTATTCTTGTGTGAATGTATACATACAGACCATAAACAGTTTCTAATTAGTCACACGTGGATTCAAATGCAGGCTTGTATGCCATAAACCAACACTGAAGTGTGTAAGAAACTGTCAGTCAGATCAAAAGTCAATCCAAAATCATCCCATTTGCAGAGCTGAGATGCTGTCACAGTTAGTTAGCCATAAATGTTTAAAACAGCAACCAAACTTTTATTCTAATTGAGCATGAGCTGAAAGGCTGCACACTTTGATGTCTTTCCTTTTATCATTTGTATATAGCTTAAAACAGCAGGGGTTTTTTTTTTCTTCTCTTAGAAATAGGAGACATTACTTCTTATTGAAAATATACAGGTAGGTCAAGCTGTATTTGTGGAGCCAATGTATGGTTTTCAATCATGCATGTAATCACTTGCAGCACTAGTCCTCAAAAGTGCAATTACAGTAGTTTCTCGTTACTATTTAACATTTTCTTCCTGTCAATTGTTGACCAAATCATAAAAAAAAAATGCATCTTTGGAATATTATCTAGAATGAGACCCTACAACTCTTAGGGAAACCCATCCCGAGGACTTCGACAGCACCATCATTTTTCAATCCTTTAATTTTTCAGGAGGGGAGAGGGCAGCAGAGCCTGTTTGCAGGAAGCATATTTGAGCAGATGCCTACATCTGAGAACATGTTAACAGAAACTTGAGAGGCAGCAATGAAAAGTCCAGGCCTGATCTTATTACAGAAACACTCTGTCTGTTATTCAAGGGAAATACACACAAAATGCCAGTTGGGTGGAGCAAAGAAAGCAAAGGAGCTCCTCGCTGCTGTTCAAGGCAGAGCATGAACACCCAAAGCAGGGTGCCTCAGACTACCCCTCTGCGTCTTTGAGACAAAAAAACCCTCTTGCAACAGAAAAGTTAACAATATAACACTCACACCTCTCACTTCGCTGGGGTCACCAAAAAAAAAAGTCTTATTACCTTCAACAGACACTATAGCATTCCCAAAATCTGTCACCTGGCTGACACGCTTTTGCCTATGCTGGGTGATCCAGGGGTTAAACTTGATGCTGGAATTTGTGGTGCCAGCACTGGGAACCCAGCACTGCGAACCCAGCACTGCTGGGGCTGGGCAACATCACTACACCTGCGTAAGACCTGCCGAGAGGATAACGCGGAACCTCTACCTCGATATGCGCACCTGGATTCACTTCCCTCCTGATAGCACTCCAGCCTCTATCAAAAGCTACGCCGATTGCCAGCACTGCCGTGTGCACGAAAAGCAACTGGTTTTAATTACTATAGAATAACAGCAACAGGACAGACCCACGGGTAACGAGCCGTGTCTCTGATGAACTGGCTCCTCCCATACTTTCTGCAGCACTCTCTAGTCTGCTGTAGCATTACAGCAAACGGGATGGGGTTGCAAATGCTATCCCTGAGGACAGCCATCCTCCTCTTACCTCTGCAAAAGTTCTTGCTCCCCAAAAAACTCACCACTCATGTAGTTCAGCATTTGTTTAAATCCTAGCTCTTTCTCCTGAGGCAGCTTTCATACATAGCATTAGCAGGAATTTATTGCAATCTGAAGAAAGCAGCTTCAGCATACTCCTACGTGAACGAAAGGAGAAATTTAAGAGGGAACCTCAAGGCAGCTATTCCTTGGCCTGAAATTGCAACCTTCCTTGTTTAAGCTTGTACACATTTTGTGCCAAAACTCACACGGGTGTATATGTAACCATATCATTATCAGACCTAACCCATGCTGACAGAAAACAAATTTACCCAACTTCACAAACGGGGCTTACAACTAGAGATGTCAGGAGAGGAAGTAGTACATGATCTATCCTTAAGTCTTCATAGAAGGCACTTGACAATGCAACAGCTTCTCTTGACAGAAATTACTATAAAGTTTCTATGACCCAAAGGTCGTAGCCGAGACCAGAGACCATTATGTCAGGGACTGTATGAAAACAGGCCAAGGCACAAATTCAAGTACCTAACAAAACAGATGGGAAAGGATTAGGAGAAAATTATGACTGTTATTTTCCAGATGAAGAGCAGAGGAAAAGGAGACCTATTTTGTTCTCACCTTTTTTTCTTTATGAAATAGCATAACCTCATTGCTTCCAAGAAGAGATAAAGCAACCTTTGATGGTTTGTCCAAGGACACCCCAGAAATCTGTGGCAAAGCCGGGAACTCTACACAGCCAGAGGTCCATTCATAACACCATCCTAATTCCCATGAACTGTTAGCCAAAAGGTGATTAGAGAGAGTCTCCTCAAACATTTTTCACATTGAAACAGTGCCCAGTGTACTCCCTCCAGATACACTGTGTCAGGGCTTCTCCTCTCCCTCCCTGCCTTGCTGGACAGGGTGCCAGATAGATTGGGCATATGGTGGCAGTGGGGAATATAGTCGTTCGTACAACTTAGCTTTAGTTTGAAATTAAAAAAGGGCTGCAGGATCTGTGAGAACAGGGTATCTAGCAGTGATTGCGGCCATTATTTTTCTCTTTTATAGTGCTACCTTTTAAACTATGCTTGAGATCTTTGTTGTTGTCTAGTACCCTGTGGCACTGGCCTGGCGTGATGAGACTTCAGCGAGATACAGCACATAAAAGCATACACTCTAAGTGTGACGAATTGCAATGACAAGGTTGGGTTGGAGGTAACTTATGAATGATCTAGTGAATTGAAAATGCCTGCATGCTCTGCCTAGTAGCAGTGAAAAGAGAATACGGGCAGTGCCAGTTGCGTGCTACAGGCAGGAGCCTTGCTGAGAACACAGGAGAAACACACCATACCTTATTAACACGCCCAGCTTCTCAACGAGCTCTTTAGAAAACAAATATATAGCATCAGCAATCAACCATATTATTATTAATAATGCAGTTAAAATGTGTGGAGGAGGTGAATTTGGTATGAATCCAGCATTTGAATTATGTAGTATTAAAATGAAAATCTCTGCTTAGGTACCCAGAGAACACAGACGTTGCTATAAAAACCCAATATGCAGCATACAAAGGCATGCAACTAACTAAAACCCAGCTCAAGTCATGAATAAAAACAATGCAATAATTCTTTGCACTCTAGAGCATCTTTCAAAACTCATTCTGCATGCATTCCCTGGTAAATACAACATCCTTGCAAGATAGATGAGGAACAGCAACCTGGATTTCAGGATGGGAAACAGAGTCAAAAATAATCCTACACACCAACATCAGTGGAAGATTATCGATCAGAACACACTGTGATCGTGACATATTACCCTTACCTATCTCAAAGGCTATACTAAAATGCCATGTATCTCTTCAATTCCTCCCCGAAGAGGAATGCCAAAGTCCCTTTCCTTTCCCTGGGCCATCAAAACAGTGATGCTGAGCTACCGTAGACACTCTCTTCCTTGATTTTTCTTTCATTTTGTCACCTCCCATTATGTGTGTCATTTTGTTTATCTGCATAAACCTACAAGAATAAAACTGTATAGTATCTGCGATTAAACACATCTCAGTTCAAATCAAAACTTAAATTTATCATCGTAGAGCTCATGGTGACACGGTATGATAGACACTTACAAATTCACGGAAAAAGCACTGTTTTTGTTGTTACAGTTAATTGCCTGAAAATACAGTCAAAAATACAGACTTCACCCAAAACGCGGTTGTGATGCTTCAGTGTTTGCCCCCCCCCCCCTTATAAAAACCAATATCATTGTATAAAACAGAGCTTTTTTTTTACATGTTATTACTGCTATAAACTCACATAGATCTCCTTTATGGTGTGGCATGTCAGGACCTGATTTTTAACTTATTGCACCACTGCAATACTTGAGATATTTTTCAATAAAAATCGAGGTATAAAAAGGAGAAATCCACTTCCAGCCCAGAGTATCAACTGGGACATTCATTATACCAAAACCAACCCTACCCCACAACACTCCTTTTCTCTTGATAAGCCTTTTCTGGAGCACAAATAAAGTACTGCAACTCCAGGGAAGGTCTGGTATTTAACAACAATCTAATATCACGTATGAGTGTGTGTTATATTTTCCCAAAGTTGTTCAACACCTTTACATTCCCTCCACCCAACAACCGATAGGCCAATATCCTCCTTAAAACTTCAACGCTATAGCTTTTCCTCTATTTAAACACTACTGTGGGATTTAAATGACTTCCAGACATAATTTTAATATTAACTCACTTTAGATTGAGGCCTCTACATACTTTACCCCTAATCTTTTTCCATTCCGCTGCTGATAACCTCATCTCAATATAGGATGTACCTTTGCTTGTGAGAGTCGGTGTTTCATTAACTCTCTTCAGGTTTTTATATAGAATCAATGAGATAAGTTTACCTGTTTTCAGCATTAAACCTGTTGTTTAAAAACTGTTTTAAAGAATATTCATCTAAAACATGTAATCTGTAAGCGATAGCCAAATAATGGTTTAATTATTCCACAGAATGCTTGCCCTTAAGAAACACTATCTATTAATAGACACCAAACAATTATTGCTTTTTTCTTTCCTTGACCTAAATAAAGTGACATTATATATTCCATTATAAACTAGAGAATAATAACCACCGCTAAATAGCGATTTAAACAACAACGAAACACCAAAAAAACCTTGGAGCTCTTCATTTTGTTGAGGCACTTTAAGACAAGTAGCTTTATTCCCTTTCATGGGAGCATGGGGCCCTCATCTTTACATATATACATCACTTTTGCAGGCACAAAATGTACAGGTCTGTATCATACAGCTGTGAATCAAGATTTCAGCAGCGTATTCGCCTTCCACATAGATTGGCTAAAGGAGGAAAGAGCATCATGGTCACGAAATGAAGACAGTGTAATGAACTCAAATCCACTATCACAAGTGGAAGATACACCGAATGCTACAACAGGTTCAGTTTCCCACACTAGATTTGAAAAGGAGGTAGTGGCAAGTGGAAGTAAAGTAAAAAAATATCTATTATCACTGAATAATAAGATCTGCACCAACTGGGTGTCATGCTTTTCTGTACAGGAGGGGATGCGCCTTTGAGAGCCTCGTGAACACTGTGCATCGTGCCGTTTCACCACGCTCAATGCGCAGAGTGCACTTGACCAGGTCACTAGCTGAAAAAGAGACCTGCATTTCTCAACAGGGATGCTGCATATTTCCAAAGTCAGATCATTTTTGGGAAATTAATGGAACTGCACAGAAGGAAAAAAAAAAAAGCAAACCAACAAAACTCGTGAAAACTTTTCCAACAGAAACCACCTACAACCCTCAAAGTCAGAAGACACAAAACCAAGGACACGATATCAATTCCTTCTGACTATGTGGTGAACAGTTACCCAGCTGGGATCCCAGGGAGACCATTTTTGAGGAAAGACCAGGAACAAGGAGAGAGAAACCTTTTATTTCAGTACTCTTAGAGCTGACCAAAACTCTTTTATATGACAGAGATCTAAACCCATATAACTTTTTTCCTTTCTTTTATTAAGATAATTCAAGTTGATCTGGATAAGCCACTGCATTACTGAATATTTGTCGAATCTAAACCTTTATACATTTCTAGACTGATCTGTTGGGTTTTGGGAGGTTTTTTTATTATTTTTAAATTCAGCATGACCATTGGGGGGCAAACAATTTTTCTTCTTTATTCAAAAATTCTGACTTATAAATTGCAGTAAAACCAACAGTAATTTTTTTTTCCACCTTTCTGTTATTATAAGCCAGGATATCTCATCCCTGTTGATTAATGATGCTAACCAATGGCCACTGACATCTGATTACCATGAGGAATGTGTTTTCTCTATTAAAAAAATTGGCTGATACTTTAACAGAAACATTATTCAGAAGTTATACTCCCATATCTTAAAATTTGAAGTATTCTGTCAGGCAGAAAAACATGGTTTCCCCCCCTCCTTTGCTTTTCATATAGCTGATGAAAAGAAAAATGTTTCCAGTTTTGCTGTGCATTTTGCTGTAAATTTGTCACACATCTCTAATCATTTCTACTAAATGTGGTTGCTAGCTTCAGTGACAGTTTTGTTGGGAGGAAATCACAAGCCTTAAAAAAAAGTGTGCACATTTTATTAGTTTCTTTTTGAAAATTGTTATCGTTGCTGCAAATATGTCTCCATCGGAGAAGTGGAACACTAAGGAAACCATCGCAAGGAGGAGGATGTGAGGCATCTTATCACAGCAATGAGTGGGAGTGCATTTCCTTGTAGTTGCTGTAATAGTAGTGGTAATTCTTAACTAAAAGGCCATAATGATAACATCTAAAAAATGGCACAGTGCTCTCTGTAATGTAACATGAATATTCCAGAGCAGGATGATAACCAGCTGCAAACAAAACAAATTAATTTGTAAAAGTTACATAGCCTCACTTTACATTGCTTTAAAGATAAATAGGTGAAGGGTGAAGGAAGCTTCAAAACCAGGATTTTTTAAGCTTTTTTTTTTTTTTTTTTTTTTTAAAAGCATCTGAAGGAGGAAGAGCTTTGCGAGGGGGAAGCTCCAAAATTGCCGTTTCAAGTGTTTTGTTTTTTGTTCAAGTGTTTTTCAAAACATATTTGACTTAGGACAAAAGGAGGACGAGGAAAGTCTAAGTAGTGCTTTCAAGTAAAAAGGAACAACCAGGAGGGCAGAATTTTGGTTGAAGATTTCTGTTACATCCTGTACGTCCAGTCTCCAGGCAGAACTGGGGCGAATGAGCCAAAACGCTGAACTCTATCAATGCCATTCTGGCTTCTGAATGAATGTGACAGTGAGAGACTGTGGGAAGCAACTTAACACAAATGGAAAATTTGCAAGTGAAGAACTATAATAATCGTCTCCCATAACAGTCAGATCAGGTTTCGAGGGGTTTTTTGTTTGCTTTTTTGTTGTGGGTTTTTTTTTCTTCCCCCACTCTTGCTGAGTACAGTTTAGCTGGCACATTTTGTTCAGGGTACTTATGAGAATGACTAACAATTTACTGCTACTGATAAATAGGTTAGGTCACTCAGACTACAGAATGGACAAACAACAGCAAGAGTCTCCACTGAACTGTCATATACCTAGAAAAGAACTCAGGCAGGTATGGAAAAATGTATCTTTTAATTATTTCCACATCCACAGCTGCTGCAAATCAGTCTTCAGTTGAATTCAGTATAGTGTAGCAATTCCCCAGCTGGGAATAGCAGCTCTTTCACTCCCCAGGCATGTGCCTCTGTGCAGCAGAGCAGCTCTACCGCAGGCCTTCAGCATCTTTGTGTCCAGGGCAAAAGACATAGGGTTCAACCACCCCAGCAAAGTAGGTCAACTAGAGGCAAATTTACCACAGGTAACCTATTTATCCTGCAGCAGCAGCTCAGGTGCATCTCTTACCATAGCCCATACCAACTGACCCCACTTTCAGGGAACTACCAGAGAAAAAAAACCACACCTAAAATTTTGCAGGTTCACATGCAAGAAGTTTACATTGCCAAAGCCTTTACAATTTCAGTAGCACAGCCCCATGCCCCCTTCCCCAAGAAAGTTCAACAGAAATACTTAGTGTAACACACACACAGTTTAAAGTGCTCAGACTTATTCCCTCGATTGCAGCCAGCACTTGGACTAGTTGATCTCTTCTGAAATAGTCCTTTTAATCTGGGCAGTGGTACTGCACCGTTAGCCTCCACCACAAGCAGATGCACTGCATCACGTTCGAGAAAGCAGTAACTCCCTGACCCAAAAGCCATCTCTCCTGTTGTCAAGCTGTACATCTGCTGACAGTGCTGCAGCTTCCCCGCCTCTGTCACAGCACAGCTCTTGTTCTGTTTACAGTTGACAAAATGACATCTAGACACGGCATATATTTCACTGCTACTCTACTTCTATTTGGCAAAACTAAGGAGAAATTAGGATTTTGCAACTTTTTCCAGTAGCTACTTGAATTTAATATCTTTTTCCATTAAACAATTGGTAGAAACTAGTGCTAATACATTCAAACAAATTCCAGAGCCATTAGCAACTGTGCAAATTCATGCCGATATTTGATTTGTCGTTTCATATCGCTTGTGTCCTATTCAGCAAAACCAGATTAAATGTACATTAACGTACTCATCTACGTTGAAGCAGTCTACTGCAGGAAAATGAGCAGAGCAATATAGAAAGGCAGGATTTTTTTTTTCTTTTTTGCAGGGCAAGCAACTCAAGCCTGATTTTGCTACAGAGGCTGCTTTTTCCTGGATCTTCAGCTTCACACCCAAAGCTCTCTGTATTTCATTTGTACCTTTGGCTGTACATTTACATTAAGAGTTGCAGGAATAACTGCCGTATCTCTATTTGCATTGGATTCAGTCAAAATGTCTTTGCTGTTTCAGTTTCTTGATTGACAAACTTAATCCTACAATTAATACATGAACCTTGAAAGGGGCACACCGTGGAGAAACCCCGAGAAAGCACTTGGGAGCAGCCAGCCAACTGTACCAGGGCAGGGAATTCCAGCGGGGGGGGGTGGTGTTACAGAGCAGGACAGAAAAGGACATGGGAGGAGCCAGAGACTAAACCTGGTGATAGAAAGAAAACTTCCTAAATGCCTCTTCAGCACCGTACAGAATATGCTACAACTGTGAGAGCCACTTACTTGACCAAAACCAAGCCTAGGAGCAAGAAGCCGCCCACAAGGGCATAGCAAGCAATCATTTCTGACTCCAATGGTTATTATGAGTTTTCTCCATTTAAAACTATTTCCAGCTTTATTCCAACAAAATCTGGCTTTGCCGAATTTAAAGCCTTTTGGTCCCCATCAACAACAACAAAGAAGATACCCGGGCAAACTCACCACAAAGCTCTGACTGACTTGGAGCCACATCACAGCCTCACACCTCTCTATTAACAACACTGTAAAGTTTTAATCCAAATCCTCCAGAATAGGGCCAAACAACACACTGGGCTCCGCATAGCGCACCAAAACCATCAGACAGCCAAAAGCTGCATCACACTTACCTTGATGGGCCATGGAGCTTCAAGTGATACTCGGAAGTGGTGGTGGAGGTTCTCCAGGACCTTCTCGCTCAGGCATTGTGGAGGGATGTGTTGACACACAGCAGACCTTCACAGCCACCCAGGAGCAACACTTCAATGCTGCCTCCTTCCACGGTGCCCAGGCTGGTTGTAGTGTGGGAGGGGACTGGCTGCCCAGCAGTGACCCCAGGACCAGCCCCAGGTGTGCTCATCACCCGTCACTCCCTCAGGTGAGCAGCATCACCCCACACCCACCCCCAGCCTGAGCCAGCCCACAAGCTTTTACATCTGATGTACCTAATTTTGAGCTCTAGACTATACTAACCACTTTTTCAATGCCATTAGCAGTCAGGTCTGCAACCAGAAAATGTCCTTCAGGTGTCTGTAGAGCTTGAGAGGGCTGTAATTACCTTAGCTGTAATAATAAAACAAAGTATTTTCATATTCTGTTGATTTTCATTGTTTTCCACTAACAGTGACCTACTTAAAAGCAAGAATAATCCTTTTTAGATCAAGTAAACAAGGCCAAAATCTTTTGCTCTGCATTGCTAACCTGATTCCTAGTTGTATAATGAGGCGCGTATAAAGTACAACTGTTGAAGCAACCCCTCTCCCTGAATAACACTGGAAAGATTTTTCTGCCCCACACATCGAGCTTGGGGGCACACACTGCAAAAGAGAGGCAAGGACATGGCAATGAGTTTGAGGTGGGGCCGCAAAAATGACCCACAGCTGAATCTTCAGGACCTCAGCCTCTTCATTAACCCCCAAGAGGGCCGGGAGGTGATGCGAGTACTGTGTATGTATACACTAAATGTATGTCTGATAGCATGGAGGGGTGCAGCCTCCCCAGCAAAGGCAGTGGCTGAAATTGATGCAATGAAGCTTGAACTGAGACACAGTTTTCTCTGGACACCTCTCCTGGGAATGCTCTTGGCTGCGAGTTCAGGTAACAAGGGAAAAGAGAATTTTCTGCCGCGGGACAGGAGCCTCTCCTCATTAGCCGGGGAGCACACAGACGGTGGTCTCACTCATTGCTCCTGTGTGCAGACTTCTCCTTTAGCTGTTTCTACCCCGGTCTATCTCCTGGCTTATTTACATTTTCCTCCTTCAGTCCTGTTAGGTTCTTTGTGATGAAGAATTTTTTGCAAAATGTATCAAAATGCCTTTTAAAAACATCATGCTTTGTAATACCTCTAGGGGTTAAAAATGTATTTTATTTTCCTTTGCCACCTACCTCAAGTGCTGAGTCACAACCCAAAGGATTTCTTCATGGAAACTCTTTCTTAAAGGGACTGCTAAGTATGTACAAGTACATAGAGACGTGCCAGATCCCTGCTGGGGCATCCAGTAGCAGAAAAATGTTTGATATCAGTCATCTATCGCACGATTCTTCCCTTATAGGCAACGGAAATTGTTTCCTTTATACATATTCTGTTAGGTCCCCAATCTGCTGGGTATTTTCTTGCAGTGACTGATGATCTGCTTATTGGGATTCCCCTGCTCTTTCCCAGAATAACAAGCCTGTCATGATCCACTTTTTAACTTTTATATTACAGCAAAATCTTTGGAAGAACATGTATTGTGGGAAGGCTGGGCTTTTCCAGCTCCTTTTAGCACTCTGTCCAGAGCATCCTTGTCTGCAGGATGACAACTTCCATCTTCTTGTCAAGACTTTCTTGCCCCTCCCCTTTCACAGCATATGCAGTGGATAAATCCTGGTATTTTACAGCAAATAAGACTCCTTAAAAAGTGATTTCACCTATTCACGAATTCCTCTAACAGACATAATTTCAGGAACAGCAGCCCTGTATTTTGCTTAAGTCCTTATTTTATCACCTATAGCTTTCTAAAAAAATTCTTTAAAAAATCTTTATAATACTAAGGACTCTTCTAACACACAGTTGTTTACTTGTCAAGCTTATGAAAGTGTTCTCCTCTCAGATTGATAGAATTGGTCATTTACTTTTTTAACAAGACTCCCATAACAAATTCCTTTGAATTAATAATACTGATTTTCATTGGTATCTCTATATCGCCTGCCAGTATCCCTTACTGTATCACCCATTGCATTTCTGGCATCCTCACCGTACACCAAGGATTACCCCTGTTTGACCAGCTATCATAGTATGTACAAGATCCATATCTTTGTCTCTCCTAGCTCCACCTTTGAGTTGAGTTTTGAGAGCTCTCTGCTCCAAGAGTAGTATGCGTATCCTGCACACACGCACACACACCCCCCGGATATGTGTTATTTCCCTTCCTTAGGAAATCTTAACCTTTTCAAAAGTTAATTCCAAATGTTATGTTTGCTTTTTTGTGTGATTTCGGAGGGTGTCAGTCTGGTTCTTTTATGAGTCAGATCCCCATAACTGCAAAATGCAATTAGCAAAGTTCAGAGCATCCATAGTTTCATTTTATTTTTGTGCCTCAGATTAAAGACATATTTCTCATATGCTCTATTTTTACGTGACATGTTATATTCAAATCTCTGCAGCACAGTTTTATGGTTATCATCCTACAAACCAACCGAAAACAGTCAAAGAAGTACAGCATTTCAGAACTTATCTTCGTGAATAAAGTGCTTTGGATCACTTTCTTTTTCCCTACACTCCTTTCCTCCTAACATACAGTGTTCAGTAACCACTCTGAATCACTTGCCTTGAAAAAGATTTGCTATTTGGCGATGCATCTCCATCTGCCTTTGCCCACCAGAACCTGTTTTCCTGTTGTTCATCCCTCCCCAAAACTTTCTGCTCTAAGAAGCAAAAGCACTTGAAATACAATTGCTAATATCACAAAGGCAATCCAGAATAAGCTTATTTTTTCCCTATGTATGTAGGACTTGATTCTCTTTTAGGAGAAGCTGATATGAAACCGATATGAGAAACCAGCAAACAGCTTTTACGTTCTGTCTTCCAACTTCACTGATTCATGAATGCCACTTGGATGAGTCCTACAGAAAAAAAACCCCAGGGTTTCAGAAACAAACTTCAGGCATAAGCCACCGGACTGATGGTGGGGCTGGCCATGTCCTGCCTGATCCCAGCCTCCTCGTGGACCACAACACCTCCAAGTGCCTGGATCATCTCCCTCCTCCAGGAATGTGACTGTAGCAGGGGTCACTCGATTCCTGCTTTGCCTCTATTCAAGCTTAGTGCAATACAATTGATAAACCAGCCTTGAAAATCCCCAGGACTACTTGAAAGATTTGGTTTCCTTCTTAAATGCAGGCAGTATGAGCAGAAGCACTAACAGGTAGGAGCATGCTGCTAAACTAGACTTTTAACCTGCAAAGCCCCATTGTTAGAGCCTTTCAAACCCTCACTCAAACATTAGTTTTTATCATGTGTTTGGATGTTTAAGTGAAGGGTAGAAAGTAAGCTAGAGAAGAAATGTTACTTTAAAATTACTCCTAAATGTCTACTAGCTTGCTCTACAAATGCCACTTTTTTATCAATAATTTTTTTAAAATTTCTAAAAAAATAAAGTGGGAAATGACATATATAAAAAAGTATATGACAATGCACAGCTATAAAGAAAGACATGCACTTTGAAAAAGCATCACACTCGTCACCTATCTGATCAAAGATACGAGTATGGTACAAAGCAGATGGATAATACTTAACCACTTAGCTAATCTGTCCAAATTGGAAAGAAGATATTAAGACTCAGAGGTACTATTTAAATAAAGGAATATGCACCATGTGGTTCAAAGCATTGTATAAAATGTCATGTTAAAAATGCTAATATTCTAATAAATAGATATATCCCATCTCACATTCCTTTGGATTTAAAGCTTTATAGTATTATAATATGCTAAGTTAAACATACAGGGCTGCAGTCAGAGGTGACACAAATGGTTGTGCAAATTACACATTGGCAAGTGTGTGCAAGCTCCGGTAACTCATCGCAGAGAAGGGAAAGTACAGGGCCAAGAACACATTACAATAGGGAATAGCTGGATAGAAGAAATAGGAAATAAATAAAGTTATGTAAATGAATGCTATGCAAATTTGCCACGTCTTTTAAAAAGGCAGTGAATTGCATGATATCTGTTTCTCAACACAAATCATTGTCAAGATCCTGGGTGTACTATATTCAGGGGGCTGGTGCTGGGTGAATAAACATCAGGGCTGATTATTTTGACTGAATTTGGGATGTAAGGGTTTTTTCAGGTAGACAAGACCAATGCCTGGAGCAAAGCACCATAGTAATATGGCCAGAAAAGTGCATAGATAGGTGTCATACAAAGACATTCGATTAAGGATGGTTGAATATATTTTCAGTTACTTTTTAAAAACTGTAACAGAAAACTTTGGTTTTAATGGAAATGCATTTGTAAATTAAAAGCACACATCCTGAAGAATATTTTATTGTTTGGCCACAAACACTTTGAGTAATGAGAAATTATTTCCTGACCAGCTCCCTGCTGTGTAGTAACTTGAACAATGGCTATTCCATGAAGAAACCAAATGATGGGAAGAAAACAAATCTTCCAAGAACTCCTGTCAATCACTTGCTGATTGTGGTGTAAAACGTTGACTACTGAGGCTAGAATTCAACTCAATAAATTAACTGAGCAAATTATTTCATCCTTCTTGAAGGTAATAATTCAGAAAACGCAACGCACAGGTCTACAGTGTAGCTGTGTGCGTAGCTGTTTACGAAAGCAAAAAGCAGTCCATCTCTTTCATGTCAAAAATTAAATGTGTGCTTTGGCAGACTCTTACCAGGAAGACTCCTTGTCCCTCCCTGTCTTACGAGTTCCTTAAAATGCGGCATGGACTTTTTATTAAGACCTGGAAACAGCAGAGTTTGCAGTGGATCCTGAAAGCTACTGGTAAAATAACAGTGTTCAGGTTATATTTTATGTCGTTAACTGTGTTGCTTTTTATCATCCACAGTTTCCTGCCAGTGCTGTAATATTATATATCTATATAGAATACATATATAAGTATATAGATCTACAGATCTATAGATATACATATATCTATATATTATAGACACATATATGTACGTAAAAAGATACACGTCCCTAGATGTTTGCATGAAGACTTTGTTTTCTTCGCCTGAAGTAAACATCATGCAAGTACCTTAGGGTTCAACCACGATGTTTTTCATTTACAGTGCCACTAAGCGTGTAGGTATGCCTGACCGCTAACCCGACATGTTTCCGTCGCTGGGGACAGCAGGTTCTTTCATCTTCTTAATGGACATTCCTCTACGAATGTCTGTGGCCTACCTGACTATAATCCTTTAAATTTTAATTCACTTTACATTTAGCCGAGTCATAAATACCATTTAGGTACCAATATTCTGCTTTATGCAATCCCTAAGGTGGTGCTTTTATTTTAATGAAGCCATTTGCAACTTAAGAGGAAAAAATATTCCATCTTTGATTGAATATATTTGTCAGTTTTATTCCCGACTGGCATTTTTATGTGAAAACTTGAATAAAACTAGGGGATAGCTGCTTACCAACTGGGATAAAAGTTTCAGTGTGTTTTTGCCTTCAAAATTAACTGAATAAATGGTCTTTGAAATTCATTTTGAAAACATCAAAGTTAACCTCAACCATAATCAAAAATAAAATCCAGAATTAAATTACATTACAAATGAAAAATTTCTGTGGTTATTCGGTATTTTAGAAGAAATTATACAACAGCAGATAACAGGCCTTTCTATTAAAAAAGTTATTTTTAGTATCATAGAAAAGCAGTGACTTGCTGTACTTCTACAATTATATGAGAAGCCAAATATTGGAAGTGTTTAGTATTATTTGTTTTCTCAGTTTTTCTTTTGTGCAGTAGTTTGTACCTGGTAAGTACACATCATGTCAGTGGATGAGGCGATGCTGGTTTTGCTTAACACGGTGATACAAAAAGTAAGAGGAGAACTAAGGCAATTTCACATAACTCCCAGCAAAGTTCCTAATTTGAATCTGCATAATAATACCCTCTTGCTGGATAATTTGCTTTTCCTATTTCTACAGCTCTGGTGTAATGGCAGTTACAATAGGAAAGTGCTCTTCCCTTGTGTGTAATGGCCAGAGGTTGCCTTGCATTGAGGGTCTCCCTGTATCAGAGTAAATAGGATTTTATCGTATCATCGCTGTCGTGGATCAAAATGAGAATTTTTTTATTAGTGGAAACTACCACTTCATCATTTCCAATCATGTTTACAATCACCCAGATTATCATTAAAAATTATTCCAAAGAGAAATTATCACAGCATAATATTCAGGCCAGTTCTGCTTGATGCTCCTGCACTTGAGGTAACTTGGTTCAAACCACTTTGTGCTTCAGATGCCTCCTGATTCCAGCTCCAGTCACCAGGACATGACAGCCGTGTCGTTTTTATACCAGTGTACGGCAGTCAGGGGCACTCAAGGGTATCTGATCTCTCACTTTGTGAAGTACTGCTGGAATTAAGGCAAATACTGAAACAACCAGAGTAAGAAATTCCAGTTTTCTTAAAAACATAATAAATTGTCTCCTTACACATCCCTCAACAGAAAGTGCAGCAACAGAATATGTTTTCCCAAAAAGCTGTTGAAAAGTGTGCTGTCAGAAACACTTTTAAAGACAATTCTAGGTTTAGTTTTATCCTCATAAAATTTCACTGAGGCAGGTAAATGGCATTATTGCCATTTTATACATAGTAAATTACATCATAGGTCCCAGAAGGCAGCGAGATGCCTAGCTTCTGCTGAAATCAGTCTGAATTAAGCATCTGGAAACACTACAAATACTTAATATTGTGTATAAACCAGACCACAGCTCTCCAGTAGTAGGGCAACATTGCCTATCACAAGGTGAACACCACCTTCGTGCTCCAGAGTTAGAGTTATTAACTCAGAAAGAATTATTATTAGAGTTATTAATATCAGCAGTTGTCTAATCCTTACCAAAAAAACTCTGTTATTAGAGAGGTAAGAAACTTTTAAAACTATTTAAAGTCTGTTTTATAAAAGTTATTGCAATATAAAGACAGGTTTCCTTGAATACTTAATAATTTTGAAGAACTGGCTACTTTTTTCATTTGACTGTACACAGATGATTTACATACATAATGTTGCAAAACAGTTTTGGGTCAGGTCTTTGTATGCTTACCTAGCCGCTTATTGACACTTACGGGTTTGTGTGCAAGCATGTGTACCAACTAAATGTATATCGCAGTTATTCTAGTAAGTACTGCAAAAATGGTTGTGTGACTATTTAAAAATGCACATTTGAAAAATCTGTCCAGCCTGGTCCAGCCTTCTGGTTTCATCCTGACCCAGGCCACCAGCCTTTCCTGCTCTTTGGGGAAGAGGCAATGCTGTGAAAACTGAACACCTCCTGCTTAGCCAAAAGGCTAAGAATGACAACCAATTTGTATCAATTTCCATGGTGGTACAAAATCTGAGCTCTGTCCCTCAAGATCTGTGAGGCTGGAATACCCTATGTTGGCCAACATGGCCACAGTACCACCCAAGCATGATTACCTTGTTTCCATTAGCCATTGAAATGGAAAGGAATGTTAATGTTGTTAATTACCTGCTTCAGGAAACACCTATGAAAGTCATTGGCTTCAGCAGCAGAAAACTGATTCCATACACTCTACCACATTTGGTTTGATCCACAGCTCCTGAAGTCAGTGGGAAAAAATGCAATTACTGTCCAACTAATTGATGGATTGGGTCAGTACTCCAGTTTTCTGCATATTCAGATGTCTATTTTTTCAACTCAGCCAAAAATGTTAAAGGTTTGGTTTTAATTAATTGAATGCTAATGTGCCAAATTCACAAGAAGCAAATCCTCTTTCCATCACAGTTTCCCAAATCCCATAGAATCCCAATGAGGCTCAGCTCCAAGGAGGAATGACTGTGGCACAGCTCTGCACCCGGGGCGGTGTGGGCACCGAGGTTTCTGGTCAGACCGCAGGAGCTGCTGTCTATTCCAACATTTAAAGTGAATACAAAAGTCCCTAGCAAAGGGATTTAGGTCAGTATTTACATATTTGTCCAGTGACATTATGGGTGCTGTCAGCTAATACAACAAATGTATTTGTTGTTTTGATTGTTTATATTTCGGTTGCTTAGGGTTTTAGTTCTGTTTAGATTGTTGATATCTAGCAATACATATACTTGGAATAAGGGCAAAGTCAAGGTCAGTGCACTGGCAGATTCATTTCAGACCTTGCCGTCTGGACGAGGAGTTGCTGGATACTCTTGAGGCAGTTCCTATACTGCGGATGTGCTCAGGAACGGTTTCTCTCATTACTAGTGAGACTTGAAGTTCTCATCAAGCAAATATTGCCGGATGGTAAGACCAGACAGCAGGTTTTGTATGATATGGATCTTGATTTAAGGAGCTGAAGGGATGTCTGAGGTATAACTAATGCAAGAATACTAGGCAGATGTAAGAAAACAGTGAAGTGTGCCTGCATATTCTTGTGAGGCAAAACAACAACAAAAGTATTTATAAGAGTAATTATTAGTGTACATTACTGATTTTTTTTTTTCCTCTTACATGTTTTCCTCTGCTACAAACTAGAGCTATATACCTGGATGATTTCCTACAAGAACAATGATATCTATCTCACCAGGAAATCTGAAGCCGTTATAGAGAAGAAAAGCATAGCTTCTTATCCCTACTTTATGGTTAAAATGAGACACAGCCAGGGAGACCCGAGTTGCCCAAAACCATTCCACCTGGTAGGGGTTTAGGTATAGCTGGTCACCTCAGTACCGAACCAACACTTTAGGCTGTAAGTAGTACTGTCCACACCTCTCATTTAACCAGTTATCAGGTTTATGCATTAGCTTATCATGAAGATATTTATAAGATTAGATGGGACAGTATACAGGACTCTGCTCTAGCCAGAAGCTTTGAGCACCGCTCTACCACTCATTCATTCTTAGACCAGATTTGAGTTAACAGCAGATCATCCACATCTGTGCCAGGTACTGAAGTGACCCATTATTAAAAAAACCAAAAAAACACCTTATAGGTAGAGTTAAAAATTCAAGAAATATAGTGCTTCCCATTAAATGGACATGCAGGTTTCGATAAATACTTCCTAAGCCATCTTTTCCACACAGTCCATCTACAACCATCCTAACTGAGAAAACAGCATCTCAAAAACATCATAGTATAAGGGTCATTCAGAGCCCTATCTCATTGCTGTGACCTCATGCAATTTCCTATTGGCAATCAGATTGACTAAGGAGAGCAGGTTTTCACAGAATTACAGCAGTTGGAAGGGACTTCTGGGGATCATCTAGTCCAACCCCCCCACCAGAGCAGGGTCACCCAGAGCAGGTTGCACAGGAATGCGTCCAGGCGAGTTTTGAACATCTCCAGAGAAGGAGACTCCACAACCTCTCTGGGCAGCTTGTTCCAGTGCTCTGCCACCCTCAAAGTCAAGAAGTTCCTCCTCATGTTTAGGTGGAACTTCTATGGCCAAGTTTGTGCCCGTTACCTCTCGTCCTGTCACTGGGCACCACTGAAAAGAGACTGGCCCCATCCTCCTGGCACCCACCCCACAAGTAACCATGGACCAGGGCTGGTTTTGTCAAGGATAAACATACCTGTTTAAAATCTGATCAAGCAAAGGGTGTGACCACCAAGACCTGAAACCACTCTGGTTATTGTGGTCAACTGTTAATTTACGTGAAATTATAACATGGTTTTCTCAAACTTGTCTTTTTTTGCTTTTTCCAATTTATCTGTTTTATTTTCTTGATTTGTAATCCTCTTCAGTCTTTTTTACTGCTGCTATGCATAAGGATGAAACTTTAAGAGCTTTTTCACACTGGCTCTGAAAGCTCTTTTGTGGTCAGCATGGCAGCAACTTTCTACTTATTGAACCATTTCTCTTTCTGTACTACAGCATATGGATCATTATTCTACCTTGTGTACATTCTGTTGCACTTTGTCACAGTCTTGGTTTTGACTGTCCTTTAACCTCTCCTGAGCTTGGACTTTTTTTTCTGCTATCTGTAACTTGTTTTTACATAAGATCTTAGTCCAGGTGGTTAGTCTTCCACTTATGCCTCTGCAGTCTATGTTTATAGTTTCAGAGTTGAAGGACAGAAGTAAACGTCATCTCTTTTCTAATCTCCTAGAGATTACAGACCATCATTTTACATACCCTCCAGATGCCCATGTATTACAGCCAAGAATGTAGGTTAGAAGGAAACATTTTAGGCCCCAAGAAACTAAACCACTCTATGACAAAGGAGTTGTCAATAGTTGTTTAAAAAACCCATATGGTGGCCTACAAGAGAAGATACTTGTACTATGAGGTGCTGAGACTCCACATGTTCAAGAGGAGGCACAAAGGATGGTTCCACAGAAAAGAATATAAGAGGAAAGTTACATTTTTACCTGTTTACTTTTTAAAAAGGCATTTTCATCTTCCAAATTAACATTCTTTCCCCCTAACATGCACATAAGCACCACCGTGTTTCTTCTACATAATGATAGCGCAACACTTCCCAAAGCAATGTTCACCACAAGTAGTATCACAGTATCTTGTATTTGGCAATTTCAGTGCTAGAATGAGTATTTCCTGAAGGGTGTCTGAAAAAGGCTGGGTTATGTATGACACTTCATAACAAAGTGAGACACACACACAAAGCTAAAGTCATCCCCGAAGTCTACTTTATCTGTCCTACACAAAATTAACGGTGTGTCTGAGTGCACTGTAACATGCGTGTCACATCACACGCCACCTTCTTTTGAAAGCAAGCAAATATAGTAGAAATCCATACTCAGAAATTCAGTCACTTAAAATTTTAACAAACGTCTTTCCTAATTTCTGCCTACACAGCAGACTTCCTCTGACATAAGACCCCGTGTTTTAGAAAATGTAAAAAAAAAGAAATAAGAACTTAATGTGGACCTGCCTACAAGTTGACAAATATTGTATTTCTTTGGAGATATTGTATTGCAGAACTGGCATTAACATGCTGTGGCATTCCTGCTGGCATTAACTTTGTCCTGTTTATTCACACTCATTCCCTTATGCTAACCCTCCTAATGGCCCTTTCCTCAGCATGTCAGTCCCACAGAAGGCAGCCTGCAGACATCCACGCTAGTTTGACATTGGCTATTTAGGACCTCAAGACAACCTAGGCACAGTGCAAGAAAATTTATAGACCTAGAGCTGAGACGCAGGGCTGAGACACAAGAGTTACCGCAGATTGAAAAATCACTAAGTATCTGCTGAAGTGCTCTGCTCAATTTGCATGTTCTTGGGCCATCTCAAAAGAGGATAAAACAAGTTAGATTAGACTTCTTTCTTTCAAGTTGAAGATAATGTATTTTACCTTCCAGTTGCCACAGGCTATGAGGGTGCACCAAATTGGTTTCTGGGGCTCAGCTGATGTCTGTTAATTTGTCAAGCCACAGTAACTCAATCACATAGCCAAACCCCTAGCAATTGTCCCTGCCATGATACTAAATGCCTTATGCTAGCAATCAAGATACTGTTATAGATATTAATGTACCATCTTAGAAGCAATGTTGAGCTACTACAGAAACACCAGAAAATGTGTCAGAGAATTCTTTTCTTTTCCTGTGCCTCAGCAGTGGTAGGTCCAGTCGGGGATTTGGCTATGACCCAGCGTTACATCCCACCACCGATGGCGGTGATTCCTCTAGGAATCCTAGTATCTAGGATCTTCTTGCTCAGACGAGTGCGCAAGACTGAAGCAGGACACTGACTGATTGCTTACAATTACTGCTTTGAACTGATGCCTGGAGTCCATGGGAGAACTCTGCTACACAGTGTTTCCCTCTAGCCATGTCCAGATAAGTTAGAAACATGTTGTGGCCTTTTATATTTACTTTTCCCCCTAGAAAAAAAAAAAAAAAACCACACCACAAATCCTTATTTTTTTCCGCTTTGATTTAACAAGCATACTTGAGGTTCACTATTAGAAAGGGTTTTCTTTTATAATTTTATTCTACATTTCACTGTATATTACTACTTACATATTAAACTAAACACAAAATTCAGGCTAGTAAAAGTATTCCATCCCTATAAATTGTTTGGGGTTTTTCTGTTTTTGTCAAAGCATGTGCCACACTTTATAGCTCTGGGCTTCACCTCATTATTTCAAAATACACTCCTTAATTGACTGAGATAACACAAATAATTTTCTTATTGATATAGTACCTTGTGCGTAGCCACAAGAGGAAGGCAGGTCAGGATCTCTCCTACATGCTATAGCAGAGCGTCGGTGCCAAAAACATCATCGCGGGTACTTAGAATAATATTACTGTGCACTAACATTGTAGCCCATCAGTTTCTTTAAAAGAGCATAAATTTATTCAGCTCTTGATTTATTCTACTCCCAGCCCCCTCAAACTGGTAGTAAGGAAGTTAAAGTCTTCTGGGAGTGGGATACTGGGGTGGATTCTGCAAACCAGTCTAGACAGGTCCTGGTTTAACTTTTGGCCAACGAGCTTTTGAGAAGGCGATGGGTACCACTGAGCCCTCCTGGAAATGTCATGGAGCCGGGCAGGTCTAGTGCAGCTGTAAGAACAATTTACAGAGTGAGCGTCCCACGGTTATTTTCTTGACATGCTGCATAATACCGAGATACTGAACCCTAGATAGGTCTATAACCAAAGCAATATTTACTACAAGCCGTTTCAGTTAATACCTGTGAAAGGATTAGCGCTGTAGACAAGCCATTAGTGGCAACAATGATTATCTACTATATGTCATGAGGTGTGACAAAAAACTAAAGTGCAAAATTAAGCTCTTTACTAGCTTAAGGAGATTTCTGGTTTAGGTGCCTATACAAGGATGGAGGATAGACTCTATTTCACCTTATAAAACAAACATTAAGGATCAGTAAGACGTGGTGCAAGACACTTACAGGGCCTGGGTGGCCAGGCGAGATATGAAATAATAGCTACTTTAGAACAGACTTACAGTAAACAAATAATATGAATTATTTGGAGCTGATGAAAAGATTGTGAATTAGATATCCCTGAATGCCATTAAATATCAGAGTCACTGGATCTTTTGGCAAACTTACTAAAAGCTTACACAGTGCTTTCAATGTAAAATCAGCCTCTCCGGTGGATGGTAATGATGTCAACACTTATTTTATTTCTGTCTTGCAGATGCAAACTATAACACACAGCAGATTAACTGGCTCATGTTTGCTTTTTGAAAGGTGACAGGGTAGAAAGTAAGTACCCCGCCACGTCCTCATCCACAGCACCCAACCATGTGCTCTTAGCCTGAAGTAGGAGTGGGTCTATCTTCCCTTGACATTCACTTTGAAAGCGATAGTATTAGTCAAGTCTGATAAATTCTGGACCAAATGTGATTCTCAGTAACCTGACTGCTATGCTGGGCTGCAGATGGGAAACAAACATGACAAAGATTTCTCCTAGTCTATCTTCCCAACGGCACTGGAGGCTTTTCTGCTCTGAATCTGCTGTGCTGGAGCTCCTTTGCCGTAGGATATCCCCTGCCAAGATACGCACTTTTAGGAGGAAATTCTACTCCGGCGTTAAAGCTGTGTGGATCAGAAGCAATCCTCCATCTAAGCTAGCAGATGAAGACGAGCTTTAATACATCCATTGATGACATCATTGGCTCCTACACAACTATGTCGCCATTGAAGGAGCAGTAAGAGCTAATTTTACCTAAATTAATCTATCTAAATAAATAAATAATCTAAATCTATCTAAATAAAAATTTAGATAAATGTTATAATGGGTTATAAAACTATATTTCTACATAGGTGGTCAAATCTTTGTGGATTCCACTGGTGAATGCCCATAAATCCATGACACATTGGTCACACACATTAGCATGACTTAGAACTTGAAATTTGTGAGCCTTGGTGCAACTGCACTGATGTTGTGTGCTCAGGGGTGTTTGGATTAAATCAGCCACAATGTCAAGTCTTGAATCTCTGTTTCTGACAATGGTGATTTCACTTGGATAAAAGTATGAACTGAGTTCTTATGCATACTAAATTATTTACATCTCCAAAATACATCACTATGTCACCGGTAATATGGCAAGTGTAAACTTGATTATTCAAACTGTGGCTGGCTTCTTTTGGAAATAAATAGGTAAGACAAAGTTGTCTTTTTCTCCAGCTAACCCAATAAGTTTGCATCTTGAGGTTTAAAAATAACACTGAAAATGCATGCAATTACAGCCACCTTCACCAAATCCATCTATCAGTGACCAAACAGCGTTGACTGGTTTTGACACCTTCCCTCAGGGTATCCCTTGCACCCGTATCTTCTCCAACCTAATTGCACAAATACTGCTGATTTTTGTCTCGCATCATCCTAAACGTTAAGTTCCTCTGCAACCACTTCTCACGGCTCAACTGCACCATTGCCTGAAGATAGGTTAAAATGTAGCGCTCTTTAGCAATAACACTAGTACTATAAACCTTCATTAGACCTTTAAAAAACCTGCCCCAGACTGGACAAAATTCCCTATTACATCCTCTCTGCTATCTCGCAGTCATTAATGGGAATGAGCCGTGCTGCTTCCCAAGCTACCCAGCACTCACGTCAGCATCCCACACCATCACAAAAGGGCAAACCAACGCCATGCAAAGAACAAAGTTTTAATTGCAACACGACTTTTTTTTTTTTTTTCTGTTAGAAAACTATATCCACTGTACAGTCAGGTTTTAGCCTTCAGAGTAACCATTCAAGAACAGTTTACTGATGATAAAACTGGCGTTTATCTTGTGCTTTTCAACAGGTGAACTATCTAATAAGCAGCAGAATCCCTGTGCTAAAGAGATTATGCACTGAAGCACTGAATGTAGTAAAACGCTGCGTTAAATTTAGCAGGTGCTCGGTTTGCATTTATTAAGCCATTATTCCCTGTGCTGGTTCTTCCCTCCCCTCTACTTTCAAAACCTTGAGCTTTCTTTTGCAATGACTCTTCCTATGCCTTTGAGCTCCCACTCCACTGAAGAAATTCACTGCTGCTCCACCAAAGACCCTATATCAGGTAATTGCAGTTAAGAGGTATTTTGAAGGCTTAAGTTGTGCTTGTCCTGGCTCTCTGCACAGGAATGAATTTCGCTCCCTGTGTGTGTGCGCGTTCGAAGGCTCTACAATGTTTGTGACTCACAAATTGCCGTTTTGTTCGGAGGGCTTTTTATTGTGTGTGAGGCTAAGCTCTTGAGTCATGGCATTTTTGTGTTGATTGGAGAGGGAAGGAAGCACTTCTATGTTTTTTAAATAATTCTAAATATATATTAAGAAAAATACATTACATGAAGTGACTGAACCCACTTCAACTCACTTCTGATGGGTTTTTTTAATCATTTGTGCACATTTGTAAGAAAATTAGCTTAACTTTGCCTCAAATTAAAAACTGAACTTAACTTATTTTCTATCCTCCAATATGTATTATATGTGTATATCACGTATAGTTGCAGTTACATAGATGCACTGTGTACAAAAAGCATCCTCAGACCAAGCTATCTTTTCAGAGCCAAAACATAAATATATATGGTTTATTAATTCAGTTATCCAATTTTCTTTATTAAGCAATATAGTGTTTAATTAGTATTCATGTGTATGTATATTATTTCTTTAATGATAACTCAGTATGGCTTCTGTTTTCCTTATTCTTTCCTAAGCATCGTGCCCGAGCGATTATCCCACATGGGATTTATAAATACAGGGTTGCAGATTTCCCTATAGCAGCACACTTACTTGCTCATGATGAAAGCCGCGAGGGGGGGAAGCAACAACAAGCTAACAAGAACATCAAATTTAATCATGATAACTGTTTTTTTCATGAGAATTTATATGAAGGAAGGTATTTTATGTCTGTCATGAGAGACTTCACCTGTAACAGACTGAGATGCCTTCATTTGTGCAGTACATTTGCTGCACCTTCCATTGCCCAAAGCAACTCCCTATATGCAAAATTTTCTTTCTTTCTTTTTCTTAAAGATCCTGAAAAGCAAAATGTAAAAATCCTGTGTGTTCTTTAGCATTGCTACAGGGGTTAAATTGTTAATGCTTTACTTTCACTCTAGTTTTTTATCAAACTTTCTTTTTTCTCTCCCTGGGGATAAACAAATGGACAGCTTTCCTCTCCAGTATTCTTCCTTCCATTACCATCACAGCAGAATGCATCTGAGACTATAATAATTCAGTGATGAAATACAAAATGTCGCAATGCCATCTCTCTTAAAGTGAACTGAGATTTTGTTATGCCATTTTAGGTGCACTAATAGCTCCTAAAGTCCCATGGAGTATCTTAATGTGAATTTAATGAGCTGATAGCATATAAATGACAGTACTGTGAGGGTGAAGGTGACATAACCTTTTTCCTTCTATTTGATGTTTGTCTTTGAAAAAATACAGATCTTTTCAAAACGTACTGCATTATTACAAAGTGCTGCATCATTCAGCAAGGAGGCTACCATTGTTTTATCATTTTAAAGCCCTTTTTTGCTCTCTTCATGGCACAAGATATAAAAGCACTTTTTAGTTCACCATTAAGGTAATTACAAATCTAAACACTTGCCCTTGCAGCACGGTGCCAATACGTGGCACTCCGGTGCTCGTGGCCATGTTGTGGTGTGCACATCCAGTGACAACCCATCATTTTTATCATGTGTTGATACCAGTACTGGTAGCATGGAACCAGTAAAATTGTGTATGAATCACATGGAAACCATCCATCTTTATTTCCTGGGTGTCATCTTTTTTTCTGCTATCAAGGATAACGCCGAGACATCTACTCATCATTGCTGACTCCCAAACTCCATGTGTCATTACTGGAGTGTTGTCATTTATAACAAGTTGCCTCCCCTCACCACCAGCTCCACTCAACGGTGTCACAGCCCATTGTGCTCCCAAATCCCAATCACCTTCCGCGCGGTAATGAACTGTGATCCCATCAGCACTGGCTTGGATCAGCACTGACACCGCCGCACACAGGGGAGGAAGACACCAACAGTAAAAGATAATATATTGGTAATCAGATAGCAGCAGACGTATAGAAAACATAACTGGCAAATTAAGGAGGTAACTGAATGTATGAGGTTATTAAAGTTTGCCGGAGTGTAGCAATGTAGCTTTTCCACTGCAGTTTGAAGCATTCTCCTTAAACCTTTAATTCCAGCCTAAGAAATGACATCTCAGGGGTTTTTTTTTCCTCCCAACCTAAACACTTAGAGACATGGCAGCCAATAATTTGATCCCTCCCATGCTAAATTCTTTGCAACTTGAAAAGAAAAATTATTAACTTTCACTTCTCTTTCACCAGATATTATAAACATATTGCTCCTAAACCATGTATCGATCCCAGAAATTATTTACTATTTGAAAACTTTATCATCAGCCGGACTTATTTCTTTTAATTTTATGCCTATTAGCTGAGTTTAGGTCAATCAAGGATTTTTGGGTGTTTGATTGTTTGTTAACTTTAAAACACGGGTAAGACAGATTATGAGTTAGTTCTGAAAAGACAGCATATTCTCTATATTTTCTGACAGTCCCTATGTTGTTACATGCAGTACCTAAGACTAAGTGAGTTAAATTTATAAAAGTTATTTCTTCCATCAGTAGAAATGATAACATTTGCTCTTCTGAGAAAGATGTACCTTGGGGCTGTGGTTGACAAAGGAAAAATAAAAAAATAATAAACAAGCAGCTTACGTGTTTCAAAAAGTTGGAATTTTGGCAATGTATGAAATTTGTTTAGAAAACCCTTTTCGTTGCCAGGTGACAAGGCAAAACATATCACATATGCTTAACAACCAGCTTGTACATATTTTGTCTTTCCAAGGTTTCTAGGGCTGGTCAGGCACAATGATGCATTACAGCTGAAGGAGCTTCCAACAGGGACAAATGTTTGTCTCTTTCCAAAAGAATTTTCCTAATCCTTAAGAAAAACAACTCAATATTTCTCATTGTTTAATGATTGAGTAAGGATTAATTCTGTCCAAAATTCATCGTATTACAAATCATAACATATATATTGTGTTTGCTGAGGATGAATACTACTGGTTTTCTGGCACACTGTATTTGTTAGCATTTCGTGGTATAGTACAAGCAGTAGTTCTGCTAATACATACAAATTTCTTACAATAGTCTGACATCCTATCCCTGTTCTACTGTCAGACAACAATGCAAGCAGTGTAAAAACTTATGGATGACTAAGGATCAATGATAATAATGTATTAAAACTTATATCCTACTACTTACAAAAGCTGCTGTTGCCATAGTCCGAGCACCTTAAGGTCTCTGATGTTTCCTTTTCATCAACATTTCATTCCGCTGATGAACATTGCAATTTCAGAGGATCGAATAATTAGTTAAGGTCATAGAGGAAGTCAGAGACAGAGCAGAAAAAACCCAACCACCCCGCACTCAGATTCCCCTGAAATCGGCCATCGTCGTAAGAGGCCCGTCCTTCCCGTCTCAAAACTCAGCTCTGGCTGTGAACATTTACACTTATCCCATGGCCTGTAGTTGGAGTTAATGGACTTCACACATGTGAAATTAATTGTGGGGATAATTCTGAAACAATTACCTTTTCCTGGAATCCCAGTCAACAACTTTTCTAATAAATCATGGTGCTGCTCGCATTATGAAGATCATTAGTAATCAAATGCATCTGTATACTCAGCCTGTTTGCTCGCTTAAACTCAAAATATTAAAAGGCCAAGAAGAGTTAGGGATCCAAACATACAATATGGACACAGAGGACCTGTCTACTCTCTTCCAAGCACCCTGTTCTAGCTGCAATTTTAAACTCTTTGTGCCATTATGCAAACTTTAATCCCAATCCCAATCTCTCTTAGAAAAAGCATCTCATGTTCATGCCTACAGACTCCAAGTATTCTGACTCTTTCTTTCTTTTTTTTTTTTTTACGTTCCAATTTTTCCTCAAAGGAAAATTCAGCGTGATTCCTGAGATTAAAATGTTTTTTCTCTAATTACACTTGTTGGTAGAAAGCAATAAATCAGTTTTCAAATAGCATCACTGATTCATTTAGAACAACGAGCCTTCATTTCATTATTTCTCTGTGGCACGGAGGGGCTGCCCTCATGCCTGCTGAGCACAGGCTCTTATACAGGTTGGGTTCTTCTCTCCACACCAATCTTTACAAGTCCACCACCCCTTTCCTCCAACCTACTGCACCTTCTCCCACCTACCCTGGGGAAGAAACAAGCACACAGAGAAAACTTAATCCTAAAAAACTTTTCTTTTCTCTCTGTTGGAGAGTACAGCTTCTTGAACTAGATATCCAATAGGAACACTTGTGCCTGCAAATTCCAGTTTGTTCTCCCTGCCAGTAAACCACGCGTGCCACCAAACCAGTTTCCTAGAATCCTCATCAAAAGACAACAACAAAGGTCTGTAATGATGGTCAAATCAAATTTATTTAAAAGGGAAAAAGAGACCATACACAAAACCTTTCTGCGTTACCATCCAGAGGCACTATGCTTCTACCTGCAGCCATTAATATTCACTGGCCCTCTAACGCCTTAAAATTTAGTTTGTTTTTTTTTTTAACTCCTTTGGTTTTTTATTGTAGATTATACCCTGTTTCAGTACAAGGCATCCATTTACACAGTGTAAACTTACAGTGTGAGATATGATCCCAGATGAGGTATTGTCTCAAACAGAAAATGAAAAATATTCCATGCATTTTAAACATGAATCAAAGATCATAAGTTACACAAATGCGTAATACATTTCTGCTATTCTCTGGCAGGAAAGAAAAACAAAACTGGCAGCTATACCAATTGTATAATGGTAATTATTGAGAGAAATAATTATACAAAAACCTGTTCAAATTATATATGGGATGGAATGACTCAAAGCGAGAAGAATTTAAAGTGATAGCTAGTACTTCAGCAAACCTCACTGTATGACACCGGGCAGAAAATCAGACAAATAAATGTATCTGCTGAAATCTTTCTACCCCCTGAAGTTTGTAAAAAGTGGACAAAAAGCAACTATTCTCACTCGGTGGGGTCCGGCTGCAGGGATATCGGGGTCGGCTGGTTTACCGGGGAGGCTCCCAGCCACCCAGGGATCTCTGCAGCATCAGGGCACGAGTACTCCTACACACAGGAAAGAAGGATGCCCTACCACAATTTTTTTCTAAACAGACTGTAATCACTTATTTATACTCATTCAGTAACACCAGTCCTCCCTCAGCTGCAGGTGGGTTTAGAAAATTAAAACACCACATTAGAGGTGAGAAGTGGAGTGAGATGTTGCGACAGAGCCAGGTAGCCCCGCAGCACTGAGGCCCACCCTGAATTCTCACCTGCATCTCTAAGATCATTTCTGTACCCAAAGCTAAAACTTCTTGTTCAAGAGGTTTTAATCTCCAGTTCTGATTGCTGTGACTGCGCCCTCATCCCATCACCCTGATGCCTACCTCACTCTGGATGAAACATGCAGTCAGTGAAATTATCATCCTTGCAAAGCCAAGGAAGACTCACCACATCTTCCCTTTTTTTGCTGAACCTCTTTCTGGCTTTCCCACATTACATTCAAGCTTCTTGTTCTTCCTTCTGTTCCAGATCTTGCTTCTCAAACACCTCTCCCTATTTTCAAAACTTTTGCTTCTGTCATGTCCCCTGCCTCCTTCCACCCAGTTTTTAAACTTCTGTCCTCACTTCCAACAACTGGACACCTTGGCCAAAGCCCTTCTCAAGATAACAGGTTTTTCATTATGTGTGCATGAGAAAATACAAAGATCCTGAATTTATCTCTATTAGCTACAACCATCTCCCCAAATCTCCCTTCTGACCTGTTACCTTATGTTACATCTGTGTTGCTATTCTGCTTCCCACCGTATCGCATCTTAGTTGAAATTGGTGTGACTCAGCTGAGGATTACAGGCTTTTACATGTACTCTAAATACACATGTGATTGCTGCAAGTTGAAATAATAAATGCTATGAAATAAAAGTGTTATTGATTGCCAAGGATAACAATTTAGTGACAAGAAAAGGAGAACAAGATAATAAAATATTACTTCGGTTTCTCTTAAAAGTTTCTCTTTTCACAGACCACTCATATAGGCGAAGTATCACATGCACCGTCCTGTATTAATAATAACTTTTCAAAGTTTGTATTCTAAGAGCTTGGAAAACCAGCTGCTAACAAAGCTTTATCTTCCAATGCATCATGTCCATCACAGCTTTCTGTGTACATGACACAGAGCTTCAAGAAAGACTTCAGACAACCTAAGTTTTTCATGAAGTACCTAAAGCATCACATTCCAAAGACGTCAGTAAAGAGCAAAACTATTCTGTGTTGCTGAGTCCATTTACACTATAAACAACCAGATCCTACCATCAGTCAAGGTCCTACCACTGGAGTCTCATTTGCACCTGTACTAAGTTTGACCCAAAGAGGGGAAAAATGGCAAGATGAAAATAATTTTTTTCACATTGTCTTAGATTTGCACAACACCAAATGAAATCTCCAGCCTTTAAGTAACTGATGCCACAATTAAATCCGTATGTTGAACAAGTTGCATCAACTTACTTTCTAGTGAGTTTACTACTGAAAAACTTATGTCACATTACTATTTTCTTCTTCGCTTTGCAGTCATCAAACAAAATCTGTTTGCCAAGTGTTTCTCTTTCATTCTTGAGGTACACAAAATGGAAACAGCGCGCTCAAGAGCTCAGGAAGTATTGCGGAGAGAGGATTTGTCCATCAGCTCTCATCCAACAGATACCCTCTTGCCAGGCGTTACTACTTGCCTTTGACGTCCTCTTCATGGACCATTTCATTGTATGGTTTAAATTTCAGATCTGGTATCATGTTCACAGTTGTGAGTACTGTACAAAACCTACTCCCTAAAATTCTGGTTGCCAGTGAAAATGCAGTAAGAAAGATGACAAAGGCTTCAGGATACAAGTGAAAATGACAAAAGACAGAAGAAGACTCTTCTGCTGACAAGCAAATTATAGACAGTGCAACTTACTCACTTGCCATATCAAAAAAGTTGCTTTTTCTGAAAAGAAAAAAATGTTAATATTATTTAACAAGGTTCACATAGGCTTGTGGTTCTAAAGTCCAGCCCAGAAACATGACAAGTTTTTTTTGTGCAGAGGGAAAAGTAGCGAGTGGTGCATAGGATTTACAGTTAATACTACCATTTCTTTCAGTATTCAGATATTGTATTTATTTCTTCAATGCACATAATAAGCTGTGTTATTACACTGTGTTCTTTCTAATTAAATTAGCTTCTGCTATACAGTCCTTCAGTGTTACAGTATTCTAGGAAACAAATACAGTGCCATAAAACCAAAAACCCACTATGGACTCAGATAGTTAGATGGTTGCCCAAAATTTAAATTAGGATAGTACTTGAAGGGCAATAATAATGTATATATATTCAACTTTAGGTATTACACGTCCCCCGGTGGTGTTTTCTTTAATGGTTTTACCCTCTAGGCACCTCTATAAGACAAGGAGGTGATATTACCCCTAATTTAGGGATACGGACCTGAAACACAGAGTGCAGTTGATTTGCTTAAGATGACATATGGAGCCCATGACAGCCTTGGGATCTGGGAACAGATATCCCACATCTTACTCAAGTATCCTACCCCCAGGACTAGCTGACCTTACTGAAAATGAGTCTCCCCTGGAAACACCGTAGGGAATCCTTTTTAACAACACTGGGAAAAATCAGGGAAGATATTTGTATCCTTATAGAATAAAATACAAATCAAACCCCTGCACACAGGGGTTTGGGAGAAAAGCATCCCCTTGGAAGACACCATGGGAGAGACATTGAGGTTTCCAGGAGCAGGAATAAGATACTGAGCTCCATGTAAATTTCTAAATCATGCCAAAAAGTAAGACGTTTACATAATATCCAGACACATTGGATTTTCACCGCTTCAGCCACCCTTTTGCCTGCCCTGCACCCATGGCTGTGCAGGGAGGACCACAGCCTTGAGATGAGTATCCATGTGGGATATGCACAGCACCAGCCAAGGAAGAACTTCAGTCTCCCTTTTCCACTTGTTTCCTCAAAAGATCAGGTTAGAAGGGCAGTTTTGATTCCTGCAGCCCATATTAAGCACTCTGGGAGGAAGGGCCACCATTAAATCAGCGCAGCATGCCTTTTCCTGTACTGACGCTTGGCTGACTCAGAGTGTGGGAGCCCACCACTTTCCCTCTCTGCACAGCCTCTTCCCAGCCGTGCTCCACTTCAACCAGATTTTGTCATTTATTTCAGAAAATATTTTAACAATTCTTACCCCACTTCCTTTCTCATGTCTTTCCCTCACTTCATAACACAAACATAATTCCTGCAGATTTTATTTATCTTATTTCTATATTTTCTTTTTTACTGTTTGCATCTTGGTAGGAACTGTAAGACCAAACCAACAGAAGACTCCTGTTGCGGTATAATAAAAAAAAAAATCTAACTAAAAAGATAATATGAATCTTGAGAATCAAAGGAGAGGCAAAAAAATAAAGAAAGGTGGGTGGGTGATATGAAGACACACAGGATCATATTATCAGAAACAGATGAAGAACAAACTGCTGTGCCCCAACTGCTGGATCATCCAGGTCTCTCTTTCTAGCTCTAATCCTTTGGTGACAACTTCTCATCTGCCTATAAGGTGTCACAAAGGGAACGGGAGCAGTGGAGGTCCTTGTTAGAAGTCATGTGAATGGGACCAAATAATACTGGATGCTATAACAATGTCAGGGGAGATGGAAATAAGCAGCAACATCCACAAAATCCAGAAGAAAGAATCTAGATTTCCCCCCTCCTTGGCATTTTGCCGAGTTGTGTGTTTGCCGAGTTGTGTGTGTCAGTTGTACTGACACTGCTGATCTGAGTAGGTTAAAAGAAGGGAATCAGAGTTCAATAAAAGACTGGACATTGTAATAGCAGCATTTTGGGGGTTATTCACTTGTATTTTGAATGACATGCACAGTGGGAAGATGTGGCAAATGGTTTGAGTTTTTGCCTTACAGGAAATTGCAGAGGTTTTCAAGACCAGAAGAAAAAGCAACTATTTTTATTTCGCTTTTATTGAAAAAGGCGAGTTATATATTTGGGAAGAGGAAGCTCTCATTCCAAGAAGTCAAGTCATTAATTTCTATATCCCAAGCCAAGAACTCTCACACTGTGGGTTACAAGGTCACCAATGAAGCTGTTAGCAATGTTACTATTCCCATCGCCTTTGTTAAGGTTAACACCTTCTGCAAAGCACAATCAACTTTTAAGGCACAATATAAAACTTTAATAGCGCTCGTAATTAGTGCCAACAGTGGTAGTTTCTGTGATGTCTACGAGGGCCTTAGTTAAGGACTGTATATTCCATTTCACTTGGGTCAACCATCTATCAGGTGATAACTACTGTTCCCTGCTACCAACCTGGACTGGCTGCCGCCATGAAGCTGCAATTGCCATTGAACCCTGCTTATTCTTGCAACATATTACAATAGACGTGTTTGTCATGGTACTTGGCAGCAGGCTTTAGCTTATTATCAGGGCATGCACTTTGCATGAACGCTGTTGTGCATATTTTATTATCACGTTGTGAAATGTGTATTGAGCTAGGTTGCTTGGATAAACTTCGCAACAAAAATGACACTAGCATAGCAGTGAATGGGATTTACAACTCATGCTTCCGAGCACCTTTACTGCGCAAAAACTGTTTATTAGCACAAGTTTTCCCTTTGTATGCTGTGTTTACTTGTTTCCCAGCAGGGTCTGCTGATGTTAATGGACTCACAGCAGTACATTCTACTTCTGTTATTACAGGTCTAATTCAGTCATTAACATTTCATTAATGGACTGGCCTCCTAGCTGTTTGCATGGCTGTCTAGATATTGATGAGCTTTCTAGTATAGAAAACTGGTATTTAAGGCAGACTCTTAAAGGTTTATTAAAATGTTAGTGAATCTTCATAGCATTCTGTCATTTATTTTAGAAGATAAAAGCCAAACCCCTGAAGAAATCTGCATTGCAAAAGTTGTCAGCACCCGAATAGAAAATAAATTTCATGCAAAAATACTAAGGAGAGAAAAAAAAAAAAGATTCCACAGATACATCACCTGGATACAAGTCTTCAGTTCCTGCCTTAAAACCAACACGGCTCAGCACTGCCAAGTCCGCTGTGCTCTACCTTGGAAGGAATTGCATTTCGGTGGGACACAAATTGATTCCTTTTTCCACCTCGCAAGGGTGTTCTGCAGCTCCACTAGCTCACATTTGCAGACTCTGAACTGGAGTTTGTAATCCTTCCCACAATCTACTCCATCGGAAACAGCCTTACTGGTACAAGTGGAATTGGTCAAACTAAGAGACTGCTCAGAATAGCAAGGCAGTAGTTTTGGAGACCTTTGACATTATCACCAAAGAGGAAGACTTATTCCAATTTTTAGACTTCCATAATTTTCTAGCTTTATCAACAGTGTAGTTATAAAACAATCTAGGTGCTATCTGTACCCCAGTAGAAGGTAAGTGTCCTTATGAAATTGCTCGATGGAGTTATGAGGTGCTTCCTTTTACCACATCTCTGCTTTTTCCCCGTTAAAAGGAACGTGTATTTTCAGGCACCACAGAGAGTTGAAATACACTGCATCATATCATATGAGTGTCTAATGCAAGTACTTTGTGAAAATTACTAATTTGATATCATAATTATGCTTGTAATATAAAATCATTAAGCACTGTCATATTGCACAGTAAATGGAACTTATATTGATGTAATAAAATGTATTTCAATTCCTTTACAATAATTTTATCATATTCTTTAATGGTACCCACAGTTAACAAAAATAAGATACAGTGAGAAAAAACATGGTTGGTGGGTACCCTGTACTACAATATTAGGTCACAATAGATAATACATGAGCTTCCTTATGTGCTTTTTTACATTTATGAACAACTGCAACTTATATTTGGTTTTGTTAGAGAATGAGACATTAAAAAGTAGAGGTAGGATTAGAGGCTAGTAAACAAAATTCCTAGTGTAAGTTCCCTTAATAAATTCAGCATTATACGTGCCTTTGAATTCTGCTTTATAAATGGCACTATAAATACTATTGATCCTAAATTATTTTTTTTTTTTAAGGATCTTTCTAGCTCAGTCAGTCAGGACTATGCCAGGATGACATGAAAATAGATCTCTTATTACGAAACCTGAAGCTTATTATCTTGATAAATGTAGCTACGTTTGAGAAATCAGAGGGTGGGAGGTACAAAGAGAAAGGGGCGACACTGTATTTTTATACAAATATGTTCAAGTGTTTTTCTCCTCTGTAGAACTGTCACAGCCCAGAATGTATGAGCTACTCATTTAACAGTTGAAAAAAGGAAAAAGAAAAAAAGAAAGAAAAAACCCCAAGAATTATGAGAAAGGATGACAAATCCTCATCTAAACATTTTCATCTAGGTTTCTTTTGTCTGTCAGGGTAAATAAAATGAAGAAACAAACCACAACTAGGGGGGGGGGCGGGGGGGGGCGGAAAAGCAGTCAGCTAAAATGTCATGGCTTGCTTCTCTGCAGGTGTCAACTTGACTTCACTGAAATGGCATACAACTTTGATTTTCTCATCAGGAAAAAATGTTTATTCCCTCTACCAGACCTAACAGATAAGAACGTACTGTGTGTAACATCGCATATTTTGATATTGTGGATTTCTGTGTATTCTTGAGACACATGCTAAAAATATTTTGTGTGCTCTGCCTTGAATTGTTGTCATGAATTATTAAAATGAGCTGTTACTTTTTCATTAAACTGGCAGCCTTAATAATTTAAACACTGGTCTTTAAGAGACTTACTGTATATTGATGTTCTTCACAGGAAGAAAGAGACCCTCCCATTTATTTTCTATCTGTCTTGATTTTTTTGGTTTTTTTAATGCATTGCATGACATATCATGCATTACTATATGCCTATGTTATTTTAGCATGCCAGAAAACATTTCTTTACATTTGATTTGTCATGGAGAATTTAGCTGGCTTTTACTCCTGTAGCTAGTATTTGCAGTTATGGGAAACTCATACTTTCTGAATGTTCAAGTGTACCTCATGGGTAAAGGTTCAATTTACTCTTGGAAATGAGGTAGGAAATAACCTTCAAAGTTGTTATATGTGTGTGTGGTAATTTACAGCGGACCACTGGTCCATCTGGATGGCAACCTTCTTGCACCTGAGCAATGCCTGATGCCCCAAAGGAAAACCAAAAGCTAAGACACATGTGAAAGAATTTAGAAGTTACAGCCTTTCTTCTCAACTAATTTGAACAAAAAAAAAAAACTTGCTCTGTGGCAGCAATGGCTGAAAATGAAGTTTTTGGAAAGTTTGTTGGCAAATCATTGAGCTTTGTTAATCACTTAAAGTTTAACATCGATTAAGTTGTGTTGGGTCTTACCTAGGAGTGGTTGACGACCATTTCACTCCCTTCAGGCATGTGGACTGATGTTGGTATAATGGTCAGCAACATTGGAAGCAATTGCTCAACCATCTCATTACAGCTTTGATTTAGCATCTTCATCTCCTATAACCCTCTGAAGACCAGAAAGCTGTTACAGAATTTTTAATGAAAAAAAATTTATATTGAACTACTATTATAACTCTTTTGGAGGGGATGAGTCTGGGTTTCTCTTCCTCAAGAGCTGGACGATTCACACTCCTGTGAAACCACTTAGTAAGCTTCAATCTTTGAAAGCAATTTTGCACAATTTTCTATTAATAGAATGGATTTCATGATCACAAGCCCTGCAAGTTTGCACCTATCATCACAGAATATATCCTACAATACTTCTAAATGTATCTTGTCCAGATTTTGACAGTAACTTTTTGCATTACCTGTGGAAAGTCACTTACATCCTTTGCATTTCTGCTTAACCGTGAAATGGGAATGAGAGAAGTTTTCATCTTTGTAAACAACTACTTCCTTAGGTGGCATATATTAAACTGAAAAGCATAAAATGGATTTAAAAAATTCAAATACTTTTAATATCAACAGTGAAAATAGCTTTAAAGTTAGAAGCTAACACAAAAACTTAAGTAATTGTTCATCCGCATTCAAAATAGAGCAAATCTGGCAGTGACAAAGCCATAAGGTAATACCCACCATCTCCTAACCAGGGAACTCATCCTCAGCTACCGAAACAACAGCATTCACCACAGGGCTTTAATGACCATTTTTTAGCATATTTTACTATGAAAACCAGTACAATTCAAACAACATCATCCTCACTCAAATAGTTCCGAGTGACCCTCAGAAGGTATTGCTTTAGACTTTCTCCTCTTTTGGCTTCATTTCTAAAGGAAATACAAACTTGCTTTAAAATTAACATTTCTCTAACCAATTAAGGGTTCAGTCCATTCCTCATCCAAGAAATGGTGACCACCAGCAATTAGCTTACAAGACTACAAGAAGCATAAGTAGATATTCAGATTTCAGGAATTTTTAGGTCAAAGGAAATTGAGAAAAAACTCAATTTTACCATTAAAGTTCAGAGAACAGTTCAACTGATAAGGTTTTTCTTTTGCTGAATTAAAACTTTCAAAAACAAATCAATAGATTTTTTTTAAGAAATCACTTCCCTGCCAATCAAAATAGTCTGTGAATTGCAAAATAAAAAAAAGAGTCTAAAATACTGAAATGCTTTAAATACATAAGAACAATATATTGGGTCTAATGAGAAAACAATAAATTGATAATCTCCGAAATCTAATCCCAGGACAGACATAATTTGCATCAGTCTGTTTACCAAGTCCCTTAATCTCTTGAACCTCACTCAATTTCACGGCAAAACAACAAAGCAAGAACTGTTTCAAAACACCTCCCCAAAACCCAGAACAAACTCTCAACTGTCAGTCTTCCTGTGGTAGAAGTAGAGATGACAAAAATCAGAAATTTTGGGAGTCACTTGATGTTTATGATCCATGGTGATGTGTTACTTAAGTAACACCGATGCTCATTTTACACAGCACAAGATTACAAAATATTAACTTCAAATATCACATAAAGTATGAATAATCTTCATTGCTACAAATTTTTAAAATGCATCATATTTCTTTCCCGCATATGTCCTTGTAGCCTCATAAAACAAACTGTTTCATTATATGATTACGGGTTTGTGTATATATATCACAAAATGTTAGCTACTACAAAAAGTAAGAAAATAGATTTTGACATTGGAGAATTATTTGCCTACTCTCCTGTGCCTTTGGATCTAAAGGCAAAGCTACTCGGCTGTTTAATCTGGCCTGAGTCCAGGACTGCATACCATGGTAAGAGATGCCAAGAACAGTGATGCCACATGAAACAGAAGTTATCTTCTACAAACTCAAAATAATCCCAGGGCAATTTGTATTTTAAATGATATAAAGAACAATCTCATTTAGTTTTCTTGTCTGGTCAGGACCGATTTTCATTTGGGCAACTGAATTTTGTTCTTATTAATAAGATGTATGAGATGCTGTGATCACTTCACTGCACAGCATTTGACAACCCTTCCATACCATGTCCACTGAAATGCACGGCCCTACCTTCCCTGAGCATGACTTTCAGTCCTTAACTACACTAGAGGGTCACAGACTGCGGTGAACAGATATTGAATATGTTTTTTCCTTCTGCAGACAAACTCTTAAGTGCTGAAATCTAAACTTACATGAAAAAGAAACAGTCTCAGTCCAGTTTGCACTTTATCACTAGTTAAAACCCTCTAGGTAGGGAACCCTGCATGCATTCTCTCCCTCATTGTAAAGTAGCTGTATATTACCACCCTTTTAAATTAATCCACAATTCAGACTTCTGTCATGGTTCCATTTATTAGCTTCCAAAAAGGTTAGATGATTACAGATGCACTATATGTATAAAATTGTAGACAACCAGTTACAACAGCAAGTTTATATAGAATATCATGTGATTATATTTTTATTTATAATATGGAAAACACTTCAACTTTTCATTCTCATTCTAAGATAAAACTCCTCCCTACTTCTGTGAATACCCAGAGTCACAGATCCCATTGCCCTGGTTGGGAGAAGACAATAAAGATTTTCAGAGGGCATCATGCATGTCTCAGTAGTCGTGTGAATCAGTTTTTCATTATTAAACATAGAACTGTTAGCAGGTATCTCTCTTTCAGACAGGTGAGTGTTTAATCACATCCCTGATCACTTACTACTGCCTTCTGATGGTTCCTGCCTCACAATACCAGCCCAAGCATCCCAGATACCTTGGTTAAACAGTTATTTCATGGTCATTTGCCCCACGTGAATACAAATATTTTCAGACTCATTTTCTCTCTGTAGCTGAGGCTCCATACTGACAAACTGCTAAACTCCTTTATTTAAATATCAACAACTGCTTTTCAAATAAAGTAAAATTTCTTCTTTATATTTCTGTTTGAAAGCGCTCTCTCTCCTACTTGTTCAACTTGCGCTTTAGGTTCTGCACATGGACACCTCAGTAATTGTTAGAAGTCAGATGATTACGTTGTGCAATAACTTTTCAGTATTTTCCAACTTCTACAGTCTTACTAGATATCAAAATTATTCGTTGAAACCAGGTAAAATTCTGCAATTGCAATCAACTATCATAGGGGAGTAAGTTCCACTCACTGAAGTTGTTATGGTTTTATTTTTGGTGCTCAATAGTATGTGCTTTGAAAACTATTTCTTGTGAACAAAATGACAGAGGATTTAGTAGTGTGAAAAGTAATGCTCCACCAAATCAAGTGTTTACGTTATTGAAACATAACACTGGGATATGTTTGAGCTTGGAACAGGTATATTGGATAATCTTTTCAGGGGTCATATGTAAGTTTAATGTACTAAAGATGGGATCCACAATCGCTGTGGGAGATGATAGGAATTAAAATTAAGGAGTTTTCCCTACAATGTATGAAAAGTAGCTTATCAATAACTTTACACTAACTCTTCAAGAACAGTAAGAAGTCCAGCAAATGAAGGATTTTCATTATAGCATAGAATTTGATCAACATTCAGATAAGACAGAAAGAAAAAGAACAAAAGCTAGGATATCACACTTATGCTTATTACCAACATCTGGTATCCCACCAAAAAAGCAATCACATGACAGCAAAAAAACCAAAAATCATTTAAGAACAATATAAAGAATCTGTATCTCACCTGCAGTACCTATGCACCTTTTCACCTGAAAATGTTTCCGTTTCAGTGTAATTCTGAATTTGGTAGAAATACTTAAATTGTTTGTAGTAGGCAATATAAACACTTCCTGATATGGAGACATTGAAGTACCTCCTGAGACATTAGCAACACCCTATAAGCAAATACTCTGACTTTTATTCTCTGACATACCCTTGATGAAAACAGGCTTCAAAAGCCTGGCTCCAGGCACTCCCATTTCCTGCCACTCGAGGATTTAAGTAGACGACAGGATGGGGCACACCTGCCACATCAGATGAACATGGGCTACTCAGTACCCACGTCTCCTTGCCCAGTGAAAGATGATTCTTGCATGACACAGAACTAAGAGTTTAAACAAAAATAACATGTAAGGGGGTTATTTTACAAGCAATATTTGCATAGAGAGTGTCTAACAAATTAGTTTCTGCAACAAGGTCTATGTATAAAATAAGCAGGTTCTTCATGGTGCTCCAGGTGCTATAAGTTCTCATTCTCCATGTGTTAACTACTGGTCAGATCTTCCAGCTCTCACGCTCAATGCAATCATCTTCATCTGTGCAAACTGGACACAAACGTAAGTGTCCTGGCGTGGTATCATTCTGTAATGCTTTGGATGGGTGTGAAACATGGGAAATATGTAAGACTAGAAAAGTGGACTCATTAGAAAAATGTATAGCAGCATATCAGAATTGTCCGTTTCTATTGCCATAAAAATACTTGCAATAAGAAAAAACCAATCAATCAGAGGAAAACTGAAGAGGGGTATTATTTAGCGGAAAATTGTATACAACCTTCTTGAGACAACAAAATAACAAAGCAACTAGAATGGAAGGGAATTACCGGTTGGTTTAGTGTATATTGAAGCTATTATGGCATGGAATGGTTTTCCTAGAAGAACAGTGGAAACCTTGACACTTGGAGGGGCATGTAAAATGAGATTCAAGAAGACACTGGAAATATAAAATGAGCATCAGAAGACATCAGACCAGATAACTTTCCAGTCTGCACGACCATGTTTTATAGCCACGTGTTCCACTAGTGCTGTTTTCTGAGCCTGCACTGCTGCCGGTCCCCACGGCCATGCCTGTATTGGGCATCACAGACCCCATTCCTCTCTGGAAGGACGTGAGAACCGCTCAGCCAAGTGCTGTAAAGGGAACACCACCACCTCTTGATGTGTGAACGCCGGGATTTATGTGAGGAGCAAACACCAGCAAGCGAACACAGCTGTTCCAGGCATTACACAGCTTTTCTTCCCTGAACACTTCGAGGCCTCCAGAAAGACAGTCTGGGAGGTTGCAGAGCACCACGCAGGTGGAGAGGGACCTCTTTTAGCATTTTGAAATGTTTCTCAGCCTCAGGGCTACATATTACAACCAGGTTTCACTTGCTAGCACATTACCTCTTTTCCTTTGTACAGAACCGCCTTGCAGGTTCAGCTCCCCTGCCTTCAAGGTTCAAGGCAAATGCACAAGACATTCTCAAAGCCATGGGAACTGTGCTCAGTTTTGCAAAGCTTCTCTGTACTGTTTTAATGAAAACTCACTGTGGTTCTAATGGAAAGAAAATACCTTAAACTGACCCTTAACAAGAAATACAGAAGGGGGGGGAAAAACACCCACTATATGTGTGAAGTTTGACTAGTATTAGTGAAACAAAAGACCACAGCATACAAGTTTAAAAACCAGGTAACTCCGTCACCATAAGATTACTAGGAAGAGTTAAAATTCAGGTCTGGGAAAATTCAGTTTTCTGGGAAAAGTATTAAAGGAACATATTCTGAGCATTGCACAGTTAATTTTTGTTAGAAATTAGATATATCGTAAGATTTATTGAGATGCTTCATGTTTAATAAAATACTCATAACAGCCTGTGATATTTCACAGGATAAATAACAGGATCGTTAACTGTATTTGTATAGCAGGTCTAAGAATAATAAATGGTTCACTCAGTAACAAATTGACAAGTTATTTCAGGTTATAAAAATGTGTGAGATAAGAGTCAAAATGACAAAACACAAAGGATCAGGAGTTCTAGGGCAGACAGCATTTGAGTCCAAACCCAGGTTACCCCAATCCAAGCATCATTTAAACTCTGAAACCACTTGAAACAAGGAGATGGAAATTTCCAAGCCAAATCCCCAACAGGACACTGGAGGCAACCGTTCTTTTATTTCCTGCACAGCCAAAGACATCTCAATCGTCTCACGTTATTCAAATCTAATAAAAGATTAATATCCTTTTAGAATAAAATAATATAAAAGTATCTGAAGATAAACACGTAACAATTATTCATCCTGGCTATGCCCCTCAAAGAACACATGAACAGAGAAAGTTCAATACTTTTTAAAAAGTACATTCTTTTGAAAATATTGACAAGTGAAGACTCTGTGAGTATATTTGACTTCTAAACAAATTGCTTTCTTTTTTGGAAACGCTGAGAAGGCAGACACTCTTAGTGAGGTCAATGAGACTTACTGATTGCACAGTGTTAAGGAAAATTAGGCTACTTATTTGGGAACTAAATATGGATTTTAAGAGCATTCAATGAAGTCACACTTTTGAGCATTTTAGAGCTGGCCTACATTTTTTAAAGAAAAGTTTGAGACATTGAGCAACAACTTTTCAGAAGAACAAAATATTTATGATGTCCTTCATAGCAATTAAAGGCAATTCACATAATCTGAAAAAGATGATTTGGGCAGGGAGGGAGGTTGGCTACTCTTCCATTTTTCCTGTAACAAAATATCACTTTGCAATCCACTCAACATTCTTAGGGTGCCCCCAGATCTTGTCAGCTTTGACTCTGAGGTATCCAGAGGACAAGGAGTGGGTCTCCAGGATGGTATTTGCCACCAGTATTTGCCTCTCACCTGTATGTCAGGATAAAAAATGATGGAGATGAGACAGCTTAAAGAAAGGGATGTAAATAAATGCTTTCTGTGTTTTAGTGTAACTATTAAAATTTATAGAACACTCTCTCCAAAAGTCATTCTCATGTATTTTATCAGGGACAGTTTATTTCCAAAGTTTGCCTATCCAAGTCTCAGCAGGAAGCTGAGCTGTTGGTATTGGTTAGGTCTTTGATGTTCACAACAATAATAACGTAAACTGACTAAATAACGACAACTTTCGCCCCCAAAAAATTTAAAACCCCACATAGCTAGCCATTCTAAACTAAAACAACTGCTATTGCTATCAGTTTAAGTAATCACTTTCCCAGCTGACAGATGCAAAGCTCTCTGTTCAGATAATGACTTTTCCAGCTGACAAGAGTCAGGGAACAGGAAGTGTATGTGGGGATAAGTGTTTGGAAATTAGAGGACAGCCAAAGTTTGCAGCTACCTGTATTATCTGAAGGAGGTTAGTTTCCTTCTACGGGCACATTTTTACCTGAAATCAGCATAAATAAACATTTAAAAATAGGTTTAGTGCAGTGATATACTTTTGTACAGTGCTAGGCAATTTAATAAGTTTTTTATTTTCTGTTTGAGAGCAAAATCATTACATCAGCCAGTAGCTGCAGTTTTCAACAGTGCTTTTACAGGGCAAGGAGAAATGGTACATGCTGTATTGTTTCTGTCTGCGCTTAAGCCAAACCTGTTCCCTGATTTTGCAGCAGTGTTGGAAATGCAGTGCCTCCTGGCTACGAAAACCCCCGTCTTTTTAGAAACATGGCCCAAGTAAAGAACTGGCAAAATGTGTGCTATATTCATATGATTCACTGTCCTATGAAGTATTAAGGTGGTTACTACAAAATTGCAAAAGGAGGATCTCAAGACCTATCCAACACTTGGGGCATTTTTGTGCACCCTAATTCCTCACTCCCTTTGGATGTGGCTCAAAAGATGCAAATAACGAGCCAGTTCCTAAATTATACCTCTGCACAGCTCTTGGAGAGTATGTAGAGTGTATTTAATCCTGCGTAGAGCAAGGAAGAAGAGGCTATATGTTAGCTCTCCCTGGAGCTGTCAGGAGCGTAAAGCTGAAAATCTGATGGCAGTTTTGTGACCCAGCCTTTTCCTGTAGACCAACCTGTCAGATGGTCACCGCTAAGTTGCCCTAAAATAACAGAATCTCCATTATGTATTAAAGTAACTCTGCTGGGCTGATCATCATAAAAACTTATAAGCCAACATCATACTTTAGCATTTACCAGGGAAGGAAAGGCTGAGGAACTTCGGCTACAAGTCTGTAAAAGTATCAACATAAGCCAGCACATATGACTGTCAAGCTGATATGAAATGAAATATTTCTATTCATGATGACAGACTGAAATTTTTATTAGGTTTGACCAAACCGGAAACAAATATTGTGGTTTTTTTATCTTGCACTCCCTATCCTGCAATATTAATATTGTAAAACGGAAAAATCAATTTTGCAAAAAACAAAGAAATAAAAAAGTAAAATTCTTGAGCAGCTGTATCAGTAGTCTTCATGTCAATTATACCCAAAAACTACAAGAAAAATTATCAGTTTTTTAGTTTAACTCTTGCTGTAGTCTTATTGTCTGTTTCTATTTCTTATCTACCTATAAGTTTGCTTTTTCAAGTTAAACTTCCCACAGCCATAATAATAAGTCAAATATGAGGCTTGAACTCAACATCTCTGGTTTTTCTCTTCTGCTTAGAAGGCACTGGAGGTAAAAAGCAGCATACCTGAGAAAAGTAACACAGTACAGAATACGGCATGAAAATGAGCTAAGTAAAACCATGACAAGAACTAGAGAGAAAGGCTGTGAAATCTGATCTCTTAGAAAAGAAAGAATATACATGAAGAAAAGAAACAGCATACAAAAGTACAAGCATGCATGTGCTCATGCGGCACACTCGTCAGTGCAGAACATTTTCTTGTGCTTTTCTTTCTCTTTTATTCGTATAGCTTTAGCATAAGTTCATTATAACAATATGACTTTTTCACTAATCTATCTGCAAGGAGAAAGGAGAAATGATTGTGGCAAGATACGGAGGCTCGCAAATTAAGTAAAGGAATGCAAAAGAGCAATATCAGACTTCCACAGAACCTCTCAAACATTGAAAGTTTATTCTCTCATCAAACAACATTTCTTATTGAAGTGTAGGGGAGGTCTCACAGCACACACTATGATAGAAAATGCAATCCAAACCTCCACATATTGTTTTATTTACTTTTAAAAAAATTAACCTTCATTGAAACCTGCTTTGGCCTCACACCCATGGCATCACACACCAGAAACTATTACTTTCCTTTGAAACGTGCCTAGTAAACTTTAAAAGGCTCTCCCCCCAAACGCAGAGTACCTACAAATACTTAAGGGGTTAATAAACTCTTACAGTATACCAAAATCACAAGTTTTATACCTCAACTCTGTACAGTTGGAGCTCCCGAGAGAGGAGTAATTGCATTGTAGTAACGTTAAAGTTTGATTTAGGTTTCTCCATCGGCAGAATGAAGTGTGTCTTTACTTCTCAGGTGTGAGACTTGGCTGCTCTGCCTTTTGCAATATATTATCCCAACACTGTCAGAAAACGCTCAGCAGCGCCAATTCTTACTAAACTGGGTGTGTTATAAATCCAGTGTAAGCAGGGGATTTCTTATGCCAACAATGCTTCTCAACCTTTACCTTATTACCACACTTCTTGGCTGCTACGAGATAAAAAATCTTTTAAGCCTTTTTACTGCTTGTGTGTGAAATCTCAGATAATGTAGCCAAATGCAGGGAAAGTTCAGAGCTGTTTTATGACTCCATTTTATCAAGAATTTTGATCTACAAAGCCTGAACGCACAAATTCATCGCTGTAGGATGAGGTCAGTGAAACCACACCCATTCCCTCGACAGACCTTCCTTTTCCTTGAGTAGACAACTTTACGTGGGCTACAGAAATATGCCCTGTCAGATGAGGAACACTTGCCCTCGGATTGAACGCAATGCCAAGTACATCAGGAGTTTTCTACGCAGCAGACTTCAGCGCTGTGTATGCTTAAGACACATTATCTGTGAGTTTTGGAGGTGAAGTCCTTCCATAATGAAACTCAGCTGAGCAGGAACTAGCCTAGAAACACCAGCAGGAACGCCGAGGGCTAATGACAAGACAGGTTTGGCACAGAGGGATGCATGAAACAAAATAACCACAGTGAAGATTTCCAGAGAAAAATGTTAATTGTCTTGTAAGAGGGAAAGTGTGTGACGTGAGGAACAGGGAGGAATGGCAAACACATGTCAAGCAGCACACTTTATTTACCTTTCATTAGCATGTCTTCCTAGGAGAAGGTTAAATACTCAAGGAGAGGGATGGGATTTTTCTTATGTTAACTAATCCGGACAAAAGTGAACGGAGATTTGCTTTCTTCAGCATTCATTGATATTAATTGCTTTATTGAACTAGCTGTGGGAACACGGATTTCCCAATGCCAGCATAAAGGATCATTATTTATAAGCTAACTGATCCCACAAATTCTACACTTAGCTCAACATTTCCGTTGGAAACGCTGAAAGAATCTTTTAAAAAATCATTATATTTCATACTTTACACTAAGGCACACCAGCTAAATGATACAGGTTTTCCAGGAAAAGAAAAACAACTTTTTAAGTCTCACATAACAGACTCCAAATCAGCTCTGAAATGCTGCATATTATTACATTTTTCCTCCCTTTATTTTTCATTCTTTCCCTTTTCCCCTGACTTACAGGTGTCCTTAGTTACAGCCATCAGTAAAAACAAAACACATATGCAGACTATAAATCTGTATTTGTGTACTAATTCATAAGAGTAAAATATCTTTAGCTGCTCCTTCCAATTTCCTTTCCCTATTTGATTCGTAATTGCACTGCAGTATATTGGACTTAGGCATTCAGGAATTCGATTTTGTCCCAGAAGGTTGGTTAGCAGGAGAGACCTGCAAGTGTGGGTTCTGGCTTCAAGTAAATATATTTAGCAGGAAAGACTCCCAAGCACAATAAAAGCAACTAAATAAACACTGCAGCCTTTAATCAAAACACTAAGCTGTCACTGTAACCCTTTGGAGATAGATATGTATGACTCAGTCCATCAGAGTTCATGCAAAAATACACCACAACAGTCAGTGACATCAAATTACATTTCTCAGTACCAAGGAGTTAATAAATTTCAAGGAGAGATCAAGAATGAATGCTGAGTTCTTTTGTTCTAATACATCCTAACAATGCTTATGGCTTTGCTGCAGTTAAGCTCAACTTTACTGTTCAAAGATAAGTTTAGGGGCTTTATGTGCTGTTTTAAATCATAGCTGAACTAAACTTGGTATGTAAATTGCAAGGTGATAAATGTCTGTTTTTCTTATATTCCTTCCTCTTTATATCACAGTCAGAATCCTTCACCAGCCCCAAAACCGTAATCATTTTTGGCATAGTTTGGATGCGAATGTATAAGCTACAAAGGAAGAACTAGGATTTACTTTATAGTTGTAATCATTCAGTCCACACAGACAAAAAAAGCACTTTTAGCAGCCTGAAAAGAAGCACAGTATCCTTGGAGAAGAAATAGTTGATTAGAAAGATCACATTATTGCACAGACTTAGGTTAAAGCAGATCCACAGGTGGGAAAACGATTTGGCTGAGGCTAGCAAAACTCCAGGATACTGAGCCTACGTTTGAGGATCCTTGGCCAAGTGAGACACTGCTAGGTTTGCCTTATTAAAAGATAGATATTTGACGCAGATATTATTTAAGATTTGTATAGCAAAAGTGCCTTGTGGCTGTATTGATAGTCAAAGCCTCGTCAGGATAAACCTTGGGTTAAACAGATGCCACTGGCCGCTGCTCCAAAGCACGTTGACAGAAGAAACTGAACGACATATGAAGACAAACATGGCCATTCTTAAAATATCTGTTAAGTTTCTAGTTAAGTAATCAGTTGTAAGGATGGAATTCCTAAACTTTTCAGTATTAGGGAGACCAAACTAGAACCTCCAGAAGATAGGTTTTACCAACATATGACAACCAGGACTTGATATGTTGTGAAACCTGATGACAGGGACTTGAGGAATGTGAGGGCCATCTCTCCTTGTGAGATAGCAAGGCAAAAAAAGAACTTGGAGGGCTTTAACAGGGAAGAGCATACCATGACTCCAGAGGGAAATACACAGAAACTACCAGCAAGCATAAACCAGGCAGTACATATATCGCCAATAAGCCCACGTTTAGAAAGCCAACCAATCGCCTCTGATCATTACTGAGGAGAGAAGCTATAAAGGAAAATGGAAATATTATATTAAAAGGTCGTAAGTGCTAAATAAGCTTATAAAAAACTATAATAAAGGGCAACAGTTTGCTTACCCAATGGGCAAGAAGACAAAATAAGGGATGGTTCTAAAATTTCACATGAAGTAGATGTCTCATCCTTCTCTTATTCTAATGCAATACAACAATAGTTCTTAGAAATCCAAAAGATGAAACAAAATTTCAAGTTTTGTTATCAGGCCATTAAATGGTAGACCAGTACTATAAAGGAAAGGAAGCATTTAAGAGTCTCCTCTGTGTTATTTCCAAGAAAGCGTTTTTTAAGTTCTTTCCTGTGTTCCCATAGCTATTCTTTTTTGAAGAGTATTTCAAGATTTCAGAATCTGTTAAACTGAAGATTTAATGAGTGTATGTTGCCAATACATGGATGAGCTTAGTATTAGTTTTGTATGTACATATGCATGTGTGCACATACACACCGTAAACTTGGAGAACAACCCATGGCTTACTTAGGTGGAACTCGTCACACTTTGTGTTCAATTGAACTGTTCAAAGGAAGCCTGAAAAAAATCTTTACATCTCTTATTTGAATTGGGCTGGCATGGAAAATCATGTTCATATTGTACTCATTTGTGGTCTGCTTCTCAGGAATTTTAACAGATGACAATTCAAAGATAAATTTGCTTTAAAAATAAATGATGAAAAATAACTGGCTTCTCAGCTCTTATTTCATAATCTCGAAAGTATGTTCAGATTTATATAATTAAAGTAGAAAATAGAAGTCTAAAAATGAAATCTAGTTTTGCATTAGAGCAGCCGGCATTAATAGGATTCTTCTTTCACTCCCTTTGTTTTCTGCTGCAGTGCCACGCTCCTTACCCAGCTCAGATGGGTCACCACGAGTGGGGAAAACATGAGGATTGGACCCACTCAGGCTGTGGTTGACGCCACGGCATGGGAGCTCCAGGCTTGTGGCAGCTCCATCACCCAGGCCAGAAACTGGGGCAAAGAACACAGCCCTTCTTAACAGCTGCCAGGAAAGAAAACATGGGACACCAAACAGGTCTCCCCAGCCTGAATCTCAGGGAGGTCGTCTCCTGCACATATCCATCTTAATCATGTGAGGTGAGAAGATATTCAGTTGGAAGCCCATTAAACATACACATGCTCATATCTGGGCAGGTACTTTACTGAGCCAAAGCCTACAGTTGGGACAATTTGGACAATTTTTTTCCATCTATGTATGACCTCTAACTGTGGCTTTCAGCACTCATTCCCTTCTTTAATTTTGATGAAAAAATAAGACTCATTTTCTTTCCTTCACAGAGCAGTAATTTTGAAGTTGAGGGTGTTATACTGTAACTCAAAAATAGTACAAACAGCCAAAACAGTTCAGATTTGAGCCTGATGAGTGAGGTATAGGGCCTAAGGTCTGACTGCAACTCTTAAAATCAGCTATATCTCTGGAGAATAGCAAAATGCCTTGCTGGGCATGAAGTTGAAGAGCAATTCTCACAAACTTTGAAGGCTCTACTAATTTTCTCTAAACCAGGGGTGGCCAAACCTATTTCAATAGTGTCAATACTCTTCCTAACCCAAATCCAAACTTGTTTTATAGTCTACTTAGTGCAGGCCACAACCCTATGCAACACTACAGGCTTGGGGAAGAGTGTCTGGAAAGCTGCCTGGTGGAAAAGGACCTGGGGGTGTTGATTGACAGCCGGCTGAACATGAGCCAGCAGTGTGCCCAGGTGGCCAAGAAGGCCAACGGCATCCTGGCCTGTATCAGAAATGGTGTGGCCAGCAGGAGTAGGGAGGTGTTCATGCCCCTGTACTCGGCGCTGGTGAGGCCGCACCTCGAATGCTGTGTTCAGGTTTGGGCCCCTCACTACCAGAAGGACATTGAGGTGCTGGAGCCTGTCCAGAGAAGGGCGACGAAGCTGGTGAGTGGTCTGGAGCACAAGTGTGATGAGGAGCAGCTGAGGGAACTGGGGTTGTTCAGTCTGGAGAAGAGGAGGCTGAGGGGAGACCTCATCACTCTCTACAACTGCCTGAAAGGGGGTTGTGGGGAGGTGGGTGTTGGTCTCTTCTCCCCAGTGACTAGCGACAGGACAAGAGGAAATGGCCTCAAGTTGTGCCGGGAGAAGTTTAGGCTGGATATTAGGAAAAATGTCTTTACGGAGAGAGTGGTGAAGCACTGGCACAGGCTGCCCAGGGAGGTGGTGGAGTCCCCATCCCTGGAGGTGTTCAAGGAACATGTGAATGTGGCATTGTGGGACATGGTTTAGTGGGCATGGTGGGGTTGGGTTGATGGTTGGACTTGATGATCTTACAGGTCTTTTCCAACCTTAGTGATTCTGTGATTCTGTGATTCTGTGACTGTGCCTCAATTTCAAATATGACTTGTATCTCTCCTGCCAAAGACCTTTAACAAAAGCTGACAATACTGTAGGCAAGTTCCCTCTATATTTTCTATCCATCGCTACTAACACCAGGTTTCAGATATGTCCAACAAAATTAAAAAGACACCAAATAAATGAGAAAGTGGAATAGCAAATATAACAAGAGAAGAGAGCAAACCAGCCCTGGTTTAATTTGCAGAACCAAAAAATCTGCAGCGACATAACATCGCGTAGCTTGTTGCTCCTCTGAGTAGCGTTACTACAATGAAGCTCACACCTGAAAGCAAAAGAAAGCATAGCTGGCAGTACACTCATAACAGTTCAAACAGGGCGTCACTGAAAGAAGCAATGCAAAATGCAGTCGAATTTCACCCCTTCATCTCTGGTATGCCTCAGGTCAACTCTAAAATTATTCATTTGGCCTCTACTCTTTTACCAACTCTGAGGTGTTTGGAAGAAATGTAAATTTGATATGAATTTGGAAAATCAAAAGCTTGTGCTAATAGAGACATGGAAACAAGAACAAAATTTCGAAAGCGCTCCCCATCCCAAAAAAAAGAAAAAACAAACCAAAACCCAAGAGAAATAAAAGTGTTTATCTATCTCTAGTAAATTGGACTTTCAGGCTTCCAAGTCAATTCAGTGAAAATTTCAGTGAAATGATCATCCATGGGACTGCCTCTTACACCTTTTCTGTAGGACCAGCATAAATCCTGTACCTAGGCAATCCCTTTCTGCCTACCCTTACATCCTTTTTCCAGCTTTATCTTCACAGCCTTGCACCTCTCCCTCTGTATCATCAATTGCTTTGTCAGCAATGCCACCCCTGAGATCATGTCCATCCTTCCTGCCACTCCTACGCTCATCCTATTTAGGTCACGTCTGGTCCAAGGTTCTCTTCTCCCATTTTTCAATATCTGTGACTTCCATGGTGGCAGTAAGAAAACAGCTTTCTGAGGAATGGCTTCAGAGGCGAACACGTATATATTTATTGACACATATTTTAAAATGATTGAGACCTGCCAAGCTGCATATACAGCTAATGTGATTGACTGGATGATCTATGACTGTAAGTAAGTCACCACTTGGTCCTTGTCATACTCAATAGTTGTGCCTATTCCTTCACCAGATTCTTTGGATCAGGGTACCTGTCCTCATGTGTGTTTTTATAGGTCTTGGGATTGTCAGCAATTTTGCTAATAATAAAAATAATAAAGCAAAACAATTTTTTGCGGTGGACTAATCTCTTAAGCTGTAAAAGCCTGAGTTGATTAGTGAGTACCAACTCATCTCTAGTGTATGAGAAGGAGGGAATAGTTTTCTGGACACCAAAAGTAAAAGCTGAAGTTGAAAACTCCTCAACCCGTGCATCTAACACCAAGGAGAGGTGGGCTTCCTACTGGAAGTCTGTCTCTGTTAGGGAATAGGATTAGAATTGAAAAGACCTTGTCAAATTGGAGAAATTACCTAAAAAATAACATTTAATTAAAGAAGGAAAAATGCAAATTTTATGGTTCGTTAATAATAGCCAGGATGTTAAATACAGAATAGGGGACATTCTGTTAAGACAGGAGTGCTGCATAACACAGTGCAGTTAAGCAGATCAGAATCCTAAATGTTAGAAAGCTGTGGAAAAAAGATACATAACGCCTCAGGGTGCATGCAAATGTATCAAACTGCAAAAAACGTGAAATAACCCGCTGAACTTCTTGGCCTTGATAGTACTTAATCCAGCTGTAGAACTACACACAGTCATGAAATACCGAGGTCAAGAAAGATGTGGACAAACAGGAGAGCATCTAGAAGAGAAGAGTGAGATTGATAAACATCTAGAAAGCCGGACTTTCAAGGAAAAAAAAAAAAAAAGGAAGGAATTAGGGTTGTTTGTTCTATAGAAGAGGCTGAGGAAAAATTGCACATAAAAATATGTGCATTGTGAAACAAAGGGGAAGGAAATGGATTGTTATCCATGACGATTGTGGACAGGCAAAACCAGCAGTCCACTGAAATTGCAGCAAAGGGCATTTTGCTGAGATATTGTGAAAAATCTCACAGACATGTTAATAAACTAACATATTACTCAGTGCTAGTGGAGATGTCTGAACTGGACCTTCAGATGAGGCTTTTTCAGTAAACCACATGTCAGACGATGCACAATGGACTGTCCAGTGACAGTAGGAGAAAAACCGCAAGCCAACAACAAAAAACCTACAGCTATTTTCTTGGGTGAAACTTCAGAAAAAAAAGAAGTGTTTGCTTATATGGAAAAAAAACTTGAAAATGAGAAACATTTTGTGCAATTTCATTAGGATTTACATCCTTTAATGTGAGATAGACTTAAAATCTATTTTTAACCAAAGAATCTTATTAAAGTAAGAAGATTGCCTGGTTTACTACTTGTAGTTGTTTCAAGCAGTGGTGGCTGATGATGCTCTTTATAAACAATAGGGAATAAATTTAAACAAGCTAAAAGATGTTTAATGTAAAAAACTGTAGCTCGAGAAAAAATATGTTGTTGCGGATTGCATATTTTACATGCAATTTATGCTGCAGTTTCTCTTCATTAACCACATCTCGCAGATTTTTCAAAGCAACAGCATGAATATTATTAACATGTGTTAAAAATGTGTTTAAAATAATGTATAAAGCTTTGTGTTTAAAGCAAAAGTTTAGGTATAATGAACAAGGGTGTCTGTATTTTATATATTGGTTTGTACGCGTGTTGATATATAAACCAGGCTATGTGTGCACAGACACATGCACATATATATTGCTTTAGAGTTCGTGTTTTAATTAAGCTGAACTAGACCTTAACAAGAACATCCAATTCATAATTCTCTCATTCCGTTCTATAGATTCTTATTAGTTAAAGCGGATATAATCCATTCTGAAATGTGACATGTAGAAATTGCTAGCGTCTCCTTTTGTTGTATTTCTTTCCTTACCATTGGTTTCCTTTTACTACAGAAAGCTCAGGAAAAGTCTTCTAGCATTAAGTTGTTCTCTGCAGTACTTTCCCTTTGTACACACCTTCCAAAATTCTTTTTGGCATCACAGTATTTATAGAAATTATCGATCATGGCAGACACAGGGTTTGAAAATTACAAAAATTAAAAACTTTAAATCTCAGCAATGGACAATACCCAGTATCATTGGATGAATCTAGTCCCAGTAACATCTCCACTTCAGTGTATCTCTTCAGTGATAAATTTTATGTACAACACCTTCACTGTCAAAAAACAAAACTCCAAACAAAAAATAATACCATAATCAAACTCAAACATAATATTCTGGAGTAGCATCTTTTGACATTTTAGGCATGAGTCTTTGGAATACACTCAGCATTGATTAAATTTCCTCCCGCTGTTGTAATTGGGAGTATTATTAGGTCAACAGAGCGCTTTCACAAATCCTATCCTACTGTCTAATGTCAAGGAATAGCCTGAATTCTTCATCAGTAGCATGCTGGGATTGGATCTATACTAAATTTTTCAGAGAAAGTAAAAAGTGTCTGTGTATATTTTCTACCTTTCAATGAAGAAAAAACAAGGCTTTTTTTTCCGCTTTTTTTTTTCCATTTTCTTTTTCATCTCAGTGAAAACAAAACCAAGATGCATTACTCTGAAAGGCTTTCAGAGTGCCTGGATGTTAATTCTCATACACCTCGGGTACTGGAATCAAGCTACATGACAAATTCTAATGCTCCTTTTGAAGACACCTGTGTGGTTATACTATGTCTAGTTAGGATAACATTAGCCAAATGGAAGTTTTATAGTGATAAGTTCCTGTTGATGACAACTTTCATTTTGGCATAGACATGTAGTGATATATTACTTTACTTAAGCTTTATATAAAAAAATAGAAAGTAGAAAAAGTAGAAGTTAGTACAATCCAGGAACAGAAATAATTTTATAAATGTATCACAAACAAACCATATTTTCCCTTGAAGAAGCAGGCAAAATGTAATAAAAGGTGCTTAAAAGACATTAAGTTCACATTTCAAATACCAGTAAAATCCTTCTCCTCTTCCTCCACATTTTCACCAGGCTGATCCTGCACCTCATTTTTCTTTTCGCTTTATATTTTTGTTGGAACAGGTTTGCAGCTTACACATCTCTGCTCTGATGTTTGTTACTCATGTATACCTGTTCCCTGATTTGGCAGAATCACGGTGGTGTTTCATCAGCTTTCAGTGCTGCTTATTTTGTCTGTTGAATCTTCATATTTCCCTTCTTTTAAGTCATCCAACCATATTTTTTGGACTTGGCATAATAAGCTCATCTTCAGGAGACCATCTCCACATTACCGCTTGATAGTTTGCATGCAGTGTATGTGAAAATAGATTAAAAACTAGCTGGAATCAACTTTACCCATTTTGGCACAGACAAGTTGAGAACAATATTTGTTGATAGTAACCGCTTCACTTTTTGGACATAAAGACCCTACGTGAGTTTCAGTATTTCCTTGAAGATGTGTGATGAAAGCCTAATACATCAGCAAGCTTTAGCTAGGGTGTGTAAATAAATTACACTTCCACACCTAAGATTTAGGTCTCCCAGTTTGCTCTTTCCTACAAAAACACTCGTGGTCTTGCACCATAAAAAGGCACACAGGCCAACAGACGCGTGTCATGAGTCTTACCCTGGTCCCTGTCCCAGCTCCCTGATAACTTGATACACCATTTGAAGAGCCAAAGAAGAGCATGAGGAGGACGCTGGTTTTGGCAGTGATGCTGACCAACCTATACTGTGTGCGGCACCGAGCGCCCACAAAAAAGAACATACAGCACTTCATGTCACCTCTGCCCAAGATGATTTGAGAAGCTCGGTTGCCCTATGACATGCTTTTGTTAGCTTAAACAGGAGGATACAAGTGTCACAGTACAGTTGCAGCGCATGACCCAAAGAGTGTAATAGGAGCAGGACTAAAACATCCATTAGGAAAAAAAACATTTCAGAATCAAAATATTTATGTTCTGAGGCAAAGTGGTTTTGGTTTCAGGTTTTTCCTTGAAACTTTTTGTTTTCTGTAGCAGAAAAAATTTGATAATCAACTGAAATTTTGGCCTAAATATTGAAACTTGACACCACTTATTTAGGTTTGAATAATGTTCTGTTTATTGTCCCAAGAAAAGAAAGAAGATATCCTGCACTTCAAAACTAATGGCTATGTGTCTTTGTTAACCAGGGAAGCAGGGGCCAGGGGTTGGAATTAATATAACACCATCTGTCCAGGCACTCTTTTTCTAATAAATGGATTCTTTTCTCTAACAAGCCATACAAGAGCAGTCCACAAATACTGCCCCATACCTAAACAACAATTAAAAAAGTACAGCAGAACAAACTCAAGGAGGTTTCTTAAAAAATGAGGGACAGCACTGTCCTAAAGGTGGGTCTTTCTCTGCAGGAGAAAGGGAGAGAAGGATTGCTCATTTCTTAACCTTCTATTTATTTTATCATCGTGATCTGAACTGTGTGTGTCTATTTTACAAGTTGTTTCCTTGATCGTCAGCTGGTTGGGTTTGCCCTTGCAATGGGAAGGTTTGCAAGTTCGGAAACACTCCACCTTGGGGAGTGAGGACCCCAGTGCTTACATCAACCACCAGAGAGGGACGGTCTGCTTTGAAACCAGGACTTCCAGAGGCAGGACTCCAGAGGCTTGGTATGTAAAAGTCTCTCTTCCTAAAGATATTGGTAATCCCATGTTGATAAAAACTCAGTCTGTAAATAAGTAATTTTGAAGCGGTGTTGGCGTCTGATACATGCACAACCAGAAGCACCAGTTTAAATCAGCTAGAGCTCCGTAAACTAGCACTGGAAGTGCTCCTAGCAAATCAGGGTGCGCCATCAAATTGGAGTATCCCAAGGGTCCAGGGGAATTTACACCTGGATTCAATTCTGAATCCAAAATTCGGATGCATGTGCTGTGAAACTGGTTATGATAAATCCATAACCAGCTCCAAATAGCTGAAAAAAAAAAAAAAATAGCATTATTGGTAGTTCTAAATGAGTTTCAAAGCAGCCTAACCCACAACCAGGCTGTAAAACATCCTGCACTTCTCCTCGCTCAGTGAACCCTGCTTCATCCCAAGTAAATCACAGAGCAGAATGAAAGTCCAGTCCAAATTAGAACACCACAGGTGAATGATAGCCCCCGAGCTTGTGCAGTTAGCTGATTTTCCGTAGGAAATCAAGCTCAGTTTCATCCCACCCTGCTTCAGATGTTTCACGGTGTTACCTACGTTAGATGCCTACTAGGCTTGGCCTCCCCTGCCATGGGCTGGAAAAGGCAAACACTGCTAATGGGCACCTGGCCACACGTGGATCCCAGGGGCTGTATCTCAACCACTTTATAATTAAGCAAGGCAGGGCCTTTTTCCTGGCTCTGAGGGCAAGGGACATGGTACGGATCACATCTCTATGGCTGCCTGGCCTCCCTAAGAGCAGTTTGGTGTCTAGGTCGGGTAAGAAACCTTGTTTCTGGCCAAAGCTGTGCCAGGGATGCTGTTAACGGTCCAGGGGATGGGTAGCTGTGCACCAAGCATGCACCTGGGGAATTGGGATGAGCAGCACAGGCATGGGCTGGGGTCTCTCTCTGCGGAAGGGTGACAGAAAGAAACTGGGGAACCATGCTTTTAATTTGGGTGACTTATGTGATCATGTTGATGCATGATCTAAAAGCCCACTGAATTAAGCAAAAAGACTCTAATTAATGATAAGGTTTATAGGGCAGATTATTACTTTATTCTTTCCTCAAACCTGTGTTTTACTCCAGTAACCCTGGCACAGTGTAAATCCATTAGCAATGCTGTCTTCTGTTCCGCATTGCCCAGGCAGCATGACTAAGTCTGGGCTTGAACAATCAAACTCGGTTGCTTAAACCGGGATCCTTCTGAGGCTTCACCCATGACACAGCTTCAGCATTAAGTATGAAGTGAAGAGTAGAAATGAAAGGATATTTATTATAAAACAAGAGCTTTTGTTAGTACCAGCTTGGACATGTGACATTATTTGGAGAAGTGACAAGTCTTTTTATACCAAGATTTCAGCGCTACTCATTGGAGTTGCCTGCTGCCTACCGCACTACACTTATGCTTACTCCCTAACCACTTACAGAAGAGACATAATCCAAGTCTCCCAAGCTTTTTTTAATATCCAAATATATTTCACTGCCAAACTGGAGATGTAACCAAACTTCACATCAAGCCATAAGCACAGCAGATCATTTTATCTTCTCTCACCTTGTTCAAACATCTCAGATACCTTTGTTTCTGGGCTGTAATGTTGTTTACGTAATTGTGCATTTCTGCCCTTTAGATCAGGGCATGTTATTCAACAAGAAGACAACAGCTAAAAATAGTTACTTTTCTTTCTTCTACCAGTAAGCAATCAAGTCTATGAGGTCTACATGCAACCCCAAATTCTTGAACTAAAAGTTAAGGCAGCCGTTCCCTGGGGAAGAGCTAACTTCATTTATAAAACATATTTGATTTCCTTTTTCTAATCTCTCCATAGCCTTTTTACACTGCTGCGTGCTTTAATTTTGCTTTCAGTCAGAAGTTTAAAAACTTTAGCTTCTAATAACTGGAAAAAAATGGTTATTTAAAGATAACTGCAACTTGCTTAACATGCCAGACTATCATATGCTCACTGCTTTGAAGCTGCAAATTAATGACGAGCAGGAACAGTGACTATCTTTCAGAGGAAACTGACCTCTTTCTAATGGCTCATCGCTAATGTCATCTGTCTGCTGCATCTCATTATGTGAATTTCACGGAGTAAGAAAGTATCTTAAGGCTGTGCACAAATAAAAAGGACCTTCTAGTATTGAGCACTTTGAAAATTTTTGATCTCTCAAAATACCTTCCTTAGATACTGGTTTCCCCTTTTGTGCATGGCACGCTGCTTATGTCATCTATTCTCTGTGACTAATTATGTTAATTTTGTGCCATAAAAGTAACTGAAGGCTGTTAAGGAATAAAAGCTTTTGAGTGGCCTTATTTCATAAACACCCCTTTTGAACAAGGCGCATTTAGTCATATTTGCAGTAACAAAAAGAGTCTTGTGCTAAAAATACAACAAAGGCTCTTGAATATGGCCATTTATTCCTACTTTATTAGGTAATTTATGAAAAGTATGAAGGGAAGCCTTTTTGTTACTATAATTTGCATAAAGCTGGTGCCCCATTAATGAGATAACTTCCTGCCTTTTGTGTACCACCAGCTGGAAATAGAAATATAGGAACTTTTCTGTCTCCCAATTACTTAACCTGCTGAGTTCAGAGTTGGAGAGTAAACAGGATTCCTATCAGCCAAAGAAGTTGATTTCTGCTCCTCTATCTAAAATATTTTTATTTAATTAAGGAGCCAGTGAATGTGAAACATTAAAAATATACTAAATGTCCATCAAGTAGATGGGACCAAGCCTTTAGACCTGTGCTTCAATTCTGCACCTGTCTTTTTGTGCTGTCAGTCGCTATTAGTTGTGCTACAGACTGTATCCTTCACAAATTGAGGCAGACATCTAAACCCAACATTTTGAAGGTATCTGGGTGCCAAAGGATGCAGATGGGTTCTAGACATCATTTTAAAAATCACCTAGAAACTCGATTGGCATCCAGTGCCCAGACACTTTCAAAAATCCCATTAATTGCCTCTTTGGTGCCTAATACTTTAGAAATTCTCATCTGGATAGAGAACTCCCTGCCCTAGAAGGAATAACTGAGCATTTCCCAGTGGGAAGAAAAACCCTCACCTATAACACTGATCTGTATACCAAAAGTTCAATCTACCTTCACATCGGCCTACATGATACAACAGTATGTGGTAGTCTGCTTAAAAACAGAGGTATTCACATTGGTGTTTCTTCTTCAATAAGTTTTTCACTTTAATAGCGGCATTTTGACTGCTGAACTAAAGGTATTGTTTATCAATTGTGGCATCTGGGAATCATTTATACATAAGGTGATGACTTAGCCATAAAATCAATGGACCAGCTCCCTGTTTAGATATTTTTGCACTGTTTACTATCTCTGAATTTATTTCAAGTGACTTAATTATAATTAGGATAATGACAACTCCTTAACAGTATGCTGAAACATATGCAGGTTATGAAAAAAGCTATGTGTATAATAAGACCTTACATTTCAGCTGCACAGATTTTGTGTAGTTTGAGGTCAGTTTGTTGGAGCATTAAAGATTGCTTGATTAGCTATACCCACCTAATCTGTTAAATCTGAATAAAAGGCATCCTTTGCTGTGGAATAGAGCATGTGACAGGTTCGTACTCACCATACCCTGCTGCACTCTTTGCTTATACTTTGGGGGTTCCCTGCTTTCCCATTGCAGAAAAGCTGGTCTCATCACCATTCAACTCTAAAGGAGGAAAAGGCAATCAAAATCACCTTTCAGACAATAAACCAGATTCAATCCCAGTTTAGAGTCCTTTCACACTACCCTGTATATCTAAACAAATCACTGCAAATCCACATATCACCTCTTCTAGTTAAAATATGGATATATTTAGAATAGCTGCAATATAGTTGCCAGTGGCATTTTAACTATGAGCTAAACCACGACTGCTGACAGGCTAAAGGTTATCACAGTCAAGGTCCTAATTACTCCACAAATTGCAGCTAGACGGTAAGATTCATCTCCTCTTGCTTGAGACACTGAGCTGGGGAGGAAAGTCTCCAAGGTCTCCTTTCAGGGGCAGCGGAGACATGCAGACTCTTCTAGATTGGGCTTCACAACTCATAAGGGCAGATTCATTCCCAATTTAGACATCCGGAGTACAGACTTAGAAGGTATGAGTTGAGACTCAGGTTATTTTTAGCCCAGTTTGCACTTAAAATAACATGGTTCAAATTGTATCTGAAGGGGTATCTGAATCTGAATCTTGAAATAGTACACAATCACCTAATTTCCTGCGCATGGCACTACAATTGCTGTGTTTCTACCTGTGGCAACCAATGAAGACCACCATTTTTCCCAGTTTGCACACACATTTCTGCCAGATTTTTCCCTGACACATTGAATATTTTCTGCAGCACCATTTGGTGCTAGAATGGGCTACTTTACCCAAGACTGCATGAAAAAAAATGTGTTTCTAGGACCTGAAAAAGACTTGGGAGAGGAGGCAGAGAATTAACTCCCAGCATATGGTGTTTGCTGGACCAACACGCTCATGGTGCAGCAACTCAAGTAGGCTGGAAAGCATTTAGAGTAGTCAATAGTGTTGCTTCTCTCTTCTAGGTGTGAAGTATTCACAAGCAAGAGCCACTGCTCTGCTGCAGAGAAACCTAGGGCACCGACCTCATGTCTCAGAAGAAGGTACTCCATGCAGACTGCAGGGTAGGGTACAGAAGCTCTCTAAATATCCATACCACCTAGAAGAAGTGACTGTTTCTAAACCACCCACGCACAGTAATTCATACTGTAGGGTTACAGAAGCATTTAGGAAACACTGTCCTTCTGCTGTTTCCTGCTTGAAAAGTAGAAATGGAGGCGGGAGCATCTTATGTGCAACCTTGGAGCATAAAGATATGTTCTAGACTGACCATCAGGGAAAAGCACATGCAACACATTCTCACTTCTGACATTGATTAAATAAATCTCATTAATTCACAGCTTTTTGGGTTTTTTTCCCACTCAAAGACAAGATTTTTCTTTTTTATTCTTTTTCCTAGGTAAGTAGTCTTTTTGACTCCCTCACAAGGTAACTTCCCTTTCACATCTCTCTTTGTATCAGTCTGAGTCCCCATGTCCTGCAAAGGGCTGGTCCAGACCCCCTGGGCAGGAGGCTCTGCAGTGTCCCTCCTGCAAGAGTAGGGAGCACGGGAGATGCCCCTGAGGTCCTGCTCCTCAGATCACAGCCTTTTTGTACACCACCAGTACTTGACTTAGACTCCTGCACTCTTCAGGTTGGCCAACTATACGGGTTGACCATCTACATGCCTCCCCAGTCCTGCCAAAAGCTTTACCCACCTGGAGAGAGAAAGGTCAGGGAAGGTGGTAAGGGCACGCAGGGTGTCTTTCCTCCTCTTCCTCCTCCTCGCTGCCACCCACAGGTTTCAAACCTTAACCAAAGACTTACCAGGGAGGTATTTTTTGCACATGGCTGGCCCAGACGGTTGCCAGCTTTCCAGAGCTTTCCCCTGGTACGTTGCAATAAAGGTTCAGCTGCTGTGGAGAGAAGGGAAAAGAGAAAGAAATGCATCTTTATGTGCAGGAATGAAGAGATATGCCTAGAAAGACATTGGGTGTTGAGTGTTTAAGATTCAGTGGAATATGAGTCTATATAAAACTTGAAATAAAAGAAGCCCATTGACCTATTTAATGGGACTAGTCATTAAAGCCGTGAGAGCTAAGGAAAAAAACAGCCTAATGAGGAATTAAAAAAATAAAAAAGGAAAAAAAAACCCTCTCTCCATGCCCACTAGCCCAGGGCTAGCTTAATTAAAGTCAATGTAGAAATCTGCAAGAATAAAGAAATAAACAGTTAAATGTGTTATTTTTATCCCCCTATTCCCGGCTTCTCATTCCCTGTGATTGGTTTCATTCTCAAATAAACCAACAGCCTCTTGTTTGCTTTCTATTCTCTGCCTAATTTGGATAAATATAAACTTTGCTAGGCAAACCCAGAAAATAAGTTGTTACCCTGAATATGAAGCTCTGATGAACATTGTTTTGTGATTCTGATAACTACGAATATTTATAGTATGTGGTTTAAGAGGGCAGCACTAATTGGACAATGGTTTCTGGACTCTCTTCTCAAAGCACTTAAATGATAAATCATTCACCAAAGACATATAATATAAATAAAGCGATAGATTGGCTTTCCCTCTCTCTTCCTTTCTTTTGATTTACAAAACAGCTCCAACGAGCTGTCTGTGGCCAGAAAGCCAGTATTACTATGGAGTTAGAACATTGTTATGTCTGTTTACAATGATTTGGGAGAGTAGAGGGGAAAAGTTTGAATCAACAAATATTTTCTACATTCCTACTGGTAACTCCAAGGCCCATTTCAGGGTGGGGTTTTTTTCCCCCCTTGTCTGTTACAAGTTATGATGTGTGGATGAAGGCTTTTTCCCATGCAGTAATGACTGTATACTGAGATTTCAAGGGGCTGTTCATGACAATCCCATTTTCTGTGTAATTTCATGGTTGTCTTCTTGAATGAAGATATTGGCTGCTCTGAAGCAGGAGGTCAGATGCTCCTGCTCCCTTTCAGTATTGTTCCGGAGTATGTTTCCTTTCAGCTGATGAAAAGTAATTCATCATTTACACCCTTGAATTCTGCCAGCGTTTTTTTGAACAACTTTTCTTTCCCCGTGGTACCTTGGGCCCATGAAAGAGATAAATAGGTTCAATACAACTCCGGGCCCCGGATCCTGGGAGCAGGTTCGGCCTCGGAGGCCCTAAGCTGCCCCTTTCTCATGATGGAGTTTGTCACCTTTCTACCTCTGGAAGTCAAATCCTGTCGACTCAGCCATCTCTCAGCCTCTCTGAAGTGGCTTTGGCACCCACTGGGGCATGTGAGCTTAAAATTGATTTTTTTTTTTTTAAGATCTGTCAAGTTCCCTTAAGGGAGTGGGCTGACAGCCGGCCGGCCCCGCAGCCCCTCACAAAGCCCTCAATGTCTAACAGGCACCCGAGGAACTTCCTTCGCGGGGGCAAGGGGCCCCCAATTCCTGACGCCTCGGGAGGGCGGCGTTGCTGAGAAACTGGCCCTCCACGGGAGAAACCTTCCTGCCAGCCTGCCTCCTTTAGGAAGCCTTTTAGCCTGATTTTTCCTTTTTTTTTATTTTTTAAGAAGCAGAGATGTTAAAGAAAACAGCGGCAGCCAGCTTGACTGGGATGCCCTTTGCGAGCGGAGATGCTCCCTGGCATGGTGCACAGCATCACATGGCCACTGCTCACCTCCACTCGGGACAAGAGGACAGTGTCCCCCGCATGCCTTGGCGATACTTGGCACCCAGGTAGCATTTCCACCCCCGGCTTCCTCTGCACTGTGCAAATAATTCATTGCAATGCCCCGTAAACCCTCAAAAATCAGTGGACAGGCAGTCACGGGCAGGGAAAGTGACAATGCAAAGAGAATAAAGGGAAGAGTTTCAGCTGTTGGTATGAAAAAAGAGAGGGGAGTATATTTTGGGTAGATACTCCATTCTTTTAATAACCACTGCCGCACATAGTTGCGGCAAAAGGCATCTAAAAGCAGGACTGCTCACTGGAGTAAATGAAAACCCCTTTGCAGAGTGAGGCTTCAACTCCTGAAAATTTGGTTCCCAGAGACTGCCTTGGCACTGCCCCAAGGCATGCAGGAGCAGAGGATGCTCCTTGCCACCACGGTACCATCACACAGCTCACAGGTGTCTCTGTGAGCATTTCAGAACTCGCCCAGGTAAATAAAATTCATTTTGAAGGAAAGAGCTGTCAGCAGATTAGATCGCTGGAAAGCAAAGAAAAGCTTGTTATAGAAACACCTCTGAAAGGGACTCAGGCTAAAGCAATAATTTCAGTGCAGTAATTCTGAGCTATTCCAAGGCATGCATTTAAGCGTTCTCAGACACAAAGAGGGTTAGTAATATAACCCCTTATTTATTTTTTTGGTAACTCTCTCTTATTTGGAGTAGTCTTTTAGAAGAGCAAATAATCTTTCCACTTGATCAATTTTTGTCGACTTCTCGCTCAGCACATACTGCTGTTGGGGACTAAAATATGGAATATTCCCTGGGTTGGCTTTTTTTAAATACAGTATGGCTCCCTCCTCCCTTTGCTGCAAGTGTTTGTTTTTAACAAAAATATCCTGTGCATCAACATTATCAATACACGTTCGTGGTGGGCAAAAGGATGGTTAATTTGCTGCTGTGGTGACAGCAGGGGGAGCAAAAATCACTGCATCATGGGGGAATTCACAATAACACTGGCTGTTAAAAAAACACTTCTGAAAAGAGGTAGACGTTCTGAAGAAAACAATTCTTGTATGCATTTATTATTGCCATCCAAGCTAAAGCTGTAGGTTAGCCCAGAATTTGCTATGCAAACCATTAGCAGAGGCAGAGGGCAGCTAGGAGAAACTACAAGTATGAAACAAAAGTCATGAGAGAGCTGAGCTCTTTTTAACTCACGAGGGGAGTGCTGGAAGCCCCTCTGGAAGCAAAAAGGAACAATGAAGATTTGCAGCTTGTCATAAATAATTTTTTTTTTTTTTTAACTGTATGCTGTGCTGCAGGGGAGGGAACTGCAGCCCACCCGGCGCCAGGAGGCACGGCTGGAGTCGGACCTCTCAGTGCTTTGCCTCTGACGACGTAGGGTTGGCAAGGGCACGGTGGTAGCTTAGCCCTGGCCCAAAAACAGTCCCAGGAGCAAACTATACAAGGCTCAACCAGTTACAAAATTAACTGAGTTACCTCAGATACTTGACATATATCCACACTTGCTGTACACACCCTTCTACTCAAGCTTTCCCTTCAGAGCCATGGGCTACCCTGTCAGCTTTTGTGGGTATTGGCCATAATGAATGCTATCAATAGGTCTGATTTCCTTTAACGTTTGACTGACTCTTTGAAATTGGATTGATTTCTTGCATCCCCTATTGCCAATCAGGTCACATTAAATGATTATGAAATGAATATTGTGATATCTGTCATGTTTGTCAGTTCTTCAGGTGAGGATGCACATGTTGCAATATAAAGCGAAATACTCCTCCTTTGTTCAACAGCTCTCCATCTGCCCATCCATCCATCCATCTGCCTCTGTGTATTCACACGCAAAAATAAAACCTGCTAAACAAATCCGTTATGTCTTTTTCCACACTATCATGATTTGTGGATCTATTTTTCCTTTCAATTTTCTGGAATACATTCACAGGATATTATTATCATCTCAAATATTTTTTCTGCAGTTAGCGTTCAGTATTTCCTTTTTGCTTTTCTAATTAGCCTTTCAGTTTTCTTCTGCTTATTTTATATAGTCTTTCAACCACTCCACCTTACCAGATTTTGTATATTTTTTTCAACACCTTGTGCTTATTGCTTATCTTACTTTTTACTATACAACCCTACTTAGCCACATTGGGCATTGTTACCTTTATCCTTCTTTAGACTTAAACCAGGATGAATTTCAAATGTCCTCCAACTGTTTCTGAAATATATTCCAATTTTCTTCAGTAGATTTACCATACATTATAATAAAATCCTGATAAAAATTCTTTAGCACATTTTGCATTCCCTCAAAGTCAGCTTGCCATACAGCTTGCATTGCTCTTTACTCAACAAATATTTTAAATCAAATGATGTCAAGATCACTGGATCTTTCATACCTCTCCAGTTCAACAGCCTTTATTACCCTTGGCTCAAATCCTTGAATTAATTCAAATAGCTTCTGAAAGACAATTCACTGAAATGTACAAGAAAATAGAGGCAATCCTATGTTAGCTTTAGAGACGTGAGTATTCCCTCCCTAGTTTTACCTTATTGCAGTCAATAACGAAGTAATTAAAAGCCATCTTTATCAAAGTTCTGGTGCTCTTGAAGGCCTCTCTCATCTGTAAGCAAAGACCTAAAAGTTCAAAGAATCATTCAGAAAACCACCTGACTACCTTTATTGTGCCCAACTTTTATCAGAATTGACATTGCTATGTCAGCCAAAATACTTGCAGCATTTCTCTCTGAAAACACTCATCTCCCAGGAATACTGATACAGCTCCTCCTCTGTCTACCCTTTCTCTCCACAAACCCCAGACTAGTATCTCAAAACCTCAATTTCTTGCCTCAACCATATCTGTGCTATTCCAATAATATCATGCTTATCCTTGATACTCATAGTTATCATTGATAAGTCTTTGATGTAATAAATCCTTGATATAGTATCATACTTATCCTTGCTATAAGATAAAATCAAAAATGAAAGCAGAAACTTAAGATACAGAGTAAAATATATTACTTGCCAATTTTCCACAGTAACTTTTCATCATTACTCCAAAATTACTTTTTAATGCAAAGAGTAGTTCCAATCACATAGAGGCCCACATGATTCAGATACTATCATAATCACAATTAGATTACATTACTGCAATCAGGAATGGAGATCATTAAGAGAAAGAATATAAATTGCTTTAGTTTTACAAGTACTGAGCTAGCAAAATTATAATTAATCTCCATTTATAATCTTTTCTTTCATAGAACTGCAAAGCATGCTACTTTTTTTAGGCCATCAATACAAATTAGAACTAAGTAATAAAGCCCTAACTACTACTACTGTGCAGTTCTCAATCGTAGAAACTTTCACATTACGTACAGAAGGCTTTTCATGCAAACAGTGCCCTCAGCGCAGAGGGTTTTTTCAGTGCAATAAGTCCAGCCATTTCTATAGTGAGTTTGCTGTTTATAACACAAAATGCAATCAAAACTGTCTATCCCTCTTCCGAACAATGGATATGAAGTCTGCTTCTAAAATTGGATGGTACGTTTTCTGAGAGATGAGACAATAATGACTTAGCAGCAGAGGCAAAAAAATGCACAAATACCAGATTTCACAAGTTTTCAGAAATTCCACTAAAAACAAACAGGCAATGCTGTCAGGAGTTGTGAGATGGCAGACAAGGCCTCATCTAACTCCAGTACGTACTGCCACATTGAATATACACAGCTCTGATAGAAGTTTTTAATGTTGTCATGTATGCTTTTCCTCATTTTAACTCTCCATTTTGAGAAACAAGGATATTAAAACCAGTGGCAGTCTTGCCCACGTACTAAATAATTTTCTAGACCCAAACCGTACCTTCCCTGACTGAAGAGAAAGAAATTATATAGAAGAAAATAGGAAAAAGGAAAACCAAGTGTGGCCCCTTTTTAAATGCATAAGTGACTTTATCTCTTGGTTATACCGGGACAGAGCAAAGCAACCAAACAGAAAGTAATTGTTGGAGATTTGCTGCTTTAGAGAATAAATGACTACCCCAGGACAGAACCTGCTTAGTGCTGGCTATATGGCAAAGGAACAAGTTTTAAATCCAAGTGAAACAAGTCTGCAAGAACACTGTGTATTCCTGTGGTTAAGTTCTCCCTTTGCAGTCCCCTGTATGTAGGCAGTAACTGCAGGAGAAACCCCAAAACGAAGAGTTTGCGGAAGACCTCTTGACAGTAGGGACATTTCGACAACTGGAAATGTGGGAACCAACTTGTAAACATGTTGACCTGTCCACATACATTCTTGCACCTCAAATGCTGTCTTCAGTTTTGGGCCCCTCACTACAAGAAGGACATGAGGTGCTGGAGCGTGTCCAGAGAAGGGCGACGAAGCTGGTGAGAGGTCTGGAGCACAAGTCTGATGAGGAGCGGCTGAGGGAACTGAGGTTGTTCAGTCTGGAGAAGAGGAGGCTGAGGGGAGACCTCATCGCTCTCTACAACTACCTGAAAGGAGGTTGCAGAGAGGTGGGTGTTGGTCTCTTCTCCCCAGTGACTAGTGATAGGATAAGAGGAAATGGCCTCAAGTTGCACCAGGGGAGGTTTAGGCTGGATATTAGGAAAAATTTCCTCACCGAAAGGGCTGTCAGACACTGGAACAGGCTGCCCAGGGAGGTGGTGGAGTCACCATCCCTGGAGTTTTTTAAAAGATGTGTGGATGAGGTGCTTATGGACATGGTTTAGTGGTGGACTTGGCAGGGTCAGGTTAACAGTTGGACTTGATGATCTTAAAGGTCTTTTCCAACCTAAATGGTTCTAAGATTCTATGATTCCCTAATCTGCTGCAAATAAACACTGCATCCAGGATGACTTGGAGAAGCCATGCAGAAAATCAGCAATTGAAGTCCACTTTCCACAGGGAAATGAACACTGGAATGCCTTGGGTCCCTAGGATCAAGGGTTGCCTGCTGCCAGGGGATGGCCCAACAAGGGGTAAAGCCAAATGAATTATGGCTGGATCCACATGGTTTATCGACTTCTCTAAGATCAGAAATCTAGAAATAGCTAGAAAACTGAAAAAAAAAAACAGGAAAACCCACACCATGTTTTGCTGTTAATGTTAGAGCACAATCAGTTACAAATCTCAAGTCTATCTTACGCAGTCCTCCTCCAAACCACCAATGAAACGATTAAATAGGGTAAGCCTAAAAACTGGCTTTTAGACTACATAAGCTGACACTGGGCAGTTTATATAATACTTTAAAGGCTTGTCCTCATAACAGCAGCTTATTCAAATCTAATCTGAATCCACTAGTACTTTAGTTCCGTACACCCTGTACTCAGTACCAAGTGTTTTCTTAGACACTGGAGCACTTAGTTTGAACTGGTTTTACTCAAACCCCTTATCTTCTGGAGTCTGCTCTGCTTGCTCTTACTCAACATCACCAATAATTGCACAATGCAGCCTCTTAAAGTGTTAATACAAGTATCGACTATAATATAAAAATATATTTTCAGGCTTCCTTACCATTTTCTGCAGTTCTTCATGACAGTAAGTAATACATATACTGTCTCATTTAGGTAATGATTTTCTACCGTGCAGGTAATTATGAGCCATTCTGTGTGACAAGTAGCAGGCACAGATATAATCCTGGGACGGACGTGGCTTTTACCCCCTTGGCAGCAGAGGAGGTGCATGATGCCCATCCCTACAGTCGACTGTGTCTAGGTCACCAGCTTCTCACAGCTAACTTGTTTTCCCCCCCCACAAAGGAGCGCTGAAGTTCAGCGGTGCTTTCAGGCTCAAGTATATCTGAACAAAGGAAGTTTTGGATGACAATCTTGGATGTAGGCCTTTAAAATCTTTGTACACTCTATTTCAGATATGCAAATGCTCTTTTGGATATGGCTCTTGATCAAGTTTTTATGAACATCCGCATTCCTATGCTGAAAAGCGTGTGAAATCAGTCATCTACCAGACCCAAGCAGAAATTGCTTGATTTCAGTTTCCTTGTCTGCCTTTTCTATATGCCTGAAATTGTCTTTATCATCTCTGTCTATGCACTATTTATATTAAAATGTTTTTCTTATCTCCTGTAACCAATTCAGTTTGGGTCAACATTAAAACCATTCCACTCACTTCAAAGAGATCCAAAAGAATGCAGGAGAAATCTAAGGAGAAAACTATGAACATTAGGTAGCATCCAGGAACCAGTGTAAAATCAACATATTTGCTATTTTTTTAGCTAAAAAATTAAAAGTATGCAGTAGTTTACATAACACCATTAAATGAACAAACAATATTTAACCTACTAAAATGTTACAGATCCAGAACTGGAAAAACTCTTGACGAACAATGAAATGCAATTCACATGCTTATGTTAAAGTGGATGAGGGAGTTACATGTGTTAGGGGTTTTTCTGCTTTGAGTTTGTGGGTTGTTTTTTTTTTAAACCTGCCAGCAAAAGAACACGATCTTAGTGATATGTCAGAGATAAAGTTGAAACACCAGAATGCCCATGGCAAATTCAGGGAACAAAGACTCACTCATACAGAATAAGAATGAGTGGTTATGTATAGCATACTATTAACTCAAGGTGTTTTTGAAAAGCACAAGTGCGGAACATCAGCAGCATACTTACAGATATATACATCTGTTTTCTTAACACCTAGACATTTTCTCCCTGGTGCAGTGGAAAAGGAGTTTTTGAGCTACTACAATGATGGACACATTGCTGGAAACCAGATAAAGAAAATCATGCGCCAGAGTTATCCTGTGCATAAAAAGGCAAAGGCCTCTGACATAAAGAGGACGACTCTTTCTTGAACACCGAGAAGGAAGGAGAGCTTTCCAGCTACAACACTGATGCATGTGTAGGCTAGAGAGATGAATCAAGTAGGCAAATGGCTTTCACGTATGATGCCATGGTGAAATAGATCTCCTTTTCCAAGGAAATAATTAAAGAAACAGGTATGAAATCCATGTGGTACTCACTATTATTTGTGCTGTTCTCTTTCACCGAAAAGTGAAAACATTTGGGAGAGGGTGTTGTTTGCTTTTGTGCATGTGTTTTTTAAGATAGGTCCAGTTACTCTTGGATCTGGTGCAGCACAGACCATCGGGAAGCTCTGTGAAGACAGCACAGAGAGAGCTGGACCTCTACAGCACCTTGCTGCAGAGAGGGAAAAAACAATACAGCGATTACACAGATGTTTCAGTGAGTAGTGTCTATTGCATTAGCTACAATAATCCTCTCCCTAAGTCAGACTTGTCTTGTGATGGACAAATTATCCAGCTTAGTGAGGCATCTATCTGGGATGGTGATAGCGTCTCAGCTGTTCTGTTCCCTCAGTTTCCACAGACCTTCTTTCAGCTCGTGAAAACACTCGATGCCCCCGCCCTTTGCAGAGCACTGTATGCAGAGCGGAGGTCTCACAATCCTCACTCCCTACCCTTGGGAAAAAAGAGGATGTCCTTTCCCAGCCCTGATAAGGAAAAATTGAACCATTTCCCCAAAAAGTTAGTCATTTGTACAAATGGCAAGGGAAGTTTGAATGGGCATGATCTACAAATAAATGTATTCCAGGCACCTAAACTAAATGTATGCTATATATTCTCATTCCCACCATATGGAGAAAAAAATCCCACCTCTATCCCACATGAAAAGCCAATAACAGAAGCCAATGTAGGACTGATGAGTGACTAAGTAACATATCTTTATTTCCTAGTTCCTGAAGAGTATGCTATACCAGTTATCACACTGAACTTCTCAACTTCAAAATGTTTCATGAACATTTAGGTGTAAACTATTAGGAAACTACTATTGCTAACACCACTCATGGTACAGGGGATGCCATGCTCATAAAAGTGCTGGTATCCTGAATACTCCCTGCACAGTTAACATTTTTTGTCTTATTTCTCATTAATAAAAGTTACAAAGGACTGAAAATATCTTTGGTAACGTAGATATAAACAGAGAAATAAAAATAATCACCTTGGTAGGAAAATAGGGGAAGAGCCATGAGAAATGAAGGAATGGGAGATGCCTTCTACATACAGTCTATGAGTTTATCAAAGAGAAATTTAAGGTGTGACTCAACCAGTCCACAGGTATTGACAAGAGTAATAGGATATTCATAAATGATGCTTCAGTGGCCAAGAAAGGTAAGACAAAAACCACTGGACAGAAGTTCAAGACAGCCTTGTGTGAATAAGGTAAAAAAATATGTGCTTTTTTTTAGAGTCAAAGTAACAAAATCTTAAAACAGCTTACCAGAGTTGTGGGTTCTCCATCAACATGGGTTCAAATTAAAGTAAGTTATGTTTCTAAAAAATATACTCTTTTTTGAGTGGGAATTAATTTAGGGAGCCCTATAGTCTGTGCTGTATAGGTCAAACTATATCACTGCAATGGTTCCTTCTGACCTTATGAATTATAAATGGTTTAGTGACCAAAATACTGTCTTAAAAATTCAAAAATACTCTCTCTAAAAGCATAGATTTCAATACCAGAAGGGTTCAGTTAGTTCTTTATCATTCAGATGTAGATAAATTGAGTCCTTGCACTTTTCTCTCTATCTCTTTCTCGTAAAATCTAAGTCTTGTCTGTTCTACATAGATATTCCTGACATTTTCTCACAAGAGCTGTGATTTACTCCAATGTCTTCAGCCAAAAATATTTCTTCTCCCCTCTGTTCTGTGTTATGTGCTTGACTAAAATTAAGTGGAAATAAGTAGGATGGTAGTGGGAAAAATAAAAACAGCAACAGAGAGACTGATATTGTCAAATAAATACATTTTTGTCTATTTTTTAAGAATTTAAATTAATTTTGTTTTGTTCAAAAAAATCTTGAAAAGGCAAAAATCAGAACTATGTGCTGATATGAGAATATTTTTCATGAGGAAAAAATTTGTAAAGATATTTTTAAACTGATTATTTCAGGAAAACGAGGTGCAAAGCCAAAATAAATGAAGGAATGGGAATCATACCTTCAAATGAAAGTTTGCTGAATTCAGAAGAATTCATGCAGCCCATGGTATGCGAATTCAGCAAAGATGGCCTAACCTGTATCAGGAGAAAGAAATATATTGAACCTGCTGTATACACGTATATATCACTAGGCATTTTGGATACTTACCCTTCATAAGTAAGCAACAAAACATTTTCTTTTTGTTAAAAATAAAATATATTAGCACTCTTCTAAGAAAATTATTTGGATTCTTAAAGAGTATATCATATACTACTGAACTATATGATTCAAGAGAAGCTATGTCCCAAAATAACATGACATTTGAAAAAGAAAATGTAGGTGTGTGTTTTCCAGGGGGGAAAATTATTAATGTATCAACGTTTTTGTTGGGGATGGGAAGAGTCTGATTCCAAAGAAATTGAAAATGGGTTTTTTTGTCTATTGATCCCGAAGGTAAAATTTAGTAATCTTTAAGAATGAAGAATTTCTTACTTTTTGTATAAATTCACTGCATAAAACAGTTCTAAGAATGACAAATCATTTTTACATTTTGGAAAAGAAACACTACCAATTAAATAGAAGCAATTAGATGAAAATCAATTCAGTTGTCGTCCAGGTCCAGGGCTAAGTTACAGGTCAGCAATGTAGTCATGTAAATAAAGTTTTAAATACCCAATAAAAAACAGCCTTTCCAGAAAACAGGGTAGAAGAACCTTATTTATGCCTTAATTAAAATCTGATAATGCAGCAAAAAAAAATTTGGATTTGGCGTGATGACCTGAAAATTGCTCCTGGCTCCATGAAGAAGCTCTCTTCTGTCCCAGGAGAAAGCCTGAGGGTGGGGCAGCTGAGATTTCTTCTTCCCTGCCTTGTGTCTCCCAGTGCACGCAGGGGCCATCTAGCAGTCAGGGAATTCCTCGGGAGCAGAAACGGTGAGAATCACTGCTAGTTGCCCTCTTCCTACTTGTCCTCCACAGTCCTCACCCTGAACACAGCCTTCACAATCTTTCTTGCTAAATGAGCCTTTTAAAATATTCTCCTTTGAAAACCACCAAAGTTTTCTTGAGGCAGAATTTCTGCAGCTGAAATTTCCATCGGGGTCAGTTTTGTCCGTAACTTTTCACATTAGATTATTTATGGATTGTTTTGGAATTATTATGGGGGCTGGTATCCTGTAAGTAAGAGATTTGTATTCTGGAAATGTTTGGCATCTCTTGGTAGTAAATACATCAAAGTGGACTGCAGACTATCTGGGAACTTCACATGATTAGACAGGACTTTCCCCTTCATAAAGTAGCCTTGTAAATTAAAGATAATTGGTAATCTATTGCAGTAGTTTGGGTGTAATTATTTCAAAGTACTTTCATTTGTCTGTGAAACTTGCTATAGTTCATTTGCAGTGTTTGCAGAAATGTTTCACCTTGCAGAACATTTTCTTTTGTAAGTGAAATTTATTACCTTTATTATCTGTACATTGTCAGGTCCATGCCACCCATAGCAGGATTATTTCCACCTTTGGCAACATACAGTCCCACAGCCATTTTTAATGGTTAATATTTTCACATGATAATATGTACAGCTGAATATTTAAACTTTTAAAGTAGAACCAAAGAGGAAATATAATGAGGCCTGGAAAGTGGCATGATTTGACTTGGCATGCCAATATATAAACCTACACAAACTTTTTTCATTAAAAAATAAAGGAAACAATGATTGTGGGAAGCAAAATGTGTATTTTAAACCCTACCGTCCTTCATAAGAATGCCATAGTTTTAAATAAAAGCTCATTCAACTTTTTACGTAAGAAGAGGAAAGCAGATACAAGACATATCCTTCCAAAGTCTCCAAATTTTAACTAAGCTCTTTCTGTATATTTTCCCTGAGTGAAATGCAAATAAATACGTAGATAAACAGACAGAAGGACGGATGGATGGTTGGATGGATGGAAGGATGGGTAGATAGACAGCCTGATAAAGGGATTCATTACTTCAGTCAAAGCACTTCGTTACCTCATTCTTGCCTACATTAAATAATATTCACCAAGAAGCAGAACTTTCCAGGTCTCTCTTCCAGGCTTTTTCACACACTATTACTTCCAGTTAGAACTTGCCTGCTGTTCCTAGATCATGATTAACACGCAGGGCACAGAGCACTATATATAAGAAGGATAGTTAGGAAGCTTGCAGGGATGGGGAGAGCAACATTTGCTGAACAAGAAGATGAAAATCTGTCCTGCAAAAATCTCAACTGGAAAAATGACGCTTGCTCAGGCTCCTGGTATCCTAAATTAACAAAGGCCTTTAGAAGTCTAAGGAATTAGGAATCTGGGGCCATATTGACCTGAAAAGACCTCTTTCTTCTACTATGAATGTCCCATCACCACTTCAGGAAAAGTTACCATCCACATTCTCCCCAAGGTCCATTCAAGTATATGGCATGGAATAAATATATAGGTCGGGATAGGCTTAAATTAAGAAAATTAAGAAAAAGCTGAAAAATATAGACTAAGATGACAGGATTTTCTCCATCTGCTTTTTGACATTTTCAAGATGCATTATCTTACTTATGAATTCCTGGTTCTCTACTATCATGACAAAGTTCAACTTTGACTCATCCTTAGGATTTTATTACGATGAAAGGGCTACAGGCTGGGAGGGCTGGACTGGGTATTTATCATTGGCCAACTAACTGCATCTCAAAAACTGCTGATTTTGATCATAGCATCATAGAATCATCGACTGGTTTGGGTTGGAAGGGACCTTAAAGATCATCTAGTTCCAACCCCCTGCCATGGACAGGGACACCTTCCACTAGACCAGGTTGCTCAAAGCCCCGTCCAACCTGGCCTTGAACACTGCCAGGGTTGGGGCATCCACAACTTCTCTGGGCAACCTGTTCCAGTGCCTCACCACCCTCACGGTGAAGAATTTCTTCCTAACATCTAATCTAAATCTACCCTCTTTCAGCTTAAAGCCATTACCCCTTGCCCTATCACTACATGCCCTTGAAACAAGTCCCTCTCCAGCTTTCTTGTAGGTCTCCTTCCTCCTGGAAGGCTGCTAGAAGGTCTCCCCGGACCATGTGATAGGGGTCCTGGCCAGAGGCCCTCTGCTTTACACATACCACCCTACATCTTTGTGGGAACTTCCCAGCTCAAGTCAGCAATCCTCTAGTCTCGATGGTTTGAAATGGCAAACTTGGGCACAGAATTAATTTCTTGCAGGAGACCCAGGTGATAAGCCAGCCAGCATTTGTGATGAATCACAAAATGATTCTTGTTTCTTTAAATATTGGGCATTTTACTGAGTAATATTCCGCAAGCTAAACAGTGCTAAAATGCACAGATCAGATCAGTTTAGGAAACAGAACACACGAAACACAAGCAGGTCGATAGGAAATATGGCAGCTGGGCTTACTGCATGGTGATGCAAGTTACATTACAAAACGTACATGTTTGCCTCATTAATGGCAACTCAAATCAAGGCTTCAGAAGTTCCAGGTGTTTTGATAAAAGCCAAGCTGTATCGGGTTAACATATTCCAGATTTACAAAGACAGAAGAGGACAGCAAAGGGAAAATAACATATTTTGTCCCTGATTTTATTGTAAATCATTTAATATGGATTTTTTTCCTAGAATTTCACAGATATTAACCAGAAAAGCATCTTTCCAACATTACCTGGGTAATCCATTTCTACAGTAATCCACTCTACCTCATTGAAATGCCTAAAGATACTGAAAGTTATTTGTTTAGCTGTTAGAAAAATAGTTGTGCCAATAAACACTGGCTTTCAGTTTAGACTAATGAACATAGACTAATACCAGTGTAACTTGTAATCTACAGCTTGCTGAAGCTGAACCTAAGTTTCTAGCAACTGAGTTAGTTAAGTCAAGTGTAGTGTTCCACTCTGTCATCTTTGGCTGCAATTTTCTGCAGTTCAGTGTAAAAAATTCACTGATAAATATCTTTAGCTAAACTTCATAGGTAATTTTTTATATATATAAAAAATATTATCTATCTATCTATCTATCTCTCTGGGAGCTGTAACCCAATTCCTGGCTCCCACTGAAACTAGCTTTCTTGTGAAACAACTGGTTTTCAATCAGTCAAGCCAAAAGTGAAAAGGGCAGCAAAGGAAACACATACTTACAGCTATTAAAAAGGCAGCAACACTACAGTAATTGAAGACTCTTATGAATTTGCACATGCTTAGAAATGGGGGTTTTGTCTTCTTTTTTTCTTTCTTTTTTTTTGAGAATGAAGCCCAACAAGCATGCACTGGCTAGACAAGATGCTACTAAGGGAGGAAAGCTAGGATATGCTTCTTTGATGCTATTGTACAGTTCTCAAAATTGGACTCCAAAAATGTTTTAGCTCTCAGATTTTCAGGATTAGTTGTTATTTACTGTAACCAGTAGCCAATGAGAGGTAATCTCTTAAGGTAAAGGTGAGAATGGGCTTTTGCAAGATCTCGTGGGGCTTCATTCAGATTCTGAATAAGACGAGGGATAAACCTGAACTTTCTGTATCTCTACAAGGTGGAAGAAATCTTGCTTTTTAGCAACCTTGCTGTTTTCACTCTGAGAGGAAAAGAAATGAGAAAGGCTGACAAGGAAAGGAGCTGTTTCACCAAGAAATATATAGTAGCAGCCTTCAGAAAAGGTGAAAGGTATCTGTGATGTTAACAGAGGGAGCTCTTGATACTTACTAAGAGAACAGGGGAAAACTAAACTGTACAGAAAAAAAAATTGGGTAAGGAGTTGAGGAAAACTTCTGGATTGTCAGGATAGTTACCAACTGAAATAATATGCTGAGGAAGTTAGGAAATCTCTATTACTGCAGGCATTTAAAAAGAATTAAACAAACATCTGTCGAGACTGACATAGGTATTGCTGATCTTACCTTGAGGCAGGTGACCTCTCCAGTCTCTTTTGCTCTGTCTTCTGCGGTTGCTGATTCATGTCTTTCTTTTCCACCTCCCTTGATGTCTTTACTTATGCGACTAGACGGGAATGTTCACTAATCAATTCTATCCCTACAGTTAATGCTTTTTCTTTATACAGACAGTTGGCTTGAGGAATCAGTTTCAGCCATAATCAAAACAAATTCTTAATAAAAACACTCAACATATGTGAATCACTCCTCACTTACGACTACACATTTGGGGCGTAGCATAGATTGGAGCCACAAAGAAGACTTTGGAATAAAAAAACCCAACCTGTAGCATAACTCATAGCACCTTTTATGAAACCACTTCTGTCTTGTAAGACATCTTTACATCATTTTCAAAAGAAACAGGTAAAGGTGCTCTCAATCTAAAGATAGCAAGTTTCTTATACTCATTATTGTGTCATCAAAAATGAAAGAGTATCACAGTTACACAGTTTTAGTTACTTATACAGGTACATTTTACAGCCCCAAGGCTTTACAGCAGGTATTTTTTTCAAGTGCTTTCTGCTCTTCGCATTTTCTAGCTTTCCTGTCTTCAAAGTCACTAAATAGTTCTTAGCACTGTTTATATTGTACCAGGGGCTACTGGTGCCATATACAGTATTTTGCAGTGTTTTCTTCAAGGTTTGAATAACAAACTTTCTTACAGGTGGATAAAACATTCTTTACTAGACATTCATGAAACTAAAAATAGATTTATTATATTACGGAGAAAGGCCTTAGAAAGTTCAATTTTCATTTGGAAAAGCCAAGAGACCTGAAAAAATATTTTTATAGATCATATAACATTAATTTCAATTTAGTCATTTGCCCCAAGAAAGAATATACGTATCTAAATGGGGTTCAGGATTTCTTAGATAAATATGAAGGATTAGTTCCTTTTTCACTTGCATTTTTCTTTATTTTTCTCTCTTTTTGGAATGCATTTCCATTTCCCTGCTGGGCTCAGACAACACATGAAGGATTTGTTTCCTTTAGCATCCAATGTCTACACAGAGGGAAGAACAGAAACGTTATCAGTATTTGCTTTTATCTTGCTGCCCTTTTTGTTCTAGACACATTTTTGCCAAGTTAATAACTCAATAATGGTAACTGGTAACTCAATAATAATTACATTTGATAGTGTATTATATAGGAGGTTTTCATTTGTCAATCTTAAAACACTTCTTCAAGGAAGCTAAGTATTGCACCGTGTGATCATACAGACTCATGATGTAACTTGCTCAAGGGCAGACAGCAGGCCAGTGTCACAAATGGGAATATATCTGACATTTCCTTGATCTTTCCTGCAGTGTGCCATTCCCAGGCCTTTCTGCTGCATCATACAAGCATCCACATCGTACAATTTGGATATATCATTCCTATTTACACATTTACTTTTTTTTCCGGATAAAAATGCCCAGAAGATTTCAGTTATTAGCAATGTATGATATTAGTAATGTATTAGCAATTATATTAGCAAAGATATTAGCAACGTATGATCTGGATTAACTTTCTACAATGACAGAAAATGAAAATCAGACTAGGCCACAAACATCACTTCTAATATAGACAAATTCCAACTGTGCTTGTGCGTAACAAAAGTATCCTTGTTACATATGTCCTTACTAGAGGTTATTTAAATGCAAAATACCTACTTTCTATCAGATTGCTACACTATTACTCACTGGGTAGCAGGCCTATGTAAAGGACTCATGTGGGTATTTTACTTCCTATATTTTACACCAAATTAACTGCCTATTTGCCTGAGTAATAATAGGCTGCCATAACAGTAATAATGCATTTAAATATCAAACTGGTTTGAAAGACGTGCACATACACACCATTTCACAATACTGTACTCAAAAAATGCATACCATTGTAAAAAAACTTTGCAAGTAATTGTATAGCCCCATAAAACAAGTTTTGCACTAAGATATATAGTAAAGATGTGCCAAATTCAGGAGATTATATCTGGACAGTATTGAAATCAAAGCAAAAGGACTCCTATTAAATTTCATGGGACAGGGAATTTACTCAAATCTATAAATTAGCTCAAAAGAATTAATTGACTGCTTTCTATTTATACATAATTTGACTTTACTCTGTAAACTTTAGAAAAAATATCTTATTCCATAAAAATATTCTAGTAATTTGATCCTTCATAATATTAGCATACTTTTAAAATGTAAAATCAGAGTTAAATGTTTTAAAAGCCAGCTCTTTAGTGCTTCTCTTCAAATAAAATCACTGGTTTAGTTACTGAACTAGAGTTTAGAATCAAATTTTGTAAAATATTGCACAAAGGAAAAAATAGCTAGTTAATGAATGGCTCTATATAATTTTCTGTAAAATATTAGCATTTCAGGCAGCATCCAAATGTGTACTCCTTTTGTAGAGCAGATATGTTGCAGAGATATTCACTGCTACTTAAGTAATCTCATATTCAAACTACAACACAAGACGGTGTTTAATGTTCCAGAGCTTCAAATGATGGAAGAGAGGGGTCTTGAACTAGATGTGCTGACTGGAAAATAGCATCAAATGAGTTGTGAGAAATCCGGTGCAGACTATTTGAACCGCATCTTGAAGGATCTCCTTTAAAAATTAGCTCCAAACACAAGCAACAGGAAAAACCATCTAAACTTGAATGCTGATTCTGCAATTCAACGTACACTTTAAATGTGAGAATTGGGTAGTTACGTTCTGCAAAGTATTTATGTAAAGGGTTGAAAGTCTGAGATTGCGGGCAGGATGCATCACGCACATGGAGGGATCGAATCTTGGTGCCCACCCTGGTGTGGCAGATCCCCATTTGGCATGTCTCACTAGGATGGCACGGGATCTAATGAGTTGTGGCAGACAACGTCATGGCCATGAAGCTCCAGCACACACATTTCCTCACTATTCATATGGTTCCTGGTGCAATTGCTGTAAAACACATTTTTTTAATGGAAATATTTTTATTTTGCATCTGACACACACACATGATCTATCAGTTACCATCGGCTTATGTGACTGGCTTTATGTTTTGCTACGTAGGCCAAATTCTGTCTCATCACAACTGTGTCAATTAGATCATATTTTTGGAAACCACATTTATTAATATCAAGCATATAAGTATAGCCATAGAAGTACCTCCGAAATCAGCACTGAACTGAATAGTTTGTGTGAAGAGGAAATTGAAGTGAAAGCTTTAGATCCAAGTTTGGGTCAGAACTTTGTAGTTGCCTCATTCTGGCAAATCCACACTATCCTTCAGGAATGAAAGAGATCACTTGAGTACGAGTCATAAACACGAGCTGTCCCATTGGACTTCTGTGCTAGACAACTGAAATGTTAGGGACTCAGAGCAAGATGGGGTTTAGAAAGGAAAGAAGGCAGTAGACTAGGAAGCAAGATCCCTGTGAAAAAGTGTACTTTATATTATAGTACAGGCTTTACTATATGTTTGGGGGCCTTCTCTTGTTATCAAAGAAACTGCTGGGTGGTCAAGGACATTCAATCTAGCAGGAATTTAGGCTAACCTGTAACTAATGAGAGACCAAGGAATCAGAGCTATTCCAGAAGTTACTGCATGTGGGTTCGTGTAAACATAGACATAACCTAGAGAAGGACAACGTCCCACAAAAGTGTGCCTGTACATTGCTCATAGACCTTCCTTCCCAGTCACAACATATATCACAGAATCACGGAATCATTAAGGCTGGAAAAGACCTGTGAGATCATCAAGTCCAACCATCATCCCAACCCCACCATGCCCACTAAACCAAGTCCCAAAGTGCCACGTCTATGCATTTTTTGAACACCTCCAGTGATGGTGACTCTACCACCTCCCTGGGCAGCCTGTTCCAGTGTTTCACCACTCTCTTGGTAAAGAATTTTTTCCTAATACCCAGCCTAAACCTCCCCTGGCGCAACTTGTGGCCATTTCCTCTTGACCTATCACTTGTCACCTGGGAGAAGAGACCAAATGGTAAGACCTGTACACTGGGTATGCCACTGCTTACTGCTCCATAGTCTGAACCAATATATCCACTGAAGAAAAATCATACGCATGGGAGGTGTGTGTGTATAAACACACACTTGATGTTTTTCTCAATTCTCATCACATGTTTCATTCAATAGACTTATTAATCAACCATAAGAAATGAGTTAAGATGTTGAAACAGTCATGGCCTTTGTTCTGTGTCAGTTTTGTTGGCTTAGCTGACATATAGCTACAAGGCATGACGGATCAAAGTAATTAAAGTTCCAATCATTTACCTTTCTATGTTCAGTGTCAAGACAGCTAGCCTTCACCCTGGGTTCAGAGCATTTTCATATTTTTTTTAACATATTTTTTTTAGCTGTGCCATTTGCCTTGCTGTACTTAAGAATTTGACAGCATTTCCATTATAAAGTTTGTATACAAAGGCTTGAGATTCCCTCTGGATTCCAACTTTGCACACAAAACCGCAGACCACAGGCAATCCAAAACCAAGCAGGTAAGATTTTTTTCTTTTTTTTCTTTGTTCATTTACATCAAGTAATTTAGTCAGGTTTTGTCTATCAGAGAACAAAAAGTTGCCAGTTCTGTTTCACGTAGTTTCAAGGTACGTTTTTTGTGTTCTGTGAAACTTAAATGAAACTTATTTTGTTCCTGTCATGAAATGTGGTAGGCAATTAGTCCTTTACTCTTCCATCATACACATTATTTATAACTGAGAGTATGAAAACATTTGGTCTAATAAAAAACTTTGGGGTATGTAGCAGGGAATGATTTCTGGATATTTCAAGAACAGGAGATTGGTTTGTATTTGCGTCCAACCACGAATTCAAAGAGTAAGTGCTATTTTTCCCAAATTAGAAAAAAAATAATGCATTTTTATCAAGTCAGACAGATAATTTGAATCTTGGGAACAGTATCCATTAACTAAATACAAACAAGCACATGTTAAAAAAAAAAAAAGTGGAAAAGCAAAATCAGGAATGAAACAACCCACAACCAGTGAAAGTGACTGTCTCCCAGAGTCTTGCCCTCTCTGTACCTTCTTCTCCTTCTCCACATCTGGCCTGTTGGCTACACTGGCTGGCTGGATCCATCAGGCTGTGGAGTAGGAAGTCATCTTCTACTTCTCATCGTGGTTTGCATAGGACCTTGTATAGGACTGGCACTAGGCATTCGGTAAATTTTAGTTAAAGACCCTTTGCACATTATCAGATACTGGTGGCTTATAGTCTCCCATGTCCCCAGGTCTTAAATACTGCATACAACTCAAATACAGTGAAAACAAAATCTGTCAGGGTTTTCTATGAACGTGTCATATTGGATAGCTTTATAAGCTTTCTTTCACAAAGGTTATACAAAATCTGATGGGTTTATTACACATTAGAGATTGAGACAGGAGGAGTAGAGTGCCCATTATTTGGCACAGCAATCCGACATGTTCTTGGGAAATAACCCCCTCTGCCTATATGCAGTAGCAGGCCATTACGCAACCTGTTTTACCACCACATAGCCTGCATGACTCCATAATAGGCACAGACTCTTCAAGTCCTCTATCAGGCCTTCAGAAACACGGTCTGGAGGAGAAGATTAGGTGGCTTCAAGAACATTTGTGCAATTGCTCCCAAATATTCTGTCCCTACTTGGAAGGATTTGAAGAAACAAGGGCAAGGGGAAATAGAGGAGACACAAGCTGTCTCCTTCCACATTATACAGTGAATAATAAGAACAGACTGTTGTTTGCAAAAATCAGTCATGAAAGGAAAAGGAGGCTAATTCAAAATTAATTTCATTTATAATAAATACCTCCACCAGCATTTTTATAAATAAAACACCAACAGTTATTATTCTACTATGTATTTACAAGAAACGGGCAATTTAAAAAACAATAGAAGGACATGTCATTCCTCAGAAGTTTAGGACCAACAAATCATAAGACACCACCTACCTTGTCAGAGTCATTACCGGCCCACCTTGCTTCAAACTCAGTCAACGTATGTTTTATTATTTACCTAGATAAGATAAGAATAGAATCAAACCCAAATTTCTGTCATTCCTCCCATAGGCATCTCAGTTTTCTCCCTTCAATGACTTTTTAAAGTTCCCAGAGCATGAAACATCACTTTGATGCTGCATCACATCCAGTTAGGAAGCTCTGGCATGTAGTGTTATGTTTAAACCAACATGCAAATGTAATCAGGAATGACACGTCGTCCCAATAATGCAGTCACTCAGATTTGAGAAACTCGAACGGACAGATTATAAAACAGATTCTCACAGCCACAGGTTTGTGCTTTTGGAAACAAATCTCTAAGTCAAACTTAAAGAAAGTTTGAGAAAGATTTTAAGGAAAGATGCCCCAGGTGTGTCAGTGTTTAAGAGGCATTTGGACAATGACCTTAATAATGCGCTTTAACTTTTGGTCAGCCCTGAACCGGTCAGGCAGTTGGACTAGATGATTGTTGTAGGTCCATTCCAACTGGAACTATTCTTCTCTACTCTTCTAAAGTTTCAGTCTTTAAAACATTTACTTAGGGACCTAGCGTTGGCTGTTGAGGTCTGACAGAGAAGTCCCACAACCTGCATGTTGCCACCGGAGCATCTGAGCTGCCCTAAAAGCTGAATGTGCAGCTCTGAGGGTTTTCCTTCCTCATCTCTACAACAGTGGCAGGCTCAGCCAAACATTCCCAAGTTACTGAACCCAAGAATAGAATGGGGAGGAAAGTGAGATTTTTCTCACCTCTTTTCCAGCTAATTCTTGTAATATTTATTAAGAAGACCAGATTGTGCTAACATCCTTTTGGAAACAGCCCCTGTCATGTCCCACCCACTGGCCAGGAGGATTATGAGTCCTATCAGGGTGGGAAGACCTTCTCCCCCATCGCTGCTCAGTGTGACTCACCCAGAAAGGGCTCTAAGTGCTTTGTTAAAGCAAATCCCACATGCCAATGATTGCTCTCCACCCCCATCCTCTGTATCTGGGCTAAGGACACCCGGTCCCAGCGGAGGGTTTAACTGCGCAGTCCTTCAGGTCTTAAACAGCACATACACACTTGTGTGGGCCTTCTGTGTAAGTGTGACCCTCGGTGTTTTACTAGCAATATTGATTTTGGCTTTACAATACTCCTGTTATCCCTATTATAAGGATGAGGAAAAAGGCACAGCTAAATAACTTATCAAGGCTGACAAAAAAAGCGAGTGTCAGAGCTGAGAATAGAAACCAGATCACCTGAGGTTTCATTTCTGGAAACGTTCCCCCTTTCCTCTTCCTTTGAATCTTTGTTCAGTGCTGGGGCAGGTCATTTGAAATCTGGGCAATATTCAGATATGCTTTCTTTCCCAGAAGGAAATAAAGCTTTACAGGCTCACTTTACAGAGGCAGCCAGTCCACTCGGACTGCCGAGGTTTTGCAGCTCTCACAGGACACTGCAAAATCCAGCAATCAGACCTGTGCAGCCGGAACGCTTTCAGAGGAGATGGCAACGCACAGAAACAGCGTATTATCTAAAAACAGGCTCGCACAATATGTTTCTATGGACATCAGAAACTAATCTTTGAAACGGTCCCTGATGAGAGATGGATTGGCCCGAGCTGCCTTCTGAAAATGTTCCAATTCCTCCTTTGCATCCGGTGTGTGTTTATTGGAGAAAGAATAAGTTCTCGTTTAAATTCTGCACATGTATTTGTACTGTGACCTTTTTAGCTGTTAACTCATGGCTATATCTGAAATTGGTAATAAAATGCAACTCATGGTAAAGAACTGCTAGGTGATTTTACACAACTATAATTTTACACTCTCAAAAGGCAGAATATGTAATTCCTTAAGCCACACACGGGAACTTGCTGATTCTGGGATGGATTTTTGTTTTCAAAGCCAACACCACGTGAATAAATCCAACTCTATACAATGATAGAAATAACGAGTTAAACAGATATGCATTTTCACTGATCTTGATGCCGAGTGAGAAACCAATATGAAGTCCTACTGAAGTGAGGATGCTACACAAATACAGGCACAAACAGCTCCTGCAGCAGATGATTGTGCATCTTAGTGGTTTTATATATGTTTACCTGCAACTGCTACGTAAGGGTTTCTGAAGAGTGTCCTAAGACCACCACACTTTAAATAATTTCCAAGACATCCTACGGATGTGTGAAAAAATACAACTGACCAGTGTGATTAATGACTGACAGAGAGTGGGAACCCTGGAAAATCTGGTTATATACAACCTTCTCCTTTTCTTGTATTAAGTTACTGCATTCCGGAATTGTTCTGATTTTAAGACTACAGTAAGGAGCCTTTGTGTTAGGTAGCGGTCAAACGCAAAGGAAGTCATAATATGAAAACTAAATATTTAATATCACTTTGTTTCCCCATAAAGTCCACACAGGCAGGCTCCTGCCGCACGCAGAAGAGCACTGAGCTCAGTGGCGCTCGGCCCAGCCACAGGTTCAACTTCACTGACCCAACAGTACAAACAAATAGGGAAAAACTATTTAGATGCAGAGACACTATACACATTTTTTATACAGTAAACATACTCCAAATTGTCCTAGTAGCTTCTTTACTAAAATAATTAAGCTATTAGAAACTATGCCTAGTTTTGTGGTCCTCTCTTCAAAATGCAATTGCATTTACCTGAAGCAACTGTAGAGTATACTTACAATGAACGAATTTCAGAAATTTTTGGCTGGCTTGGAAGACTCTGATCAATCCTTTGAGCAAGATACCGAGTCATCAGTTTTCCAGTATGTTACAACAGAGATCTGCAGTGAGTGAGAGGAGATGTGCAGCTTCTCTGGCTGTGCTGCAGGTGAGCTCCTAAGGAAGGTCGGATCCGGAGGACAGAGCTGGGGCCACCAGGCACCTTCCTCCCCTCTGCAGCTGGGGTTCCCTCCTGGCAGGGTCTTTCAGTTCTACTTTCTCTAAACAGAGGCTTCTAAAATAGACAGCTGGAGAACTGCGATTTTTGTTTTTCCTGGTAGAAAACCATTTGGAGGGATAAAGTAAAATTTTCTGGTAGAAGATACAAAATAGGCACTTTCACTGAAAAGTAACTTAGATGTTTCCTCCTAAACATAACCCTAATGTGCTAACTCTACTGTAGTTCACAAATAAGCAAGAACAAAGTCTAAATCAGAAGTTTCTCCTACCTTGAGCTTCCAAATACTTATTGCTCAGGTTCAGAGCTCTTTAAAACATAGACAACTATATCCATGTCTGAAAACAGAGACCACACATGCAGCTGTTGTCAACTTCTAGTTAAAACCACAAGACACAGCTAGCCTGTTTGTGCCAATCAGTCCATCTAGAGACATTTTCCCCTACAGAAAGTATAATGACTTCCATCCTCTGACTGTGTCTTAGATATTTCCTAAAAGATCTGAACAATCAGATCCAAATTCCTTGTGTATACAGAAAGGCAGAACACGATGGAAAAGCTATTCAAAATCAGATTCTGAAACACTCATACTGTGTTTTCAAATCAAGCTCTAGGTATATTTCTAACCACTAAAGAGTGCCAACAAGTATTTAAAGCCTAAAAAGACTTAGCGGAAAGGTGGAGGTACAGCAAGGTAACAAGATGTTTGCCATTTGGAGCTACCCACAGGTACTTGTAGATCACCCACTTGCTGTGCACCTGCAGGGAAGAAAACAGTCAGCTGCGTTTCTGAACTGACAACAATATTGCAACCCAGCAGGTACATGCAGGTTAGGTGGTGAGATTTAAACTAGAGGCACACTTTGTAACTACATCAGCATTTTGCTTTTCTACTACACATTTATTTATTTCAGCTGACAACAGTCTCCCTGTCCAGATTTGTAGGGGCACAATACATTACAAAAACACTTCAGAGTTCAAATTTGGGTTTCAGTTCAGCAGCTAACACCAATATAGCAAAGCCCTTAAGCATTTCTGGCACATACACTGATCTGAGAAGTACCATAACTAGTAACCCCGAGGCAAGAAAACACACCGCATCTGGGTAATTCTGAGCTTACAGGCAGATCCCCATGAATCAGTGCAGGTACTGTATTAACAGAGGTGCCTGAATTTTTTGTTGGATTATACCTATACCAAACCAACTGTGGAAGAACCCCCAACACTATTTATATTGGCATGAACTTTCTAAGCGCAATTGTTTTACACAACGTTTCCTTTTACACTAATGTAAACACCAACCTCCAAAAGCATATCAGATACTTCTTACACTTACTTCATCTAGAACCTCTTTTTGTAGGTGACAAGACCAAAAAGGGATCTTCTGGTTCATCAGAACCATCACACTATCATATCCAGTTTATAATTGCTTTCCTAAACTGATCCTGGTTTACCTTATAGCCAAGTTTTTGCTTTCATGGGCAGATTTTTCTGGAACCTGACCTTTCTAATGGTTAAAAGCTTTCTACTTCACCCACAGTTTTTTTGTGTTCTGTTTAAATCTATTCAGCATTTTTTGTGCCAACTCTGCCTTTTAGCTCAAACATACCTCTGTGAATACATCAAGAAATAAAACCAGTGTGGGTGAACGATCACCTAACCTGCATAAGAATAAATCTTAGTTGTAGGTGTGCTGGGATTTCACTTCATGCTTCACCCCTGTGCTCACCTCAGCCTTTGAATGCTATTTCATGGCTGATTATAACCTAAGATCATAGCACCTCCAGAAGGAGCAGACCCTGTTCACGGCATGGCCTCCATCCACCTCTGTCATGTCAGATCCCGCAACAGTGCGCCTTCAGGCGGGCTGGATCAATTTACCTGTCTCATTGAAAACCAACACTGCAAATAAAATGATTATAAAAACTATGATTCTTAGTTTTAGGAGCTGATCCAGATGGGGAGAACCCTTCTGGCAGCAACCCCCACAGAGCAGGCAGTGAAAACTTAAAAGCTAATCCCTTAATACATCTGCAAGCCCCAAAGAGCACCCCAAGAAAATGCTGCTTTGCCTGGTTCAAATGGAGACCAGCTCTTCATTTAGAGCCCTGCTCGCTGAAAAAATGCAAATCCTCCATTAGTATCAAAGGTGTTATGTCACTACAGGAGCTTCGAAGGGTAGATTGTAAGCCGTAAACAAGAGTCTTCAACAAGTTTCAATGATGTGATGCCATCTTAAAGCAGGTTGCTCACTGTAGAGCAGCCTGGCAGAAAAAAAGTTCATCTGTGCTCGAGCTTGTATTGTAGGGAGTGTTTACTTAAGGCATAAGTGATTCCTCAATCATCTAAATAAAATATTTTTTAATATTCTAGATTTTTACATTTGTGCAGCTATGTTTGAGCACCTTTAAAACAAATTGCTGATCTCACTCTAACCTTGTGCAGACCTTTATCCATTTAAACAAACTAATTTACATTTTGGCACTACAGAATAGAAGCTTGTACTTTTTCCTCAAGAGGACCAGAAAGAGAGCAGCAAAGGTGGTTTAGGTGAATTGAAGTTGATTATATTCAACAGTTTTTCACACAAATGTTAATTTACCTAGCTCTAACTAATTCCATCATTTGCTCATTTTTCCAGACTAAGATAATCTAATTCACTTCAAAATTGCCAATAGAAAACAGTTTAAAAAAAAAAAAAATTAAGCATCCATCAGTCTTATGGGAAATTTATTGAGCTTCTGAAAACGTTTCCCAAAACATCTCCCATTTCCTTCCTCTACATCGGAAAAACCTGATTGCACAAATGTTTTCTTGACCCAATAACTTGTCAATTTTAACAACTTCTAAAACTCCTACTTGTCACCTTGAGGCTTTACTTTTTAGGATATTTTCTTAGAAATTAATTCCTGAGATGACATTTTAGTAGATGCATTAAAAAAGATACTAATAATATTTTTTATGTTTCTTTAAAAAATAGCTTAATTTCTGGAGGCATCTGTAGAGCTTTTTTTCTATCATTCTTCATTCTATTTTTTGTTATTACTGTTGTTTTGCCCTTTAAAAGCAAAATCACTACAGTTTAGTCAAATTGTGACACTAACTCAATTTTTTTACATATATTATGAGCATTCAATTTGTTTAAAGTGGCCATGAGTTTCTTTCCCCTAGAGGTGATTAATTCTTCCTTTTTTATCAAGTTATTCTATAGATTTTCAACTCGTTTGTGCAGGATCAAGTCTAGCCTAGACACTGGATTTTTTTTGCAGACAATTTCATTGAGAAAATACAGACGGAAAGTGCCTTTCTAGTTCTCTGGCAAGGCAGATCATTTTCTAGGTTTTCTTTTGGTAACATGGTAAAGTCAAAATAGCAGGGATCTTTACACTACTTCCTAAATGTCATGCTGAAATGTTTTGCATTATGGTAGAATAATATGAAGGTAAAAAAATAAATTTTAAATGACCAAAAAGTGCTTCAAATCTCACCATAGGTTCTAGCTCATTGGGAAGAATCTCGTCCACAGTGTGTTATTAGCACGGCCCTCCACCATTAGGCTCTAAAAAATAGTTGAATTCCAAATCAATAGTAATCTGTAAAATAAGCACAAAAGGTCATAATCAGGCTCTGAAAAGGCAGCCTGGTTCTCTACTGGTGTCACGAAGATCCGGACAGCCACATCTGTAGCTTGACAACGGCATAGCCTTAAAATGCAGTTCTGCTCCCAAAAGGGACTAGAGAATGGCCAGTTATTCACCAGGTGTGTCCCACATGTATATTTCAAATTTTATTACCTGTGTTTGCATAAATACAAATGTTTACTACTGGTTAGCAGTATACAGCAGAGCCATGAAATATTCCTTTAGGAGTCGTGCCCTTCTCAGGCACCAGGAGCAGGTTTGTAAACAAGAGGCCAATTAGGTCACAACTTTTTAACAACCTGCAATCAAAACACTAATATCTGCTAAAAATAAATGGTATAATATGGTCTTAAATTTAAAATGAGACACATCTTCTGTTCATAATTTAAAACAAAATATAGGATTTGGCACACCTACGTCAACTGGAAAATGTAACAGTTTTTATTTAGAAATAATTTCTCCAGGGTTTTCTGAAGTTTTTTTAGCATGAAGACGTGCAAACCATTTCTATATCAAACGGGAAGATTTTTTAAAAAATTTAAAATGACAGCTCATTCAAAATATTATTCAAATGTATGTGGAAGCAACTTTTAAAAAAAACTCTCCCATCATAAATGAAAACATTTATTTTGAGTGGAATAGCATCTTTCATTTGCCCTGAAATTATTGTTTACTTTTTATAACTCCAAAATATTCTTTTTAAGTAGTAATGAAGCGAACTTTATAAAAGTCTCTTTTTAAATGTCAGAAAACAAACAAAAAATTTTGTATAGCTCTATCTATGTTCTAGTTGCAGGACTAAATGCTCCTTTTACAAATGTCTATACTGTTAATTATAAAGGAATAAGAGTGACTGAAGACAGAAATGGGGAAAAAAATGAGATTACATATAAGCTTCCTTGGTTTAGTTCTAGAAAATATTTATTATTTTATTATTATAGATGTTAAATACTATGTGGGTTAGACAGTCTGGAGTGTCGTTATTGACGATGCTATACAAAGCCAAGCAGGGACACAGAAGCCACCAGTGAAACCTCTTCTTCCTACAAAATCCCTTCTGCACAAAGCAGATGCCGGGCAGGTAATAGACCAAAGACAGTGACAACAAAGAAAAGTAAATTACTCAGACTGATTTCTACTACGGAAAAGTCAATAGGAACTTTTTCAACAAAAAATAGAAAATCGTCAAGTTTTTTCCCTGAACGCAAACAGACTTTGCAGGAAAGCACTTTGTTTTGCAGCAAACATGGATGCTGACACTGTGCTTTTTACAAATGAAAAATTTGAAGTATTTGCCTGAAATATTACCAAAAAGAGAATGAGAGCAAAAAAAAAAAGTTTGATCTGATATCCTTTGAAGGGTTTAATCTCAAAAATCATAAATTCATGCAACAACTGTCTCTCTCCGCAGCAAAGCGAATGGATCCACATTATCAGTCAGAAGATCTTCATGTTTTGACTCAGAGATATTACAACTTTCTGCTCTCAAATCATTATGTTTAGAGGTTTGAGGTCTTCGTGTTTATGAATGCATTTTGTTTCCTGAAGAAGCCAAGAGCTAACCCTGTTACTGCCACACCAAAGAGATACAAAACTTGGTGTCTGATTGTCACAAAATCATACATTTTGTATGACTTTTCTTTAAAAAAATTCCATTTTCATTTTGTTATTTGCTTTTCTGCAAATAAAAAACCTGTAACATTTTTTTCCCCACAAAGTGTCTGACTTTACACTCAAGAAACAAACATACAAACACTACTACTAGCACCTGAAGCTGCTTTGAACATTACGGACCTGAGCAAAAAGAAATGAGGCAGGAAAGTAGGCTGGTGCTACAAGTTGAGAGGGGAAAAAACAAAACAAAAACCAAACTGCTTTTCTTTAAAAAAGGTTAACTAACCATTCCAGTGAATTGGCTAGGTGTACAATGCCAACCGCTGAAGCAGGAATTGAGACAGTCCTGGTCATGCCACTGACCTGTTGAACAACCTCAAGAAAATCACTTTCCATGTTTCAGGTTAGTTATCTCAAGGAGATATAATTTCTTATAGTGAGAAGCTGACAAATGAGAGACTTCACTAGTGTTCGTGATAACTGAATGCTATATAATCTCTAATTCTTGATTAAAATGAATAAATACATATAAGTAGGGCTTTATCAGACCAACACTAGAAGCAAGTTCAATGCCTGAAGATTTTAAATAGCATGCATATAGGATGCATTCTACAAATGAGGACAGAAAAGACCTATTCAGACTTGAAAGAGTTTAGGTGTTCCAGGTGGAAAAAGGATGGTAGTTGCAAAATGTCGTCATCCAAACAATTCAGAGGATCATTTTCAACTGAAGTTCTACACAAGGGTTCAAGTATTTTACCTCAATTAAATGGATTAGCTAAAATATAGCTTAATAATTGCATAGGATCAAACAATGACTTTCAATAATTATCCTTTCCATAATTTCAAAGATTAGAAGATGAAATGGAAGATGGATAACACCTACTCTGACTTCCCAAATAATGAAAACCATACAGCTTTCCATTTCTAAAATGGAAATTTTACATAGAAAAATTAAAATGGGAATTTTTTTCAATTTAATGTCTCAAACCTTTTGCAAGTTGGGAAATTAATCACAATTCTTTCCAACAGAAAATTTCAGTTTTGATCAATTAGCGGTTCTGGATAAAAAAGGTTTACTCAAAAAGTTTGATTAACTGATTTCATTGTAAAAGCTATGAGACTAATTCCCACAACAAAAGTGTCCAGCCTCAGCACCCAATCATTTCTCATATAGTGCTCTCTGCTCATCTAAAACACAAAACTTGCCAAGCCAAGAACAGAGGTTTCACTGGCAGTTTTCAATGTTCCCAGACCTCTATTGAGAGGATGCTTTCCTGCCATGTTCAATGTCATCCATACTTATTCATAGTGACAGTGTTGATTCTTTCTGTGAGTTCTAGAGAAACGCTTACTTTAGGTAGTCTGGAGTCTGTTCAACAGGACATTAAACGTAAGAAGCTAGAAGAGGAATTGGAAAAATTATAAATTGGTAAAGGGGAATTTGTCCATCTGATGAGGATGGATGCTTCCACGTCATTCCTTCATGTGACATCTCCAGCTAGAGAAAGCTCAGCGGAAGGTTTGCTGCACGTGAACTGAAGAAATCCATAGGCATGATATTTTGATCATCTCTGACAACTGGATAATGAGAAAGAGCACAGTCCTGGTGCATGTGGTTGGATGTAATTGCACTTCAATAAGCACTGTAGATGATAAACAGAAGAGTGGTGCAAAAATATACTGTTGTTGGCAGCTGGGTTGGGTGAGGAGGAACTTTCGGCATGTACGAGCACAGAAGCTTATGTGGAGGCAGATGACTTACCAAAGATTTGCTTGCTTTTTAACTTTGACAAGTGTTTTCTTTCAATGTTGATGATGTATCCAAGCTAAATGTATTGTTACACTGAGATTGACAGATGCAATTCGCATTTCAAGTCCTGTCCATTTAATTCATAAGCAGTAGACATATGATGAAAGTCTAATGCATCAACAGTTTTAGCATAACTCTATGGAAGAAAATATTTGCTGAAATATTTGTCCAGCTTGGATACATCAACTAAAACAAAGAACAACCAGCCCAGGATACTAAGGCGATGTGATGGGTAAGTAGATCGCAATCACTATCTCCTGAAAAATATGAAAGCCACTGGAGGTCTCTGGAAAGGCATTGACTATTATCTTCATGTACTTAATTGGAGTTTAGGTGCTGTCACACCCAGTTCTGAAGTGTGATGAAATTTGGGCAAAGGAAAGGCAAAATATTCCAAGATCCATTTTGGTAATCAAAGATATCTGACGGGCAATTTTAGATCCACTTACAGCCTCCAAACCCGCACAGGTGCCACAGTGGAATTCTTCCGCACAAGGAGAGGTTCACAAGAGTTGGTGCATGATAGCCGGGTGGTCAAGAAAAATCCAAGTGACTCAAGCTATGTTTTGCACAGTCTGCGCCCAGCGCCATGGTCTCGGTCAGCTCTGAACAGTGCTGGGCCTTCACTTGGGCAATGCCCTCTCTGAGATGAGCAGCAGACCCAAGGTCCTGAGTAATTATGGTTGTTAAGGTTTCGGTATAACTTTTTCTGAGTGTAGACATGTGAGCACTAACATCCTGGCCAAATACCAACTTGGATAATTATTTTGCCTACCTAAATGTCCCCGTTTTGATTTGAATAAGGTATTCTTCATTTCCAAAGCTGTTATACAGGGCTGTTGAGCGCTGTTAAACAGCTGCAATATTTCACCCCAGAGATGGCTGCATTTCAGTTGTGGGTGATGCGATCCAAAGAGTTTGAATATCAGTTTAATCACTTTGGCATCCTTCAGGAACAAAGTCACTATTTAAATGTAAGATTATTGTAGAGAATAAAATTGTCAATAAATGTAGTAATGTCTAACTATAAGCAATTACAGAGCTAATCTCCAACTCTCAAAAAATAACACCAGATGGTATTTTTCAGAAAAGTCAAATGTAGAATATTATATTTTTTTGCATTTTTCAGTACATCATGATGGCAAATAATATTATGTGAATCCTGCAAGTACAAGAAAAAAATCTGCAAGTATAACATTCTTCTCTTCCAGCGAACATCCTGTGAATTCATAAATATTTACATTTTGCAAGTTGTAATTATGTAGCACTAGAGGAAAAAAAAGCCCAAAAGAAAAAAGTGACTGTACATACAAGTTTATAAAAGAACATTCATAAATTAAAAATGTGCATTGTTCTGAAAATGTTACCTACTGTGTTTTTTGTGTCTGTATGCCAAACCATAGGATAGCTTCCTACCTCTCTCTCAGTTGGGTAAAAATTATACTTGTTGGTTTGAACGACTATTGATTTCTTATAATAGTTCCTATTAATAGTTGTAAATCATTATGTATGAACTCATCTTTGTAGGTATTTGCTAAAATAGAAAGAAAAGTTTATATTGCTACAGGGATAATCCTCCTTCACAAATTGACAAACACAATTACAGATGCACTCCAAATATATATTTTGTGGAAAAAACAAAATTACATAAATTGGTACAGTTAAGTGCTATCTTTTTATTGGGTTTTTTAGTTGGATTTTTGGTATTAGTTGGTTTGGTGCAGCAATTTATATACCAGAGGATAATTTTAGCATTAATGAATCCGAACTGCACAAAAGTCTTGAAGTTGAGATTTGGGTTGCATGAATTCTATTTTTTCAACAACCAGGATAACTATTCATTGAAGACTATTTTTGTTGAAGGAATTTTACCATTTTGATTCATGAATAATCCATGAACAGATGTTGATTTTTACAAGTTCAGTTGTTATTTGAAATTGTTTGAATACTTTATACAAACATATTGCAACCTCTGGGTTATTTGTATATTTTTTTGTTCTATTACAGTTTTGAACTATTCATTGTAAGACAGATTGTCTCCTCATACAAATAAATCCTTACCGATGTAAAAAAAAGTGGTTGGACAAGTGACCCAGGTGTATTATTCATGATGTAAATTCTTAGGGGGAAAAAAAAAAAAATCCTTTATGACCAGAAAAATCAACTTTTACAATTAGGAAAAAAGACAAGAGAAAATAATTTGTGCAAATGCGTAATACACTGACTGTAAGATGGTCAATTCCTCTGAATGTTCTTATGAAAGCAAGAACTGTGCATAACCATTCATGGCAAATAGAAAAGGATTTATGAGTATGAATGTTAATTTTATATCTTAATTAATAGTTGTAAAATCATCTTTTTCTCTCTCTCTACAGTATTTCTTCAGTTGTATTGTTGAGATAAAAATAAAACCACAGTGACAGCACCTTTCCCTTGTAGACAGCCTTTCATTTTTGACCAGGACTGCTTTTCTATTTTCCCTTGGCTGTTCCTCTCCAGGCAAACCATGTGTTTCTTACTCTTGCTTTCCATTTTCAAGCATGCCAAATTTGCATCCACGCCATACAGTTTATCACAGGAGAAGCCTGCAACTTTCTAACAGCAATTTTTACCTTGTTAACTTGTGCATTATTACACTAATTCCAGACAATCAATGCCTGCTCTTCCAAGAAGAAGGAAAAAAAGTCGCTGCGACTGTTAGACTCAATCAGGTTTCCTAACCACTTAAAGCAATTGAATCTGAAGTCCTTTTGCCTGCATTTACATAACATGAATCCTCCCCTCTTATCCTTGAGTTAGATCACTCTTATGCGCCTTCCTGGCAGTCACTGGACAGACATGTATTGAAAAAACAGACCATGACTCCAGAAGGCAAGTCGGGATAGTTTATTGGAGCTGCAACCTCTAGGTTTCTCTGGCCATCTGTGGAAGATTTACATGATAGTCTAAATAAAAACAACTGACAAAATTGTACTGATCTTCAGAGACCTTACTGGTCCATCAACAGAAATGTTCTGGGAAGTGATTAACTTTTCTGTATCGAGACCCTACCTTAAATAGTAGAAATGAAGAGCTGTCAGTAGGACCATGGAGACAGATAGGCACTGAAGAGCTCTGTACTGGCTGTCACGTTTATTTATGAACTTGAGGAAAGCAGGTGGGAAGGTTGGTGGGATGCTTTGATTATGTCTGTTACTTTTCAGAGCTCTTTTTTACACGATCAGGAAAATCTGAAGTTTGGCTAGTTATCAGAGATGTAAGGAGCCTGGCTTCTGCTCTTGGGCACTAGCCCAATACCCCTGACAGCTGGGGAGGAAGACTTAAAACTCAAATTCTAAGCAGGTTAGAGATTTTTATCTACACCTGCAGGACACATTGAGTTTGTTTGTTTGTTTGTTTGTTTATTTGTTTTTTAATGCTTGGGCAGTTAGCAATGCTGTCTGTGTGGCAACCATGAGATTTTTATTCCTCAATTTCTCCCTATGCAGCATCTTCATGGAAGCTTATAACTGAGTTATTAGACCAGGTATGTTTATATGTTACCACATATTTCAATGTCTTAAATATACTAATCCCCATAGTTGACAGCACTTATGTTGCAATGACCTGCAGTCATCTGATCAACTTTCAGAATACTTACTAGCTATAATCAAATATATTCTCATCTCTTATTTGAACAAATCAAACAGAAATTGAATACATTTTTTTATGAACTCTAGCAATATGTTCTCTTCTCTGATAATTTTGACATTAAAATTCCATTTTAATAATCCCATCCTTCAGGCTTTGCAGACTCTTAAGGTATTAAAGCAAAAATTATCCTAAGCAGTTAGATTATAATGTATTTAAAGATTAGACATTTCATGTTGAATATTAACTGCTCCACTTCCCAGGAAAAAAAGTGATGCAGGGGTTTTTTTCTTCTATAATTTATACATTTTTTGATGGGTTGACTATACAAAGTTCAAACCTTTTATGAAAAAATACTATAAAATACACTCATAGTCTTGCATTATATTAAAAAGCTGTATATAAAGGTATGAGAAAACATTTTTGCTTAAATCATTAGCATATTTTGATCCCTCAGAAATACACAAAATGGCTGTTCAATCTCAATACAGACTATCAGACTTCTGGGCTGAGGCAAGATTGCAAATATTTTACTATCTAAAGAACTTTTATTTACATGTCATAAAAGATGGGACACATATTTGGAGTTTAGGTTCCATAATAATACAAAATGTACCAGCACTACTTAATCATTTGAAACAGACGCTACACCAAAAAAATTAACTTTTAGCCAAATTTGTAAGTATTTTAGGTATTTGCCTAACTCATGACAATCCACCATAAAAGTATTGTTTGAGTGGGGCAGAATTCTGTACTTAAAATTGAGCAGCGGGAGAAGTATGTCCCACAGCCAGAGTAGTTTACCCCACTGCTTGCTCTTACCTTGCTGACCTACCACAGCCCATCGATGAACATCTCTATCTACACATCTGCTCCGTTTCTAGACATGACGCATGACTGCTCTGCTTCCTACACCCCCCTGCACACGGGTCTCTTGACTTACTCTTCATTTGCCTCTTGTCATTCACTGTCTCTTTTAACTCTCAGGCAGAAAGTGATGTGACAGCTATCAGAATCAAACAAATCAGCAGCCCCATTCCTCGTCAACCCAGCCTGGGAAATCAGCGGTTGCATGCAGTATTTGTTCTGCGGTGTAGTGTGGTCTGCGCCAAGGCGGTGTGGTCCATCGCCACACGCTGCCTCTGAAGGAGCCCTCTCCGCTCTGGGGCATCAGGGAGAAGACGACAGTAAAACCTGCTGCCCTAGCTTTCTGCTATACTTTGTGCCAACACAGCTAGGTCTTAGATTCAACCTGCTTATTTATTATTTTCTTTGGTTCTCGTTCTCCATGGAACGTTTGGATACGGGTCTGGACCCAGAATAACCCTTCAGCAACAGCTCCCCAACTCGTTACTGGCACTGACGTGGTCCACTTGCCACTTGCAATAAGCACTGGCAGAGCAAAACAAATGCCCATTTAGAAAGTCAGCGTAGAGTACATATCATGCTTTGAGTTCACCCACTGTCTTATTCTGAAATAGCCTCTCTGCATACACAAACTTTCACCTACAGACAAAAAAAAAAAAAAGTTTTTCTTTTTAGAGTTTCTACTTCTGAACATACAACTTGCAGTGTAGCTCAAAACGACACCAACCCTCTTCTGCCAGTTCACCCAGCGGCAGAGGTACCTGCTGATCCCCTTGTAGGGCTTCCCCTCCTCGAGGCAACCAGCACAGGGTGTTTCTCCTCTTCTTCTATAAACAGGGGGGGAAAACCCTGTACTACAAAAGAGCCTTTCTCCATTGGTGGGTAAACAACATCAGAGACAGCCTGGCTTTGTTTCCACACCATATGACACCATAAATACACACCCTTTCCTGTACTATTACTTGTTCATTTTTTAACAATATGCTTATGCTATTAGAAGTGTGTTTTGGGTTATTTCTGTGGAACATTTAACATCTTTTCTTTGTCCTTTTGCCTTGCCCTTCAATTTTGACCATGATGGATCGAAGCATATTTAGGACATTAAGGGCAAACTAAATTGTTGTTTATACTGTTAAATGTAAAAAGCATAATGGTAGGGTAGTGTCTATATTCTGGAAAATATGTACACTTGTCTGATTTTTATTACATATCTTCTCTACTGATGTGTACTGAGCAAATTGTGGGGTCTCTGCTGAAAATGCAATATGAAAGTTTAATACAAATCTCTGCAGGATGTGTCGACCTGAGCATACACTAAGCAACTCAAAATAAAGAAAAAATACTTGCGCTTTAGGAGAGATGCTCCAAGAATGCCTAAATGGACCCAGTGCAACCACGGGGCTGGTAAACACAGGTAAGTGACCAACGTGAATTATCTCCTTCATCAACCACCACAGCTAGTACCTGGCACCAGCATCTGCCCCGGCTCTGCAATCAGCTCCTGTGGCATTGCCAGCCCCTGAGATACGGGCTAAAAGAGACCACTGAAAATGACGCCGCTCATAGAGAAATGCCTGTTAAATCTGGAGACAAGAACCCGCCAGGACATTTTCCAAGCAAGATACACAATCTGGTGGCCTGTGCATGCAAGGGCTGCTAATCCGTCCACAGCTCTCTGAACACACACACACACACACACATGCCGCTTTGCCTGCCCAGATGTTTTCTGATTAATAATGAGGTCATCCGCAATGCCAAAAACGTGGCCTTGTAGTTCTCCAACACTCTTGGAAACCCACAGTGTGTTTAAGGGGGATGGAAATATTGCATACAACATACGTATAAAACACAATAAATCAAACGAATTTGTTTAGATGAAAAGCACTTTTTTGTTTTTGTCAGCACAGCAATTGTGTATTCCACAATTATTATAATGTTTTCTGACATAAAACTGCTGTATATCTGACTGCTGTATCAGACCCAGTCTTCTGGTTTCACCTCTTCCTGGTTTACAGGATGGTTCTTAAGAAAATATCTGTATTTTACAGTATTGCACCATTTCCAAAGTCAAAATTTGAAAACGAGAAATAGAAAATTGGAATGGGATGATACAAAAACCATTACTGGATCTGTTCAAAAAAGCATTGAGAAAAAGAGTGAAAAAGGGCTCACTTATTTGAATTTCTGCATTAAAACGATGGGCAAAGCTGCTCAGACGACTGAAATGCCTGACCATAAACAAACCAGAGGAGAGACATCACTGCGCTGCAGCCTTCCTTCTTCCTTGGAGAGCTGTTGGCATCACCCTCATGATCATTCCACTCCACTACTTTTGCTTTACAACTTTACATTTAACCGTAAATAACATCAAGAAGTCTAAAACCCAGCACCAAACAGCTGAGCGTTGCCCCTACCGTGATGTTTTAGAGTCCCTAAAGACGAAGACCCCAAAACGGATATGCTTATGGAGACCAAGGGCTGGTCCTACACCACCCGGGGAAACACCATCTGGGGACCACAGAGCCGTGGGGAAATGCAGCTTTTTTTCCAGGCTCACGCAGCACCACCTATAGACAAAAAGACTACATTTCCCTGGAGCATTTGGGAAACGGAAAATAGTCCTAGCCTTGTTACCGCAGCTCTGTGTATGTCGCTTTTCTCCCGCTGCCTCAAATGCTCAGGGGAGCAGCAGGGCTAGAAGGGTTTTGCACAGAATCTGAAAGTCTCTTATATATAATCCAGAAATAAATCTTGAGAAACCAAAGAAGGGGAATGAGAGTGATTGACTGGCACCAAATGCAAGGATCAAAGATCCATAAAACTGACTTTTGGACAAAAAGCCAGGCAGTTCCCCAGGACTCTTCACCTAAAATCAGGACCCTCAAATAACAGTTATTTTGGGGATTTTCTGCTGTGACTTTTTTCTGTAGCACACAGACATCAAATTGGAAGTAACACTATTGCTAAGAAATACTACCCTGAATACTTATTGCTTTCCTGTCGCCTTCTGCGCATTTCAGGCTCCACGCGATGTCAGAAGCCTGTGCAACCTCAGCGCTGCAATCTGGAATTTGCCATGATAAGTGTCTCTGGAGCAGGGCTGTATGCAAGATTATAAAGGTTTGGGATTTTTTAATTCTGTTTCTGTGCTTACAAAGAGAATCTTGAAAACGTGAAGAGCGTCACACAGGGACTGATGTATCCCCATTTCCAGAGAGTATGAAATAAATCGTGCCTTGAGAGATGCGAGACATCCCATTCTCCTTAGCGCCAAACCTAAAGATAACAATCTGCAGCACACCGAGAAGTGAAATTGTGAGTACAGAAAAAAAAAGAAAATGAAAGCAAAGTTAGTTTTCAAATAAATAGGATATCTATTTTACAGAATATGCTTTCTATTAGATTTCAGGGGAAAAAAAGGAAAAAAAAAGACATCAATAAACAAACAAACCAACCTCTGAGATGGAAATGAAGTCCTAGAATCTAGACACTTGTTGCACAATGGAGATGGCTTTTTTCCTAATTTAATTAATTTTAGAACCTTGGATGAGTTCAAACTTACAACATTTGGGTTTTTTAAATTCAGGATTTTATGTCGCATTTTATGCCAGTCAGTGATAATGACATATCTTGAACTTCAAAGGTGTCTAACCAATTAGAGATTCTCTGCAAGAGAAAACGCAGAGAGGAAAAATAAAAGAAAAACTGTGTTTTAATAGTTTTCCACAAATGCTGAATATTAAGCACATTTTTGAGTATATTCGCATAGTATAACATGTACAGTTTTCTTTAAAATTCTGACTAATTTGGATTTTCAGGGTAGGAAACAACAGCAGTGCCGTGAGTCTCTTCTTCAGCCCGTCTTTTATTTGTACAGCCCTATAACACCATGATTTCATGCTACATGTGTTGCTTGTTATATATCCTAAAAATTCAATTTTCTTATCCCAGAAGGAAAGAGCTATAAGAGGTGAAGCTACTCATTTGATCATGAAGTGTTGTTAACGTGAAAGAAAATGCTTTTGAACACTTTGCCACCACCCTTATTTGTGGTAATCATGCAAATCACTGCAAACAGCTCTGAAGCTCGAGTTCATTTAGTTTCGAGTCGAGCAATCGTGTACATGAAGGGAAGGAGAAACACCATTTGATATATGTTTCTATGAGCATTTATCCCTGACAAGACTGAACAAAGTACAAAAGTAGTGCTACACCTACCGTGCTGGGATATATGAGTCTTCGAAATGGTGATCTCTATCTGAAAAACTATTTAACCAGCCTATGATAGGGCAGTTACTGTGGTTATAAGGCTTTCTTTCCTAGAATGATAAAGCACAGTAAAATACCTTATAAAACAACACAGAAGTTATTGCTGACCAGATTCTGACTCCAGTAAATTTATTGCCCTCTATCTTTATACAAGTTCTTCATTCTTCTTTTCTTTTCCTTGTGTGTAATGAGTTTATCTGCCACAAAACAGATTGTATTTTTTCCTTTTCATTAATAAGGTCACTAGATTTTGAGGGGTGCAGTTGAAAGATGGTAGCAAACATCTAAGCCCTTTATTGTCAGAAGTTCATCAGTAAACCTCACTATTTTAGATTGCTGTATGGTTTGGGGGGGTTTTTTGTTGTTGTTTTTCCAAGGTGGTATTACTTTATCTTTAGAAGCACTTTTCCACCCTTACCCCACTTGGCAAGCTCTCTAGAACGCAAAGCTTTTTATTTTAAACAAACCCCTGGTAGAATTGCAATGCCCTTCTTAAAATTACCCGTGGAAAGTAACTCCATCAAATGCTAGTGAAATAACTGCTACGTCTGAATGCTGGCCATGGACCAACGCAGTGATGCAAGGCCACTTTAAAACACTCCTAAGTCCTCACTTTCTTCTCTAGAGATCCACTGGTGTGACAGGCTGACCTCCCTACCTAAGATTGGATATATTGATCCACAAACTGCTCTTACCAACTAGAACTGCATTTGAGATTTTGTGGGCATGTTATTACTACTGAGAATGGAACTTTTGTCTCTGAGGCATCATATCTAGAACCCTTTGTCATGCAGGGTGATTTCAGTGACCCTAAATGTCTCATGTGCAGAAGCAAATATCAGAACACGATCTATAATTAACGGAAAAGAATTCTTAGTGACTTAAATACCCAGAGCACTTGCATCAACTGTAGGACTAAAAGCAAAATTATGTTGTAGACCTCCCTTAACTGTTAATAATTTTGTAACAGAAGTGTAAGGGAAAACTTTAAAAGAATAACTCTGTCCGTACTTGTCCACTTTAAAATGCTTTTAAAGAGAGAGGAAAATCACATGCACAAGATACTTCCAAATTTTTTTTTTTTGCTTTTAAAAATGAGACTGCGACGCATTTTTACCAAATGCACTGTTGCCCTTAGGAAACCATGGGGTAGGTGCTTAACACAGACTCCAATGCATAAAGCTTAGATATTGCATTGTTTCTGCTGAACTCAGTGATGCTAATGATATGGGTTAAGTTAAGCAGCTGTTTGAGCCTTGTTGGGATCAAGATCCTGCCTGCAAGTATTATCACAACCACTTCTGAGCAGTTCTTTT